>NC_062213.1:59675865-59999302 GCF_902686445.1 Sciurus carolinensis | reverse complement strand
TGATTTTGTAATTAGTTTGCTCTTCCTTGAAGTGTTTCATTAGATTATTTGGGATCATTCTGTTTTGTTTTTTTTTGAATGTAGGAACTTAATGCTGTAAACTCTCCTTTTAGAACTTCCTTCATACTGCTACAGAGAATTTTATATGTTGTATGTTATCATTCGTTTCTAAGAATTTTTTTATGTCTTTTCTCTTTTCTTTTATGATCCATTCCTCATTTAAAAGAGTATTGTTCAATCTCCATGATATTGTGGTTTCTATAATTTGACTAGCTGTTGATTTCTAATTTTATTGCATTAAGATCTGATAAGGTGCATGGAATTATATCAATATTTTTAATATTTGTTAAGACTTATGTCATGACCTATTTGGGAAAAGGATCTATGAGCTGTGAGAAAAAAGAGACTTCAGCTGTTTTGGGGTGAAATATTCTATAGATGCCTGTTAGGTCCATTTAATTTACATTATCATTTAGATCAGAAATATCTTTATTGATTTTATATCTGGATGACTTTTCTATTGGTGAAGGGGGTGTGTGGAAATCATCCAGTATTATTGTATGGGGTCTATCTGGGATTTAATGTCAAGAAGTATTTTAAAATATGTTTAGGTTTATACAACCATATTTAGGGTATAAACACTTACTATCATTATATCTTCTTGTTGGATTGTTCCCATTATAAATAAATGGTGATCTTTGTTGTCCCTTATGATTAATTTTTGTTTGAAATCTGCTTTGGCAGACATGAGGATAGCCAATCCAGATTCCACTTGCATGGATTTTTTTTCCATCCATTTACTTTCAACCTGTACACATCTTTACCTATAAGATAAGTCTCTTGCAGTCAGCGCATACATGTACCTTGTTTATTAATCCATTCTGCCAATCTATGTCTTTTAATTGGGAAGTTGGGTCCATTTGCATCCAGTGTTATTATGGTTAGGTATTTATTATGTCCTGCCATTTTGGTTTGTTTGTTATATTTAATTTGGTCTTAATTTTTATTTATTTACTTCTCTTTTAGAGAGCTTTGTCTATTTTGGAGTTTCAGATTTTGTTTTAAGAGTTCTTCCATATGTAGTGTATCTTTAATTATTTTTTGGAGTACTGGCTTAGTAGTCATGGATTCTTTTACTTTATCCTTGTCACAGATAGGTTTTATTTCCTCTTTGATTCTAAAGATAAGTTTGCTTGTTATAGTAATTTTGATTGGTAATTGTTTTCTTTCAGATCTTGGAATATATCATTCCAAGCCCTCCTTAATTTTAGAATCCGAGCTGAGAAGTCAGAAGTGAACCACAATGGTTTACATCTAAATGTGATCTGACACTTTTATCTTACAACTTGTAATATTATTTTCTTATTTTCTATAATAGGCATTTTGATCACAATGTGTTTTGGAGAGGTTCTTTTTTTTTTTTTTTTTTTTGATCATATCTATTTGGGGTTCTATATGTATCCTATATGTGAATGTTCATTTGGTTTCTAAGTTTAGGAAATTTTGCAGCTATAATTTTACTGTAGAGTTTCGTAATGTCTTTAGCCTGTATCTCCATATTTTCTTCAATTCCAGTGACTTTTAGGTTTGGTCTCTTGATTTTTGTTCCAGAGTTGTATATTCTTGTATATTTGGATCACAGTCTTTTATTCTTTTTCCCTTTTCATATTGAGCATTCACTTTTATTTACTCTGTGTTCAAGGCCTGAAGTTCTATTTTCTACATTATTTAATCTCTTAAATTCACTTTCAAGTGAATTTTTCACTGTATTCATTGTGTCTTTTTTTAGGAGTTATGATTGGTTTATATTAGTATTTCTATTTTTTAATTGAAATTTTCTTTAACTTCCTATATTTGTTCTCTCACTTTCTTCCTTTAATCTTTATTTAGTTCATTGAATATTTTAATTATCAGGGTTTTTTTGGTAGTCTTTCTCTAGAATTTCATTCATTTCTGTACTGTGGGTTCCTTTGTTGAGGAATAGTAAATATTGGGTAGAGACTCCTTTGCCCATTTCCTCATGTTTTCAGAAGTCTTAAAATTATGTATCTGTTGAGATGGATTTCTCTTCCTCTTCTATGCATGTGTCCTCTCATGTGTAGTTATTTTATTTTATTTTTTCTAGGAACTTCTTTACTTTTGCTGTATGAGCAGATGTCTAGGAGTAGGATCTGAGGTTCTCTCTAACTGTTTTTATTTGGGGCCAGGTAATTGATTTGTGGTTTTTATTTCCCCTATTCTATGTGTTGAAGTGTTATGGAAGTTCAAGTGGAGCTGGTTTGTGTATGAAGTTCACTATCACTTGGCTGAATTGACTATAATTCAGTCATATCTCTGTGAACTTGTAGTGACCCAGTCATTTGCCAGGTCCATAGTAAAAGGGGGAGTGAGAAATAGCAATAATGGTAGCAACCAATATACAACCTTAAAATAAATGCCTGGTGCCTACTATGACATCTATAACACTAATTGGCACATGAAAAGGAATGGTGGGGTTCTGCATTTAATATCAACACTAACAAAAACCAGCCATGAACTAGATTTAACATTAAACATCAAGTGTCAACTATGTTATCCATGTATTAATAACCAAAACAACATAAATAGTGGGTGTAGAAATTTTATAAAGTAAGTAGATCTAACAGATAGTGAAATGATGGTCCATTAATTGAAGAGAAAATGAAGTAGGAAGTTATGTAAATGAAAGTTCAAAATATTTAAAAAGTGAGCAGAGGGGGAAAAGGAGAGAGGTAGCAGGTAATGGCTACAAACAAAGAGGTGTAAAAATAACTAAAAGTAATAAATAAAGGGAGAGAGAAAGTGGGAACAAGAAAATTTGTCTATTATATGGGGATGAAAGTGAAGATGGTGTAATAAGAGGAACAAAAACAAAGGTAAGAAAACAAAATCAAATTAAAAAACAACACAAAATAAACACACATAAAATTGTACCCCTCGAAAGTTAAAATAAAGCTAAATGACAAATGGGTGAAAAAAAAGCAATTGAAATGAAAGAAAAATCACACAAATATATATATATATATATATATATATATATATATATAATGTGTTTATATATATTTACATGTGTTGAACCTCTGAGCACAGTGAGAATACACACAGACACATACACAGAGAATGGAAAAAGTGGAAAAAAAAAACTTAGTGAAAAATGAAGAGCTTGTTTCCACTGATGTTTTCAAAACTGTTGGCAAGGATGGATGTTCATTGCTTATGCTCTTGCACTATCCTCTGCATTTCCCTTTGGGCTATGTATCCCTTGTAAAGGTTGTTAAATTTGACTTCATTGTGTTTCTCACCAAGCTGCCAGTCAGTGTGACCTTGAACCAGAGCTGAATGTAGTTGCTCTTAGTTTCCCATCTAACAGTATAAGATAGGATAAACTGGAGGATACTGACTTTCGGAATTCTGTCTGAACAGACTAGATCAATGCACTCCTAGAGGAGCTGGGCTGATGCAGAGTTTTAATGGGAAATTCCAGATCCTGGGATTTAGTTCTGGCTCTCCTTTGGAAATCTGTCGGAATGTATTTGAGATTGGATACTCAACGCCTGTTGCTGAACAAATGCCAGTCTCTGATGGATATGTGGATTTCATTGGCTTCCTAAAAATTCCACTCAGTGGGAGATCTATCCCACCTCAGGTCTCACATAGTTCAACACCAAGTTTGTAAAATTCTCAGGATCAGAGCTTCTCTGACTAGTTTCAGACCTCTTTCCAGCTGCTCACATGGGTCCCCAGCAATAAATGAACTCAAGTCTCTCCCTACTCAGAATCCACAGCCTGGACCTCCCTGGGCATGATCCTCTCTGTGTGTTTCAGTTACATTGGTCCAGGCACACTCCGGATCCCACAACAAGCTACTGCCAGGTCAGGCTGGCAAGGCCCTTTGTAGTCTCCCACCTCTGCAAACTGCAGCAAGGCCACCTACAGAGGGTCTCAGCTGTGACACTCCACTTACTGGAGGAGGCATTCTCAACACTTTTTAACCATCAGCTTGCCCCCACCATTGCTGGGCTGGTTAAAATCATCCTCTCCTTCTATTCCGTAGATTCTCCCAAGCCAAATTTATTTACAGTGCTCTCTTCTCTTTCTGCCTGCATTATCCCTCCTTTTTTGGTTGGTTGGTCACATTGACACTGCAAAGCTGATGCATCTAGAATATATTTTTTATTGTATTATGTTCAAAACTTCTGAATTTCTGTGTCTCTGTGACAATTTTACTGCCCAATGTTGAATTTCAGTGCATTTCCTCAGTCACCCACCTTGCTCAAAAACCATCCTCTTGCTGCTTGAATTTGGAACTGAGGAGCAACCCTAATCTTCCATTTTCTTCTTTTTGTCAACTATCATAGTTTTTTTTTTTTTGAGGTAAAAAGAAAAAATCAAAATGTCTAGAAGTCTAATTTATGATTGGGTTAAAATATTGGGATTATTATAAGTATGTTGGAAAATTATAATAATTATAATGGACAGTTAATAAAAACATTTTAATTTTATCAACTCAAATAGTTTATGAAATTTCTCTTAGTTCTTTAGAACCTCAGTTTTCTAAATGTTTTCATATTAAACATGTTTACACTTATTTAATTTTCTTGTATTTCTCCCTAACTAGTCAAAATCTCTGTCTCTGTTCACAAAGCATATAACATAAAAATCTTATGCAACAATTTGCATTTTAGTGATTTTTCTATTTGCTTCATATATTTGATATATTTTATCTGCTAGTTCTTAACTCTTCTAAACTATATACCTCCCTTTGTAGCTCTTCAACAATTTAGTTGATTTTGCTGAGTTTATGAGGGACAAAAATTCACTTTAAAATATTTATTTTTTGTATGGAACTCTCAGTATTTGCAAAAAAGGTTGTATTGTCACACCCCATAAAAATTGTTGTGCTCTTATTTTCATTTTGCATATAATCTTTGGATAAAGATTGAATTGGAACTCTTAGCCTGATTGCAATGCATACAATATAAGCTTAATAACAAATTAAATAAAAAACATGGCATAATGAATCCCACTGGCATGTTTAATTATAATATGCACCAATTAAAATAAATACTTTAATATTTTAAAAAAGGTTCATGATTGTTACAATTTGGCTCTTGAATGTCACCCAAAGACCCATGCATTGAAGACTTGGTACCCAATGTACGGTGCTATTGGGAAATGATGGAGATTCTAAGAGATAGCATCTAGTACAAGAAAGTTTGGCAATTAGGGATATGTCCTGTGGGTGGATATTGGAATCCTGATCCCTCCTTTTCCTTTCTCTTTGTTTCTGGGCTACCATGAAGTGAGCAGCTTGCTCTCACCAAGTGCTCCTCACTATGATGTACTGCCTAGACATAGATCCATAGGCAACAGGGTCCTAGTGACCCTGGACCAAAACCTCTGAAACTGAGAGCCAAAATAAACTTTTCCTCCTTGTAAGTTCATTAGATCAGGTATTTTATTACAATGATGAAAAGCTGACTGACACAATCACTATTGGTTTATTTCTGCTATTTATATTTATTCTAATGCATTGAACATATGTGTAATCATAAAATTAAAAGGTCCCATAATTGAGCAACATATTCAGAACTGGAAAATTTTTACTAGTAAGTGAGAGAGGTACCCTCCATTTCTCTGGGTGGAATAAAATTCTGTGAATCATTAAATTCAAATCAAATTGAAAGAAAATGTGTTTATTTGGGGAATTTGTTTTCCACTAAATACATACATACCTCCAATTTCCTTGTACTTTGCATTAAAAAGGAGTTACTTTGGTTTCTCAAGTTCCTTTTTTTTAAACCTACTTTGTGTGTGCGTGTGTGTGTGTGTGTGTGTGTGTGGCTTAAAACATTCTATTTCAAAGACAACCCTGGGAGTTCTCCAGGGAGTAGTGTTGCTCTATTGAGTGATCTTTGATAAGATTGTAATGGAAAAATCCCTGCAGGTGATATAAAATGTGTACATATATTTGAATACATAAAATATGTATTTTTCTACTTCATCCATCATTGACACTTTTAAATATGAACTTATTTAGCATGCTGGCTCCAAAATGATGGGATCATCTTGGGGGTAGATTTCAAAAGAGTGACAATTTTAGAAGTTGGTGATGAAAATAATAAGATTGATAAATTCTTTTGTAGTCATATAGTCAGTCTCCAGTAACAGTAAAAGCTGATATGATGTATAGAAATAGTGAAGAATACAGAAACCTGATGTAAAAGATATGTATATATGTATACAAACACACATACATATATATGTATACATTTGTTTAATATGTTTAAATGAAATATGTTTAAATGTTATTAAGCATCATGACATTCACAAGCTTAAATGACTTAATATTGAATAGTAATCTACTCATTTATTTACCAAGTTGGACAAATTTTAAGGTAAGAATACTAAAAATTAGAATTGTTTAGATGTCACTTTTAATTTTTTCTCTCAGGCTACAGTCACACTTGGACTGTGTTACATTGTTCAGAGGGAAGTACTGAGGATCTGTGACTAGAATTAGAGACAACTGCAAATAGTACTATTGTGTTAAGGCAGTCAGCACCAAAAACCTGCTTCAAAGTAACTCCCCTCTATTTATTTGTGTAGGCAATAGAGTTAGGTTTTAAAACACCCCTTTTTACCACTTTATTCTAAAAATAAATGTCAAATATTTATTTACAAGTGTATAAATATGAAAAAATGTAATTAAAATGTTATCTTGGAATTCCAGAATTTATTGAGCATTGCACAAGAGATTGGGTTGATACAAAGATGTGTAAGGATTTGATCCAATTTTTATTATTAAATATGCATTTTAAAGTGAGTGATGAGTATTATATCAGATATCACACAATATTTGAGGAGACTAGAAAGTCACAGGTATTTGACAAATTCATCTCTCCTTATGTAGAATCTCTCACATTCATCATAAACATATGAAGCATGCTACTGTTTTTAATACACTAGATAAGAAGCAGCTTTTTTCCTCCCTCTTAAAAATTCATTTTTTTTTAATTTATACAAATTGCATTTTGATTCCTTGTACACAAATGGGGTACAACTTTTCGTTTCTATGATTGTGCATGATGCAGATTCATACCATTCGTGTAATCATCCTGTCATAGGGTAATGATGTCTGTCTCATTTCACGATCTTTCATACCCCTGCCCCCACCTCCCTCTCATTTCCCTCTATGTAATCTAAAGTTCCTCCATTCTTCTCTCACCTCCCACCCTCTTACCCCCATTATGTATCATTATCCACTTATCAGGGAAATATCCCACCTTTGGTTTTTGGGCTCGGCTTATTTCACTTAGCATGATATTCTACAATTCCATTAATGTTTAGAGCAGCTCAATTCACAATAGCTAGATGGTGGAAGAAGCAGTTTTTGATAACTTTTTCTTTGAGACCACTTCCATCTACTTTATGACACACTAATAGTATATATCCCAACATCTTCTATTCTAAATGCATTTTATTGCTGTTTTCTTAACTCTGGAAAATGTACAAAGTCATTTCTTAACATTTCTTGTCTGCTTTGAATTTTACTTCAACATTTTATAATTTCTATATACTTTCCAGAAGGCAAAAGACATAATTCAGAATATTAATAATAAATCTGTCATTAATATGTGACATCAAATAAAATTATTTTTAATCAATGAGATGAAGATGAGACTGTGGAAATATGGTTCATTTAGCAGATTTACTAACTTAATTCTAAAATTATCATTGTATATTTTATGAAAATTGTATATTAAAATGCATACATAAAATTACATATTTTTTATCCCCAAGGCAACCAATTATAGTTTATTTCCTTCTGTTCACATACTTTCATTTTTATAATTAAGTGAATGCTAGGAAAATTGCTTTGGTACTGTTATTTTCATGTATGTTTATCTATGGCCTTGTATTTGTCAAACCTCACTTTTAAAGCCTAAATCATATTAATATACCATTGTTTATTGAATTATTGAACTATTAGAGGACATATGATTTCAAACTTTTATTTTTAAAAATAAGTTTGACATAAAAATCCTGAAGTGTGAGTCAATGATTAACTATTTCTTTTTGTTGTTATGAGAGTTAAATTTTTCTAACATTGTTAGCACACTGAGATAGTATGCCAACAGTTTCCAGAAAGTTTTGGCAATTTATAATCTCATAAAAAATTTAGAATACGCTTTTCTTTGACATCATTTTCAACAACATGAATATTATACTTTTTATCAGTTCCTTGTCAATGTAACAACAATCTATTCCATTGCTTTTACATGTGTTTTTATTGTTACCCAGAAGTGAGAATATTTCCATGAATCTATTGACCACTTGATTATTCTGCATTTCTTTTTTCCTATTTAATATTAGAAAAATGTTGAGAAGAATACTAGAAAGGGAGATTTTAGATGTAGGTTAACTCTGCCAAGTTGCATAATAAAAAACTATCAAATTCAGTAAAACAGCATTGGTACAGAATTTTCTTAATATAGTTGGCTATATGGGAGAATATGTCTCCTCTCATTTGTCTCCCTTTCCCCAAATTGTATAGGTATTTTTGTCTGTTTATATTATCAGAGATTTTCATGTTCATTTTATGATTTTATACCCCAATTTCATCAGAATTTTGATTAAAATTGATGTAATATGTAAATTATTAAAGTAAGATATGTCATCTTTACAATATTTACTTACTTATCTATAGAACATAGTGTTTTTTTTTTTTTCCATATGTGATTTTCTCAACTCTTTTTGGAATTCTGGAATACAATTGCTGTTCAGAGTCATTTGCTTCATCTGATAGGCCCCAAAAGAGTTGAGATCAGGAGTCATGCTCAGGCAGAAGAAGAATCTATTTTGTATTCACTAGGCTTTACGGTCTTTTGTGGCCAATAAACTTTACTCAGGAATCACTAAGGTAGAAACAAATGTGCCGAAACAGAGGCTGAATGGATTACCCTGACCAGGAAGCTGATTAAGATGTGTCAGAGACTCAAGAGATCTCTCCAGCCACCAGAAGCTAGTGGAGATGCTATTAGCAGGTAGGTGCCACCTAGTCTTCTCTACACTAGGGAAGAAGAGAATGGAAGGGGGAATAACTAAAGATGGCAAGGATGGATGGATGCCAGCAGAATGAAAGAGAAGAAATGCAGTGGAAACCAGAATAACCTGGAGATATCTAAGATCAGTGAGGATTGTGAAGAAACCAGGTGAATGTGAGTTTTATGAAGTTTCCCCCTGCATAAGTCCTGATACAATTTTGCATAGGATAAGGAAAGGGGGTAGCTAAATTTAGAGCAACTACTTCCTTGAATATTAGATTTTTGATTTTTCTGTGTTCAGACTCAGTGTGACTAAATACATCAGAGTGATTAGAACATAGTTTGGGCTCTGAAATCACACTGTCTAGGATCACACTGTAGCTTTGCTATTTACTAACTGATGAATTTGGACTGCACACTTGATATTTGAAACTCAAACTTCACCTGGAAGATGAAAATAGTACTCAATACAATTTTTGTAAAGTGGGATAATCATGCAGATATTTCATTATTTATTTTTACCTTTTTGTTTTTTTTTTTTTCCTTTTTGTGAGTCTAGGGATCAAACCCAGGGTCTTGTACATGTTAAGCAAGTGCTCTCCCACTGAGCTATATATCCAGGCCACATGTAAATATTTTAGAATAATATTTAGTAAAGAGTAAGTTACCACTATTGTTGTTATTATCATCATTTGGTTAATAGAGACTCAGGATGAGAATTGCGACACTTACCAAAAAAATCAAAAAATAACTTAATTTTCCTTAAGCATCCAAGTGATAGAGTGAGTAAATCTGAACTTAGTGCTTTATGCTCAACTTTCTTCATAGGACATAAACAGCTTCCTTAATTTAAATCAGGATATTGACAATAGTGGTTGACATTTAAAAAAACATGCTCAGTAAAATGGGCTTTAGGTAAAATGTATACAGAATGTATGTTCATTTTTATACCTCAAAACTAGTTAAATCATGAAAAATGGAAACATCGAGAAATAAGTAAACCACAACCAACAATAAAATACTAATAAAAATAACTGAGATTACATTTCTTACCTTCCTTCTATAATACTCCTAAAAGTCAGAAAGTAGAAGCTGTGAAACTCTTGAATGGTATAGTGTGTTGGTGATGCCTGAGACCACCCTTAAATTCAGTAATTCAGTATAATGATCCACTTATTTAGAAAATAGTTATGCTCATGGTTATGGCTTATTGCAGTGAAATGATACTTATGAAAATCAGCAAAAGAAAAAGGTATATAGAGCAGGACCCAGGGACACAAATTTCCAGTTTCTCTCTCCCAGAAGAGTCATGAATAGCACTCAATTATCAGAGCAATGATGTGTGAGACAGCATATATGGAGTCCTGCCAACCAGGGAAGTTCACCCAAGTCTTGGCGTCTAGACTTTTACTGGAAACTGAACTTATTTACTTAATCTCCAGCTCCTCCAGAAGTCACGCTGATTCTGTGGAGCCCATCATAGATCACATTGCTAACATAAACTATCTGATGGGTCCCAAGGCCCTAGGTAAATAAAGATGCTATCTTTATATTCTGAGGATCTAAAAGTTAACTCCTGGGAATAAGTCAAGGGCTTGAACTTTATTTGGAATATGCAGGACTGGAATACTCTGCTAGTCAACTCTTTCCTGAACAGTTAGAGTATACTTTTTAATCAAAAAGAAATAACTTAAAATATTTTACATTAGCTTATTTCAATCAATAGTCATATGCTCTATATTCAACACCACTTGGTGTATATAATAGAAAATATATTTGACCTGAAACAATTGTGCTAAAGAAGAAAAGGACACATTTACTGATCTACTCTTTCAGACACTTTGCAAAATCATATGCTTATGTCATTTTATGTAGTCCTCAGAACAACCCTGTAATATAGCTGTTGATGTTTGATTGTTTTGAGAAAACTGAGATTTGAAGGAATTAACTAATATTCTCAAAGTTGTTTATTCATCCACTCTTTCAGAATCAAGTATTTACCATGCTCCAGTTAGTAAATGATATTGAGAACATAGTAAAGCTAAAATAAGTATCTTACAGCCTTTCATGGTGCTCATAGTCTAGGGGGAACAGACAAATGCAAGGACACCTGTTAGGAGTAAAGCAAATTTATACCTAGGTCCTCTTTTCATTACATGCTGTCTCCTATAAAATGGTCTTATTCACACCCAGGGCCTAATGAAAGTCTTAAACTCAGACACTTCCTCATTATTCCAGATATATATGTCTCACTGTCGTCTCTTCTTCATGTTCTCGAAGACCTATCACATTTAACAGTTCAAAACAGAACACATGATCTGAAAACGATGCCCCCGACACAACAGCCAATCTACTTGTATATCAGAGATTGTCACTGTCTGTCCTATGGTGAACTATGAGTCACTCCTCATATTTCTTTTTCCTTCACCATCATCTCCATCACCAAACCCCATAGGCCATTTATCCTTGGATTTACTTAAATCTGTTCAGTTCTTCCTCTCTCCATCCCACTTCTCTAGTACAAGATACTATCAGCTTCATGCGGAATATTGAAGTCACCTCCACAACTGGTCTATCTGCATCTTGCTGAAATCCTGTTAACCACTCATATATGTCAAGATGTTATACTGAAATAGTAAATCTATTCATATTACTTATGCCTCTGCTTAATACCTCAGGATAAAGAACAAAATACTCAATATGTCCACAACTTTCTGAATAACCTGCCCCTGCACTTGTTTATATAGATGATCATCTATATCCTATCATCTTTTTTATTCTCTGCTACTATCAGTTTTTCACAAACGCTGCACAACTTTTTCTACAGGACAATAGAACAATTCCTGCACATGGAGTTACTCATTCTTCAGATTTCAACTCTTGTCACAGCCCCAGAGACGTCCTCTCTGACCACTTTGAGTACATTTTCACTATTCATACACTTTCATTTGTAGACTTATTTTTCCTGGAACTTGAGAGCTGTAACTTGGCATTAGGAGTGAGGGTTATTTTATTAACATGACTTTCTTAAGAAATTTAGACTCCTGATCTGCAGGGAGTAAGTCAATTTTTGTTCTCTTTCTTATTCCCATAATTATCACAGATAGGTTATTACATGTTAAACATCACACATTTGTTTTTTGAGTAAACAAATACTCAAGGAATGAATGGCACAGTGAAGATATGAAGTTCAGGAAAGTCTGGTTCTCCCACTATAAAATCCAAATTTTGCAGTCTAGAGATTTAAACATTACACATTTAATTGTAGGTAATATACAACAAATATGTATTGAATGTCTGCTTCTGTGACACATAGTGTTTTACTTCTTGGAGACATAATAGTAAATTGGGCTGGCAAGATTCCCTTTATCATGTTATTTGAATTTTACAGATAGAAGCTAATAAAGAAGCAAGTAACCAAACTAGCAGGATGATTTCAGAGTTTTAAATGCAATTAGAAATTTTAAAAGAAAATACAAATAGTAGGATTCTGATCAAGGTATTATTTTACATAGATTCAATTAGATAAGCTCTTCTAAAGAGGTAATAGTGGAGATGGAGAGATGAAAATCAATCATAAACAATATCAAAGTAAGAGAAAAGGCTGTACAATGGTTCATTAAATAAAAATGATGACCCACACTTACTAAAAATGCTATAAGTGTTTTAGGGGGAAAAAGAGACTTTAAGTCTAGAATAGTGATGCTAAACTTCATGGTGCATGTGTATCTTAAGAATATATTGAATTTGAACAGAAAGAGAGGCAAAGGTTTGGCATAATGGAGTTAAGACATAGTCATAAGAATAACTATGTTATATCTGTGGCTATTATGTCCATACTTTTATAAAAAATATTCAGAACTTTAAAAAAGGAATGGCCATTGTAATTTTAGCATTCCATGAACTTCTTTGTGTATTGCATTTATATGTGAATGTGTTGTTTTGCCAAAAAAAAAAAATCCAATAAAGAGATATAGTATTGTTTTTTTGTTCCCATTCAGAAGGGTCAAACCATGACTATAGAGTGTATGAGGCTACTGGAGAGTGATGGGAAATAGAAATGGATAATAGGGAATTAGAACCAGTTTAAGGTATGCCTTCAAAGCCAATAAATGAGGGTTTCTTGGACATTCATTATTATGTAGAACTAAAGAGGTATTATTGTGCTCTTTCTATTACCACTTAGCAGTTAATGGTGGTAAAGAATGAATGGGTCAGAGATGCAGGAGGCTAAGTCCTAAAATTCCTTATAAAATGTATTAATTATTGCTAAATATGACATTAATGACTAAAATAATGACATTACTAACAGTGTGGCAGCATAATGTGGTATAAAGGGCATAGGTCTAACAGGTCGGTAAATCTCTGTCTGCTATTAACTGGTCGTGTGACCATAAATAGGTCAATTTATGTCACTTAGCTGTAGTTCTTTCATTTTTAAATTAACCTTTTAAGGTTTTTTTGAGATTAAAAATTCTATGATTTTATGATGGGTGCCTTGTCACAAGATTTTGTCAAAATTCATTAAACATTGGCCAAAGAAAGAGGATTTGAGAGTGTCAAAATATTCAAGGTTGTATTCCTGGAGACCTATATTATTGCACACTGTTATGTTTATTCATTAGTAATCATTGTGAATAGCATATTGTCATGGAGGTTGTTCTTGCAACTGGAAATTCTATGCTTTATTTCCATTTTGTCTTCACCTTTAAAACATGCCTTTTTTGTATATGCCTTACACAGACTTAAAGACACTTTTAAATAACAGAATATTTGTTATTCCATATTATAATTATTATCTGACACAGTATTTATAGTGCTATATACCCCATGAGTTAATAAATCATGATTGATAAATCTCATGAATGAATCATTTAAAGGAAGAATAATCCAACAGAGGAATTATAAAACTGCCTATTAGTATCATGATAGAACTTTTCTACTGCCAAATTGTTAAACTTTTCCCTACTTTCTCTTTACCATCATTTTAAAAAAGAAATATTCTTCAAAGAGTAAAATTTTTGTATATATCAAGAGAGATAATGAAGGCAAAAACAGTATTAGTAAATTTGGCAAGAATTCTAAACCAACAGATGGTTACATACCATATATATCTTTCAATTTTGCTGTTTTTGACAGTAGCGATTTTTTTCAGAAGACATTTGTGGGCCACACTATAGTTACATTAAAATAATATTTTTATCTGTTAAAATGACATACAATAGTTCCCTCTTATACATGAAGCATATGTTCCCAAACCTCCATTGGATGCCTTAAACATTAGATGGTACCAAACCGTCTATACAGTGCTTTTTCTATACTTACCGTTATGGTTCAGATGTGAGGTACCCCCAAATGCTCATGTGTGAGACAATGCAAGAAGGTTTAGAGGAGAAATGATTGGGTAATGAGAGTTAACCCAATCAGTGAATTAATTCCCTGACGGGATTAACTAAGTGATAACTGTAGGCGGGTAGGCTCAGGCAGGAGGAGACAGTTCCCCTGGGCCCACCTTTGGGGCATATGTTTTGTATCTGGTGAGTAGAATGGAGTGGAATCTCGCTCTGGGCTTACTGGTCATCCTATGAGTCACTTCCCTTCACCACACTCTTCAACCATGGTGTTCAGCCTCACCTTTAGCCCTGAGGAATGAAGCTGCTATCTATGGACCAACACCTTTGGAACTGTGAGCTCCTAAATAAACTTTTCCTCCTCTATAATTGTTTTGGTCAGGTCTTTTAATCACAGTAGTGAAAAAGCTGACTAAAACATTTACTAATACATATTTACATATAGTAATAAAAGACAGCAATTATAACAATATATTTGTAATAAAGGTTATGGGAATGTAATCTTTTTCAATTTCAAAATGCCTTGTATTTTCATCTTTTACTTACATGAAACACTTTGCAGATTCTCATTGGTATATCCAAAATGCCAGCATCATCACTCTTACACTTTGGGGCCAATATTAACTAAAATAAAAATTTCTTAAACACAAACACTGTGATAACACAACAGTTGATTTGATAATGGAGACAGCTGTTAAGTGACTAATGAGAGGGTAGTGTATAGAGGGTAGATATCTGGAAAAAGAGAAGATTCATATTCTGGGCTGAATTAAGTGGGATGGCAAGATATCTCATGCTATTCAGAATGTTGAACAATTTTAAACTTTGAATTTTTTCTGGAATTTTCTATTTAATATTTTTAGACCATACTTGACCACAAGAAACTGAGGTTACCCAAAAATGAAACTATAGATGAAGGGAAACTGCTATCTATCCTAGAAGCACATTTTTATCTTCATTTAAAGATAATAATAATCAACCATAATATTTATGTTTTTAGGATTAAATGTATCAAAATATTCTAATGAGTCCAATATTTTGTCTAATATAAAATATAGGTAGCTAATTTTCGTTTTAAACAAACTCGTCTCCCCCTTCAAAATCAATTGTGATGTTTGAAGTTACTTTAATTATATATGCACCTAGTCAACTTCCATATGTATAAGGAATAAAGAACATATGTTAAGTTCAAGGACTATGATTTCAAATGTACCCTGCTCTAGTGCACAAGGATACATCCCCATAAGTTGTAAATAGCTGTTATCACTTGTTAGGATAACTTAATTAAACTTGCTTATTAAAAATCTTTAATTCGTTAGTGATAAAATCTTGATTAGTACATTTTCCTGCTAGGTGACCTTCTAATTTAATAGAAAATGAATTTTTAAATGGGGAAAAATGCCTGTGGCAGAGATTTTGTGCGAATGAATAGAGTTTGCAATACACATAGGGATATATTCTAGCCTAATTAGTAAGGGTGCAAATGAATTTTTATTTCATACACCAGAAGTGTCATTGATGAACCACAGTGAGGAGTTTGAAATGCATTCAGATTGGCAGTGTGGGACCAAAATCTGTGGGAAAATCACAAGCTAATTCATTGATTGCCCCTTGGAAATTACTGCTGTTAATTGTTAGGTAATTAACATGGAGCTACAATTATATTGGCCTAAGGGGGTGATTAATGTTTCAACATGTCACATTAGCAACGGCTGGATTTCAAAGCTTTCTTTTCACATGATTTAGGAGACAGATGGTATATTGTCTATGGATTTTTTTTCCACTAAAGTTTATGCTGAGAGCAAGTGTGTGAATTTTCTGCTCTTGCACCTCCTTTTATAGATATGAATTCTAATACAATAATTTGATAACATTTATGAAATAATTTAATATTTACTAATAATATTCCTCTACCTAAAATGTAAATTGTTAAACAGGAAAGTCATTTTAATTTTATATGTTGATTTAAAATCAGAACTGTCTTAAATTTGAGGAGTTGGCATTTTTCTTTATAACATGTCTTAAATTATTTAGTAGTTATAAGAAGAAAAAACAATTGTATGATATCATATTTGTAACAATCAATATAATTTAAGCAGAAAGTAAATAAACCGTACTGAACAAATTCATTTAGTAACAGTAGAGAATGTTAATATCTCTAACTTGCTTCTTGCTATCACTGCCTCCTGTTTTTTCTTAAAGCTGTGTATTTTCAATATATCAAATTGCAATTTAGGTGGTTTGTGGTGACTTGGGTCTTTTAGAACTACCTACGACACAATGTTGATTTCTAAACACCAAGGCTAAAATGAATGGGCAGAGTACATTGGTTGGTTGGTGCTCTTGAAGAAGCCAACACTAGTCATTATGAGGTTAGACTAAGATGTTACATTACGTGTTAAGTTTTGCCTGTGTGGATATTTTATAATCACAACTTTAGGCTCTGAGATTCTTGAGGACAGGTTCTTTAAACTGTTGTCAAAGTTTGGGGCATGGCTCTTATGATGAAAATGATTATGAAAAAAATTATCCAAACTATAGCTACTTCTACAATTATGAAAATTATGCTTGCAAAATAATTTTATTTACAGATAAATCAATTATTCATTGATCGCAACATGAGGCATAGATTTCTCCAGCAATACTTTTAATTTTGGCTGAAAGGGTTAAAAAGTTTTCAAAGCGTTTTAATTTTTAATATGAGTCAATGTGGTACATTACCCCTTCTGAAAAGATACATTCAAGACTAAAACCTAAGTGAGTGCCAAAAACTTCTTAAGGTCTCCAAAGATATTTTTTTTAAATCCAATTAAGGCATATTATCAAAAAAGGTAGAGTGGATTTCTAGCAGTTCAAAGAACAGTTTCTTTTATATATATCTATATATTTTTTTCTTTTTTCTGTGAAAATTTGAGATGTCATCTTTCTTGGTAGCCCCATACTGAGGTCTTTGTTGTGACTATAGTCTCTGGGTTTTATATTGATTTGTACTACTTCAACAAATGACAGAAATCTTTGTTATCTACAGTCAGGCCAGCTATTAACTTTTAATGTCCATTAAAACTGAAAAATTGTGAAAGGAAACCAGAACTTCTAATTTAGTCTTTAAAATAGAGAATTACTGAAATCTTGATTTTAGACAATTCTGTGTTCAGATCTTTCTGCATTTCTTTTACATTCAAAATCAATTGCAATTGTTCAAATGCCTATTTTACTGACAAGTTGACATTTCACCTCATCTCCTCTTTCCGTTTCCCTTCCTTATTATAATTTAACTAGAAAAAAAAAACCCTCTCATCATGATAAAAATATGTAGTAAGACTAAATTAGGTGCATACATTTTTATTGGAGGAAAACTTTCATCAAATGCCTTTTTTCTATCTAGTTTAATAATGGTTTTAAAGTAAAGCAAGGGATTCTAAATTTCATTATAAATTGTAAGCAATAAGTTAAAATTTGCATTTGAAAGTTCCCTTGAGAAAGAAGGCCACTATTTACTTAACAATTGGACAATAGGGGTCAGTCTAATTCTTCTTACATAAACCTAAACAAAGATTATTAGCCACAGATAAGATTGTTCTTAAAGATATACTAGGGGAGTGGTGAAAGTCTTTTCTGAAATAGAAAGGTCACTTAGCACAGATTCAAATTTCATACACACACACACACACACACACACACACACACACACACATAAGCCCATACCCACATATTCCAGCTAAACAGAATATAAAAATATAAAATAAAAATTCCAGTTGTACTACATTAAATTGTTGACATTTTAGGACACTGTGGTTTTAATTCCTGAGTTGTGGTTTGCAGTACATCAAGGACTTCAAGAAATTCCATGACTAACCCACTTCATGTATGCTATTTGCACATTGCTATTGACTCTTTCTCTTGTATCCTAATTGTAGCAATCATCATGCACTTTTTAAAAAGTCATGGACAAATAGTAGTCAGAAAAATGTTTAAACTGATGTTAGATATGAAAATGGAAATTTTATCATGAATATCAATGTAGGTTTGCAATTTTGAGTGATCACCTCAGTTTAAAATGTAGACAAAAATGAGTCAGTCACAAAGACTGGCTCAACACTGTATAGACATGAAACAAAGCTGGGTGCCGTGAGTGGGCGACCTACATACACGCAGCACCATGGCCCTGAGTCCACGTGCACAAGCACTGGAAGAGAGAGGCCTTCCTCTATGGTAATCAGAGGGTGTCAAGGCTTTCAGAGAGGTTTCAGACAACACAATTTCATGTGCATCTGTTGTGGTTTAGAAGTTTTCCCCAAAAGCTTACATGTAAAACAATATAAGAAAGCTTAGAGGTGAAATGACTGGGTTATGAGAATTTTAAGCTAACTAGTGCATTAATCCACTTAATGGATTAATTGGGTGGGTTTCAAGTCAACAATTTTTTGGTCTCAATCTTTCCAGATCTCAAAATTTGGTGGACAAGAGAGATATGAAAATAATTAGCACAGTGATATAAAGTAAGAACTGTACTTGAAACAAAAGCAAAGTTCTGGGAAAGACGGGGGAAACCCTGAACCTGTCAGAATGCACCAGTTGCAAATTTCCAGCCAAGGAGTGGAGGTAGGGTTTTTCAGGAAGTGAGATGTGCAAGGCACTGAGATTGAAAGGTTATGAGGGTGTCAAAGAAGCAAATAGACCCAGGGACACTGGAGCTCACTGTTCATGATCGTGGTGTTTGGTGAGGGGAATGATGACAATGGATGGAAATGAAACCCATCAAGGATTTTGTAAATTCTAATAAGTAATTTTTATTTACTGCCCTGAGAATTCAGGATCTGACATAATAAAATGAATTTTTTTTTCAAATATCACAAAAACATCAGCTTCATTTAAAAAAATCACAGTTGGATAATTTTTCCTTGATCATGAGTTTGGCACAAATTTATGAATTGCCTACTATATCCAAGGCATGATTTTATGTGCTAGGTTTACAGGGAAGGACGAAATGGATAAGAACACTCGCAAACAGTTTACAGAATAGGGGAAGGAAGTAAATGACAGAGAAGTGAAAAGAAGTTGAAGTAAGATAGTGAAGGGGCTATGTGGGTAGGGGAAGAAACAGACCAAAACAAAATAGTGTTATGGGACAGAAAGACTGGGACAGGGTAGCCTCTTTTCACAGCTCAGAGAAGGTCTCTCAGAGAAGGCGGCATGTGCATTGTCACCAGGATGATAAAAAGAAGCAAACTAATGAGGACTTGCAGGGCTGAATTTCAGGAACGAAGAACAGGAAGCATAAAAGCCCAGAAGCATTTTGACCTAATACATTTTGAAAATTAGAATAATGGTTTTTCTTACTCCACTGGAGTCAGAAAACACAGTGGAACAATTGTGGGTATAGAATTTTGGCAATCAATCTGGATTCAAATTCTTGTCAAACCTCCACAGAAATTTAGGCAGGATATTTAAGTATTCAGATGCTCGACTTTCTCTTTTCTAAAAAGTAATGATATCATAAATGCCCCAAATGTACAAAATATAGATTAATAGTTAACAGGGTTCATTTTACCCTCTTTTGATTCATTTCTTCCTCTACAGTGTAAGATTAACTGGCTAATTACCAATCCAATATATTTTTTATTTGTTAATCTTCAAATACAGTGTGCTTGTCTTTGCAATTAACTCTTGTTTCTCTCTCTCTCTCTCTCTCTCTCTCTCTCTCTCTCTCTCTCTTACATTCATAATTCAAAATTGGAGAAGATAGAGACAGAATAAAAGCTGGTGAGAAGGAAGGGAATGTGTTGCTTGCTCTCAATTATTCTTAATTAATTCTTGAGAATTCTTAATGTTACTCTTAATTTGTAAGAAATAACCCCAAAATGTTATAATGTGGGGGAATAAATAATAATGTACATTAGTAAAAAAACGCTTTTTTAAAATTAAAGTATTGCTAAAATAAACTCTTTTTCAAGCCTGAGTTTGAGTGAGTCTTTTAAAATCACTCAGCTAGCTCTTGTTGTGATTGCTCTACCTCTGATTTATTTGTGGACATTGCTTTGAAATAAGACTTTTCTTATCCCATAACTAAAACACTTCCTTTGACTCTAGCATTTCCAACAATCCTTTTCTCAACTTTTCTCTTCTACTTCTTTTGTTGACAATATATTTCTTACTATTGAGCTTCATTGCCAATTCCCTAAACCTCTTCTTCAAAATAAATCCTCTGACCTTCTTTTTCTAAAGTCTAATGACCAAAACAGACTCTTCACCAGTCCTCCAAGTAATCTTCTCTTCTCTGTCACTGACTGTATAAATTTACTCCTGCCACAGGCAAACTGACTTCAGGCATGTTTTGTATTTCCCATAGAACCTCCTTGTATAATGGCATCGGATGTATTCTTTATTTCTTTTTCTTTTATAACCTTCTCCTGTCTCTTCCTCTAAGTGTATTTGTTAGGAATTCCAAGGGCTATAAAGTGAACATCCTTATTTCATGGTATAAATCTGTATTTCATAATCTTTCTTGAATATAATAAAATATACATTAATACAGCCAGAGGAACCTTATAAATAATATAATTTAATATTTATATTACATAAGAATATTAAAAATAAGATTATTTTTAGATTTGAGGTATTCATAATTCTTATACACATATATATGTGTACATATATATATATGTAATTTTGTAGTTCACAAGAGATCGTCATAAAGTTATGCTTAGAGGCTGGCTACAACCAGCAGATGTGCTTTGTCTCTAACAGAGAATTTTAAATACTTTTAGTAGTTTCTGAACTTTAACATGCTGAGATTTCATATAAAAATCTAGATTTCTATATTTTCTTAGAAATAAGATGATTTGGCAATTCTGGGCACTTATGACTACATGGTAGTATTTGGCTGAAGTTAAGTAGCAACCCTCAAATTACAGAAACCAAGGTCAACTGTCTGATTTCCATTATTCTCTAACTTTTCACGTTCTTCTTTGCATTAGTTATTTTTATTGCTTCTCTGTCCCCTACAGGCTTTTGATTTATACCATCATTTCTGTATACTCAACTGCTTTTCATGTGAGCTGATTAAAAACTTGAAAAGTTTGACTCACTAGGAAGCCAGGATTTCAAAGAAGTACCAGCCATACCGTTCATGTATGTGCTGGTGGCTCTGTGTAGAATCAAGGGTATTTCAATAGCTTCAGTGAAATTCCATTAAGATATTCTGAGAACTGATTCTTTCTAAAGCATTGAACTAGTCACTGAGGTCCCAATGATGAGTGGAACCATCCTCAGGGGATTTTGTTGATTATAAAACTGTACTAAAATAGCCCCAAGAGTAGGTACCGTATCTTACTTGCATCGAAATAGAAATCACCAGCATAAGACATACTTATTATTGTGATCAATATAATATTATCACATGTGTACGGTTCTTGGATGAGGGGTGCTATTTATAGTAAATAGTATTATTGCATTATTTTATTTGCTGTGTTATAAATATGATCTTGAGGCCATTTAAACACTGATTATTATCAATTTCTGAGGGGTATGCCTGTTGGTCTTAGTAACCAAAAGTAGTTCCTCATTTAAAGTGTGCAAACATTTCATATTGCAATTATTTTGTCATTTGTCATTTGTTTATGTCCCTAATGTTTTCTATTATGCAAGGTTCTTAGAATTTTACACAATTGTGTAACAAGTATATTAGCACTGCTCTGGTTAAACTGAACTGTAACAGGAAACTGACAAATCAGCTGTTTTTTATTAACTACTCAGGTACTTATTTCACTCACCATTATGAAAATTATTTGCCTTTTTTACTCTAAAACTTTGTGCACACACACCAATTTCCTACATAGTAGTGACAGTTTTTTAGAGATCTATTTAACTCTTGCTACACTTACCTTTTGACTAAGGTATGTGTTAGTCATCTGCTTGTGTTATGGGTAAGCCAGTGACTTAGGAAAAGAAAATCTATTAATTGGGACAGAATTTTGCCACTATGATTTAATCAACAGAGACCAAGAGCCCACAGTATACAATTTTGTCTGAGTCTCTTTTCTGAATGCAAAAGGGTAAATTGAAATTATTTTTAAGTTTCAATATTGTTTCCTCTCTTGAGTGTATTTATACCTGATATGAGATTGCAGTCAGTGCTCAGAAAACATAATACCTTCTCTGAACTCTCTCCAAATCCAGTGAAATCATGTAAACAACTAATAGCAGTGGCATGAATGCTGATAAATACTAAGGATGCACAGACCTCAAAAGGTCAAGGTTCTCATCATTACTGTTTGTTGAGTACTAAATGAGCCCAAGAGTTTATAAACCACATGGAAGGGCTTGGTCCTTGCCCTTGGTACTTCCGTATTAAATTAAACAGGCAAGGACAATTATATTAGCCAAGCAGGTGGTTGTTGCTAAAATACAGAATTTCAAACACTGAAAAATTGTTTGCCTATTTTTTTTTTATATTCTATACCTTTGTTTCTCACCCTTCAGTCATATCAGAATATAGAAAGAGGTTAGGTCTTGCCTCTGACAAGAATCGTAGAAAATTTTACTTTCTGAAGAGATTTCTTTTAGAACGTAAAAATAGACTGATTATAGAAAAGAGGAAGATGGATTGTTACAAGCCTGACTAAAAAAATAGAAAGAAATGCAGAGTTGGTTTAGAGAGTTGAAATGTAAAACAAATGAGTCTACGTAGATAAAAGGAATGTCGAGAATTCAGGAGTCAAGAGCTGATTTAGCAATACATACAAGGCTGGTTTACTCTAAAATAAAAGTGATGCTTTGCCAAACTGAATCTGTGTTGTCTGAGGGTCAGCCAGTTCTGCCTATTCAACTACACTCCTTTCACAAACAACAATGGTGATTAATTTGAAAATTATCTGAACAAATGTATTTCTTGGATATATGTGCACACAAATCTTTTTTTGAAATTTCATTTTGCATGAAAAAGAGCTTGCCCTAATTAGATAGTTGTTATTGCTATCTATTATAATTTGTAAATGCTTTGTACTGAGTAAGAAAATGAATAGGTTGTGTATCTAAATGAAAAATCTTCTAGTTGAATGATGCTTTCAAATTATGATTGTATTTTTGAATTAGTGACTGTAAAATCCATAAGCATTTTCCTATTATATATGACATCTGGCCTTTGCTAAATATATTTGTTTTTAAATTTCTTTTACATTTAAAACATTTTCTTTTGCCTTAATCACTTTAGTTTTTGAAAGGATTGTTCCTGAATTCCACTTCTCAAATTATGACAAATCAGAATATGTAGCAGGGATTAAACTAAACATGTATTAGAAGAGTAAAGAATTCACCGAGGCAGGACTAATCATCATTTAGATTATCAGTAGAAGATGATTAATAAACAAAGGATTGCATGACAAGTTCTTTTGATGCTGTGTGTGGGTAGCCAAATGTTTTAGATTTTACAAATGAAAAAAAATCCCTAAGCAGCTTATGGGAGAAAGTAATCATTCATATTACAAACTTAAGAATTTCAAATTACATACTTCATCAAGTTGAGTCTATTTTAACTTACTGAGCAGATTTGGTATAGCAGAATGAGATAATTACTTAGTGTTTCAAGTAAATGGAAATCAGTTTTTCTATGCTTGCAGTTTGTTTTCTGTGCAATTGCTATGGCAGATGAATTTGAAAAGAATTGCTAAGAATGTATCTCTGGAAGAGAGGGGTTATTAAAGGAGTCAAAAATTTTGTTAGAACATAAAAATTTTACAGATACTTTATTTTTGGAATTTCTCTTACCAAGATAAATTTTTGAAGTATTTCTATGTTTTGGAAGTCTGATCTTAAGAAGCAAATTTGGAAAAATATTAGGGAAGACATAGAAAAGATTCTTTTTTTTTTTTTTCTCAGTAGGTTCTTGGAATTGAATATGAAACTTACTTAACAGATATTTTCAGTAGTGTGTATGTATTTGAACTTAATATCTATAATTACATTACATATTATAATTTCTTATTAATTTACATGGAGAGCTCTGGGGTTGGACAACCTGGGTCAAATCTAGTTTACCACTTAAATGATTCTGAACAAATTATTAACTTCTCTGAGGTATGATCTTTTTGACTGTCAAATAGTGCTAATAATAACTCTTCATTATTCCTATAAAAGTAGCAATGGAGGAATGGATATAAAACATTAAAGATCATTTAAGGATCACTTAATGCAACTAGCTCATGATAGATATAGCCTCTTTACTGTTACAATTGTTAGTGGAGTATTAAAAAAAAAAAAAGGCAGGAAAATTCAACGCAGAGATGCTTAACCACTGAGTCACATCCCCACATCCCCAGTTCTTTTTACCTGAGACAGGATCTCACTAAATTGCTTAGTGCATCATTAAGTTGCTGATAGGCTAGCTTTGAACTTTTGAGCCACTTCTGGTATCACAGGTGTGCACCACCACACCTGGCATGGAATATTGTTTTTATAGTTGTTAATGTGTGGTAATTTTAAGTGACATTCAACTGTTTCAGGACCTCAAAAGAATGAAAAAAACCATCCTGGTACATTTTTTTTTTTTAATTCATTAAGACAAGTCAATACTACTATGAGACCCCCAAAATATTTCTAAATGAATGTTTTCTAGGTGTGCTCCCTGTTTCTACAAACTGTAGACCTCACAGGATTCTGTCCTAGAGATTTGAAAAAGTTAGCTGGTTAGGTTATTCTAAAACCTTAGATTGACCTCTCTGCTGTCATGGTTTTTGGGAGATGACTGAATTTCTCAGGTACTTCATTATGCTGTACAATATTATGAAACAATTATTGAAATTTCCATGGTTATTGAAGAAAATCCAGAAATAATTATTTCCTAATTTTAGACTTTGAAATGTGTGACACACTGTCAGTCATTCTTATCTTTCAAAGAGTTATTATAGTTTGAATTTTACTTGTGTGATAATATTAATTATATTACCCCAGCACTAACCTGCTATCAGAGGATAAATACTGCTATTATGCCAAGCACAAAATCTAGCTCTCTAGGAGGGGCAGCTGGTCTCAGCATTAAACCATTAGCGTCATAAATTATAGTCAGGATTGAATAATGAAGAGGAGCTATTACTGTTTTAATGTTGACTCTATGAAATTAAATGAAAGTAAACCCATTCAAATTAAGAACACTGACTCTGAGCTGTGTGTTAGGCAAAATGAATTGCAGATTAATCTTGTAGTTTATTCTGTTTTAATATTTTTAAGTTTATTTCATAACATCTCCCAATACAGTTTTCAGGTTGATCATTAAGGCCTCAAATGTCTTTTTACTCAAATATTTGTTTGCTCTGCCAGAAAGACAAAACTGCTATTCAAACTTTTGTTAAAGTGTGTCTTTAGAGGAAAGAGTAAGGACTGATCTTACTTGCATCTTTTGATGGTGTTCTTCGTGACTGACAGCTTCATGAAGAAATGCTATTAGATTAGGGAAAATAATCTAGAAGAGGCTTTTGATTTGATACTGTCATATTTTACCCAAAATTTGTAGCACAAAACTTTTTAGTAACTATAGCTTTCAACATATCTTCTGCAATCCATAGCTGATATATATCATCACCTTGCAACATGCGAGAAGATAACTTAAAATTCTTTTTTTTTTTTTTTTTTAATTCTTCCATATAAACAGAAAAAAATTAAAAAGAGGGATTGAAAAAAAGTCCACAAAATTATACAGGATATGGATGGGTAAGCTTGTCTTACTGTTCTAATCTTGGTGTTAACCTCTTTTAGAAGCCCATGACCTTCAAAAGAAACAGGAATTTCATGTCAGTATTTAAACCCTCTTTTCAATATTGAATATCCAACAGCTCTCCAGTTGTACCAGGAAAACATTACTTGTAACTGTCCCAGGCACATAGACTGCATTTCATCAGCATGTTTAATGAGTGCAAGTACTGCTAAATAAATTGCTAGTGGAAGATTGTCATTTATTCCTTTAAAATATTTGTGAAATTCTAATGTTACTCCAAGTATGAAAATAAAAAGTTGAGTAAAAACTGAGAGAAAGCTTGATAAGATATCTTACTTGGTATTAATCATTATTATTAGAATCGAGTGCTTAGTTTTTACTACATGCTAGTATACTTCAGCAAACTGATGTTATTGAAATTTATAACCATTTTACCACTTTTCCCAAGTTCATATGTTGACTAAATGGTATGGTCAAAATGTGAAGTCAGAGCAATCTGTCACTGAGTTCATGATCTCAACAATTATGCTCAACTATCTCCTGCATAGATGACCCTGTACTATGTATCTCACACAAGTTATTTAACTTAATTCCCTTTCATTTTTTAGATGACTAGAGTAGAATTATTAATTATATTTTATGGACAAAGATATAGAAAATGAGAAATGGCTGAAGATGTTAGGCAAGTCTTTAATACTCTTGTCCCCTCCCCTGTCCCACTTTGTTTTTTATGGGAGAACAGTCTGGCTATGTCATCAGTCACCTTTCCTCCTAATAGCTGTGTGGGAATTAGAGCTTTAGTCCTGAGCAGGGATCTGGGCAGAACCAGAGAACATCTGCTGTACTACGCAACACCCACATGTCTTACAAGTTTAGGTATTGTTTCCATATGGAATTCTTCCTTATCTCTGGAAATGGCTCAAATCATCTTTGATATACTCTTAGGTCACTATTCATCTTTACTTTGTAGAC
Source organism: Sciurus carolinensis (assembly GCF_902686445.1). Taxonomy (NCBI): domain Eukaryota; kingdom Metazoa; phylum Chordata; class Mammalia; order Rodentia; family Sciuridae; genus Sciurus; species Sciurus carolinensis. The sequence goes on along the minus strand of NC_062213.1, from coordinate 59,972,207 downwards.
TTCATTTTAACTGAAGTTTCATTTTATGTGTGAACTAACTTCATTGTCTGTCTTCTACATACACTAGGTCTCATGCTTTCTAAGAGTTTAGACAGTGACTGTTTTTGCTTAGCATTAGATCCTGGAGGCAAGTCCAACACCATGTATGAAGTTAAAAAAAAAAAAAATAGAAGTGCAGAGGAACTAGATAGAAGAGCTCAGTGGGGGCTAAGTCAAACAAATCAGGGTGTCACTCAAGACACAAGTGGGCAATACTTCATTTCTGCTCTTCTGACTTGACTGAAATGGGAGAGTGCTGGAATGAGGAAAACTGTAATAAGGAATTTAGAAGTGGGCTGGAACTTACTTGGGAACTGAGTCCTGCTAATGGATCCAGTAAAGCAGGAGAAAAAAGGCAGGACCTGCTAGTTGAGTTGAATTCCTGCATATAGCTCCAGGGTATGATTACTCTGGTTAACATTAGCTTCACATGGGAGTTACCCTGGCTTTTAGCATCTTCTGGGGATAACTCAGCTTATTTACCTTAAATTCTGGTCAAGAAATAACCAAATAGAGACTTTTTTGGGCTCTGTATTTTATAACTTACAATAAATAAACTATGGTGTCAACTCTTTGTTGCTGCAGCCAAAAAAACTGAAGGAACCATTTAGAGGAAGAAGATTTTATTTTGGCATCATGGTGTCAGAGGTTCAGTCAGAGCCCCGTTTGAACTCTGGCCCAAAATGATGAAGAACATCATGATGGAAGGGTGCAATAGAGGAAAGCAGTTCAGAACATGACAACCAGAAAGGAGAGAGAGAGAGAGAGAGAGAGAGAGAAAACTATGCTTACCTGGATACACATCAAGTGACCTACTTCCTCCATTCACACCTTACCTGCCTACAGTTACATCCCAGTTAATCCATGTCAGTGGATTAATCCATTAATTAGGTTATATCTTTCATAATCAAATTATTTAATTTGTGAAATTTTTTGCATTGTCTCACACATGAGCTTTTAGGGGACACCTCATATCTAAGCTATAACATGTAGCTTTCAGCCAATTTCACAAATAGTTCTGAAGTTCATAACTCAAGGTTATTGTCGACACCAAAATTGGAGACAAGTTCCATAGTAGCAACTCTAAGTTGTGCTAATTTTTTACCCTATGTGCATATATGAGACTTCCCATAGCTGTATTTTCTTGTACAACTATATATTAATATAGTGAATTATTAACTAGTGTCACATAATCAGCTACGAATTTTATTGATTTTTCTTTGTCCTCAGGCAGCGCATCATCTGTTCATGATCCACCTTGTTATTTGAGGGGGCTATTGTAAGAGTTTGTACCATAAAAGAACCCTTCATGCTTCCTATATCTCTAGATAGCAAGTCAGTCCTATTTAGACAAAAGAGATATGGGGTGTCTGATATAGGATAGATTCTGAAAATCCTTATTTTGATAAAGCAGATTTAAATGACCTAGATTAGAGAAATTTGAAAGCTTTCTTAATTATAGAAAGTATTTAATTTAATGAAAACAGTGTTATTTTTTCTGCAGCAGTAGTTTCAGAACTAAAATGTCATTTTTAATAATGAATATTTTGGAATAACCCTTACTATTTTGAAATAAAACTCACACATATTTTTACTTACCAATATGTATGATCATTATAGTTTGGACCTCAAATCCCCCAAAGGTTCATGAGTTGAAGGTTTTATTGAAGATTTTTATCTCCAGACCATGGAGCTATTGGGTGGGGGTGGAAACTTTAGTAGGTGGGGCTTAATGGAAGAATAACAGGCCTTTGGGGTGTGTCCTCAAAGGGGATTTTGGGTGCCCCTCCTTTTTCTTTTTGCTTCTAAATGGTCATGAGGTAAGCAACTTTGCTCCACCACACAGTCTGTACTGTTATGCCTTGCTCAAGTCCCCAAAGCAACTGAGTCAGTAGACCATGAACTCCGAAACCATGAACTAAATGGACCATTCCTTGTAATTTATTTATCTTGAGTATTTTGTAAGGAAAAACTGAATAACACAATGATTTAAAAAAAAAAGCCAAAAAAATCTTAACTCTAAAAAATTGTAAAAGAAAATAACCTTTATTAAAATAATGTGAGGAGTTTCCATGTCCTCCTTGGATGAGGGGAAGAGTTTCTGTTGGAGGACGATGGTGCTGGCAATCAATTAATTACAAATAAACATCTAATCACTAAACACAAGAGCCAATACTCTTTTTCAATGGAAGGGGTGTATGACAGATTGGGCCATACCAGATCTGGCCTCCAACAAGAAAGAGGACCACACTTTCATCTTTATTTATGGTCACAAAGGTAAAGGGGTCAAACCGGGAGGGGCTTCTTCAGTGAGGAACAGAATGGGGTGGAGTTAGGGAAGCCATTTGCTTAGAGAATTAGCATATCCTCAGGTGTGAACCACTCAGTACAGGGCTACTTACTCCTTGGCTCTCTGAAACAGTCTCCCATGACTGCCAATTCCTGGGAGTCAGACCTCTGTATCCCATGGCTCAGCCAAGCCTGATTCTGCCAAACATGGATGGCTGCCCACAAAATAATATACTTTTAATTTGAAAAAGCTTGGTTATGATTATAATGGAAGTCATAAATAAGTGCTCATAGACTAGCACCTATATCTAGATGCTATAATAAATCTGACAGTATCATAAATCTAACGTTTCTAAATGAAGACCGATGCATGTATGTTGACTGAGTACTCAGACATCATTTCCAACTTTGCCTTTAGTAACCTGTTAGTCAAATGTTAAACTCTCAATGAAATTTTAAATTAAACAAAGAATAATCTTCCTTCAGTTTACATGGTGATACATTTTCTAGACATTTCAATATATATTGAAATAAACTGGCCCCAAATATTGTGGATTTGGTTTCAAGACAAAGATCAATTTAAAAAAAAATTATTCATACACATGAATGTCTGGTACAAACTTTAAAATATGCATAAGACTGTTTAGGGCATCTGACATTTTAGATTCCTGCCACCTTAATGGCACAACAGCTTATTTTGTGGTTATAATTTAAAATGTCTTCACAGATTTACAAAGACCTTCTGGAGAATAGTGGTTTAAAAGCATTATTTTAGATGCTCTGAAGTACTGTTGGTTTAATGCACATATATTGCCAAGTTAGGACTTGGAGGAGAGCAACATTCTTAGTTGCAATTATCTTTGAACCATCCTCTCAAAAAATAGTCTTTAAATATACAAATATTTATGCAAATTGTTTGTGCAAAATGAGGCCTTTTATTGGATAATTTGAGAATGTATACACTATAAATTTTGTCATATGTATATATACACACACTGTGGATACTGTTATAATTTATAAAATAATGTGACATTTAAAATCATGTAAAGATCAGCAGAAAACATTTTGGTTACTTTTTTTATTAGCTTGGTAAAAATTTTAAAATATCTGTTATCAAATGGAAGACTACTAAATTTCTTGAAGTAAAAAAGCTGTTTACAGGATTAAAAAGAGTGCAATTATGATCCAACTAGTAATTATGAAGAAATTTGTCAATAAACATAAAATCTGACTGAGGGACAGATTACAAGGCAGGGCGTTGGGCTTTATTTATTTTATAATTCATTCAGTTTGTATTAGATGAATGGAGGTCACCTTGCAGCAGTCTACAAGTTAGGAGGTAGATCAAGTGCTCAAGTGCCCTCAAAGACTGTCAGAAGAATTAGTCTATGATCAATTTTCATCAATTTTAGTAAGGCAGAGAGGGCATATGCCTTCTTCTTTCTCTTTTTTAATGTCTCATTGCCCTAATGGTTTATCGATGCACTTTTTTTATTTTTTAATAAATAACTTTGAAAAACTCATCAGTTCTAATAAAATCAGTACATTTGCTACCAATAACATTAAACTGTTTAACTAGTATTGTATCAAAAAAACCTTAAGTTGATTAATGAAAACTTTAGTCAATGTTATGGTTTAGATATGAGGTTTTCCCTGGAAGCTCATGTGTGAGAATTCAGAAGTGCTCAGAAATGATATGATTAGACTAGAAGAGCTGTGATCTAATCAGTGAATTTATTTATTTGGTGGATTATTAATTTGAAAGGATTACTGTACTGGGTGTTGTTTATAGACAGGTGGGGTATGGCTGGAGGAAGTAGATCACTAGGGGTGTGACTTTGGGGTTTATATTTTGTTCTTGATAAGCAGAACTCTCTCTCTCTCTCTCTCTCTCTCTCTCTCTCTCTCTCTCTCTCTCTCTCTCTTTGTCTCTCTCTTTCTCTCTCTCTCTCAATTCCTTCCTGGCTGTCAAGTCCTAAGCTGCTTTCTTATGTGATGTCCTTCAGCCATGATATTCTGCCTCACCTCAGGCCAGAGGTATGGAATTAACCAAATGTGGACTGAGCCTTTGAAACTCTTAAGTTGTTCTTGTTAGGTCTTTTCTCCTCTTAAGTTGTTCTTGTCAGGTCTTTTCGTCACAGGGATACAAAGCTGACTGAAACACCCATTAACTGATTTTACTTACTATATTAAGACTTTACTTTGTAGAAGTTGTATTTTATTTAGTTATTTTAGTTTCAGATTTTTCTGTCACAGAAGTCTTAAAATGTCCATTTTACAAATAAGAAAACTAGAAACTCGAAGAGCTTGTATTTTACTCAAGGTCAATGAAAGTATTCTAGGAATTATATTCATCAGAGAAACCTGATTTGGGGCAATATCAGACATTGATTTGGGAGTTCAGAGGTGTCTTACCCATGAAAGAGGATCTGTCATTCTTTATTGGTGCTTATCTTACAAGCTTATGAAGTTTTTGGATTGCCAAGATCAATTAAGCCCCCTTTTGTTTGAAAGCTCTTGTTTCTTTATTCCACATTTTAGACACACCCCCCTCCAAAGAGATGACAGAATATTCATAAGATAAACCTGATGCCTAATTCAGGTGGTTATAATTTATAATTTAGATTGCATTACAAGAGGAAAAGTAAATAAGAATAAAAATAAAACACTAGGAATTGTCAGATTTGCTGTCAATGAACATATCAAATCAAATAAATCAGCAATTCTATTTCCATGAATTTCTCTTTTTAAAGGTGATGATCATTTCAATAAATGGATACCAGCTGAGTCAGCAGGAAAAGTGAGATGCAGATCTACTGTATACACATGTTGAATGCGGAATCCTGCTAAAGCAAATCTTTGGGTCTTATTTCTTGAAAAAACAGTTGGGAACAGTTGATCCAATTTTCAGTCTTCTCAGTTTCCTAAATTGACAAATAAAAGTAATTCTTCAGCCAAAATCACACAAGGAAACATCCGTGCTGGACTTTTGAATGCTTGGCTCAGAAAACAAATATAGATGTGAGAGGTTAGGTCAGATTTGAGAAGGAAGTAATTTTTGTCTCCCACAATCTTGTTCCAATGAAATTATATTTGAACTTGAGTGTATGTGTCAAGAGTAGTACATTTGAAAGTACTTCTGAATAATCTTGAATTTATGTTATTTTTGTGAATATTAGATTAAACTAATATCTGTATCACATTTTTTTCAATTCAATTTTAGAGTATTTTTGTGAACACTTTGAACTTAGCCTTTTTCTGCATGAAAGAATGTACTCTTAATCCCTTAAGCAGGGTATGTAAATAGAATATTATTTAATATTCAGAATTTCAAATTGACATTTATTCTTGTAATTTAGGGTACTATTGCTTGGTTAGTACCCATTGGAATTGCCTGTTGGACAATCATTTTCAGTCATCTTGCCGTGTAGCACAATGTGCATGGCTCCTCATTGAATTTGGTTATTGCTTCAAAGATACAATTTTAAAACCCAACTGACTATTCTCCTGCTCTCCTCCTGCCATCGTTTGTGTGAATGACATAACCATATTTCCGTGTAATTTTACCTCTTTGCCTAATTTCTCCTTGCCTGTTTTGTACTCATTTACATGTCCTCCTGCTGCTTCCTTCCTAATGACTTCCCAGCCAATCTCTCTCTGCACCCCTGATAACACCCACTGAAGTTAGGTTCTAGAATAGCTTCTCCAGTGCTACGCATCATCCCAAGTGAATTTTTTAAAATATCCCATGATATCTCTTTGTTCAAAATCCAAAGTCCAATAATTTCCTCTTGAACAAGTGCTAAGGAAGTTAACGTGACATGCAACTCCCACTATAAGTTATTCTCCAATTACTTTTTAAATCCCCTCATATCTTGCCTTGAGTTCTTCTTTTAAAGTGGTACTTTGTCCTGAATACCTAGAGCTTTCCTAAATCCTGTGCTTTAATTTGTGTTCTTTGATCTACCTAGAACATCGACTGCCTTTCCACCTCCACATCTAATTTGGTCTATGCTGAAATCCTATCTGCAATTCTAACAATTTCCTGCTTATTCTAGACAGATATGAACAAGTTTCACAAATTTGATTACATTTATTTCATCTTCTGTATCCATTTTGATGCACTTAGCAATGGGAACATAAAAAGATTTTCCTAAGGATTTTGGCTACTTAGTGGCAGAATACAGAAATTAGTTCTCCTGTATCCTAAGCTAGTGCACATATTTACACAGCACATACACCCAGGGAGTAAATTAAAATTTACTATCTTAATTGTTTGAACATTTACTACCTAGATAAACACAGGCTTGGTTGTCTTGTGCCTTTGAGAGAAGTCAAATAAACATTGCATGAAAAACAAGATCTTCACAGCGGTGGTGTTCCAGCTGGGATGCCCATCAGAAACTGCTGAAGCAAGCATTCAGTGCAGTGAATTCCCAGGCAACCTTGCATTCTCCTGTGAAATCAAACTCATCAACTCCGAGATCAGTTCCATCTTCAGCATTTTATGAGATCTTCAGAGGCAGAGATTTTTAACAGGAGTATCTGAGATCAAATCGTGCAAAATGTAGCAAACACCTTGTGAGAGCAGTTCTTTAGTTGAAGCAGATGATGTTTTGATTTCATGCCCATTAATGAATCACTTAGCCGCGTACTGCTTAGGAATGGGAAAGTATTTTTTTTTTTTTTTTTAACTAATATTCCCCATCAGGCTCTGGATAAGTATGAAGCTCTGGCTGGGATAATTTGATGTGAGGTTTTTGGCTTCTTCAAGCTGCTAGGCAGCATGAGGCAGTGATGGCTACAGCATGTTCTGTACTCCATTGCCATCTCTGTGTGTGTTTTCATCATTCACACAGCAGTGGGTGTATGAATGACTGCCTCAAGGACTTCCATGAGTGCTTATACTATGTTGCGGTGAAAAGCTTCCTGGAAGAGAAAAATTCTGCTTTAGTACAGCAGGGTAAAATGCATTTTAAATTAATGTGTGTGTGTGTGTGTGTATGTGCGTGTGTGTGTGTGTGCACACATGCGTGCATGCACCACAGTTCTATGAGAGAAAGCTAATTAAGCTTTCTGTGACTGACTAAATTTATAAATATACCTGCCAGAGTATTACATTTTCAAGATTTATTTCATACCATGGATATGAAAATAAGTGAGTCTAGGAATTTTGTCTCTCTCTCTTTTTTTTCTTTTTCACTCTTTGAAGTCTGCGAGATTTTAAAAGGTGCCGGATATAGGTCTTATTTGTTGCTGCTACTGTCTGAAATTCAGGTTTACTTTCAATTTTTTTTTGTAGTTTGCCAGAAATTAAATAGTTTAATAACTTCATCATTGCTCTAGCCTGGTATTTATTTCATCCTTTTTCCCTGAGATATGCAAATATGTCTCTTTGCTAATATCTTTCCTCCATTCTCTCATCTGAAAGCTGATGCAAAGAAGTCATTAAAATTGATAGCAATATCCACCACTTCAGTGAATAAATTACACTTTCCATTTCATGGAGGTCCCATTATCTCTGGCCCTGACCCCTTCTTACTTCTCGACTTGAAAGGATTCTGATTTATCTCAAACTCTTGTGCAATCTTCCTTTCATTTTCTACCCTTAATTTTCTTATCATATTTTTTACACTTTTAACTTCATTCTGTCATCTCGGTGTTCCCCCTACCTCATGTTTTATACTGTACATTTTCTTCTTTCTTGGCTTTGATTAATTTTTGGACTCTTCTCCTTCTTCACATTGACTTTTTATTCTAACTAAAACCATATTTATTTCTTGATGATATGCATAGCTCTCAAACATAATTTAATTTACCCTTCAGTATATTTCATTCACTTTTTCCTTTAACTTCCATCCCTTTATTTTTCATTTGGTTAGCATGTATGTCTCTGCTCCAAATTTACTTTTCTTTCTATTGAAAATCATAGTTTGTTTGTTTGTTTGTTTTTGTATTCCATTGGTGGATCTGGTAGACCTAACCCCAAATCCAACTTTAGTACTATGATTTTACTGTCATATTTTTATCTCTAATAATATCTCCTGCTACTTAAAACTACTTTTGAAATTACAAAGAAAGAACATTTTCTTGGCTTTTGAAAAATGTTCTAAGAAAGTATTGTAAGCAGAAAAGTGGCAAATGCAGGAAAACTGTGTTGGTAGAATCTTTGTTGGAACTTTCAGCTTTGAACTTCATACACAGAAAACCATTAAATGCTGGGATAATAGAACCAGTTTCATTGTATCCCTTTTGTTTGGTTATCTCTGTGGTTTATCAGTCCCCATAGAATAAAGGACTGGAGGGGGTCTTAAGAGGTCATTTAATCTATTGCTCTATGGCCTGAAGGTTCTAAGGCCTCATGTGCTCTACAAGATACCTTTTCATTTCAGTTCTTACCAGTTTAAATGGTATTTGGAATTCTTGGTAAATATTTGGGAAGGCCGCAAATGTCATAGGGAAGAAAAATCTTGTATAGACAGAAATCATAGAAATGTCACCTACTGAAAAACTTGGACAAGAGGTTGTTAGAACAATCAAGGCATTTAGAAACTGGAAAGTACAGTTCTCTGGCTTAAAGTAGAATTGTTTTAGGAGAAATAGTATATAGATTTTAGGTTGAAGGGTTTAATTTTCATAAGGATGAATAGCCTCACAAGCAGTGATTTTATGGACTTTTATGTTATTTGGGCAGCAATGAGTCAAATGTATTGAAAATAATATGCCTGACGACTTTACATGCAGCACCGCTGTCTACTTCAGTGATGACTATTATCCCCATCAAACTAATATTCTCAGAAGAAACAGAATGGTATTGGAAATTTCAGTAAGAACATAAATACTGAGTCATTCTGCATTCAACTAAACAATCATAATTTTGAAATGAGTCATTTTGAAAATAACAATACTGACTCAATTTCTGACTCATACAGAGTGCCTTGGATTTCCAAGACCATCTTGTCAATAGATATTGGGAGAGGTGTGGTGGGGTGGATTGAATTTCATCCCACCATCTTATGGATATGGATGAACAAATGTCAAATTCAGAATTTTCTAATTTTAGGGAGTCTTATTCAGCCCTCTTTGAGTCTTTACAACCACTGGTTCATTGAACAAAACAGCAAAGAAAATTTAAACACTAGACCCAATAATGATGATCAATTGTTTTCAACCAAAATATCAAAATAAGCCTCACATTATTCACTTTTTCTTAGATAATGTACAACTCCAGAAAAAAATTTTTAAGTGATTATTACTTGAAGAGGGAATAAGAATTTCAGGGATGGTATAGAAATGATTTGGGATGAATGAATGCACACCAATACATTGAACAAATAATATCCTGTAATGGAATTGTTCACTTAGTGTGGATCTTATGACTAAAATTAAAGAGAAAGCCTATATGTATATTCTATAGTAAGAGTAATTAATACACAGCAATTAAAAAACACTGGAGAAAAAGTAAGTCCTTATGTGGGGGCACTAATAAAACATTTCACCATAAAAATAATTGATGATTGACATTCATAATAACATTCTTTTGGCTTTATGAACCTGAAAATACTAATTTTACATGAACATGTTTGTAACACATATTTCACTTGTCATAAGACAGCTTCAAATTAAATGAATAATATGACTACATAGAAAATAGGGGGGAAATGCCACAGCAATTTGGAATAGTATCTATTTTTCCACTAAATAACAAAATCAACAACAAACCAAAAAATTGTTTTGAAGTAATACTATTTCAAAAAATTTAAGGTTAAAAGCAGATAATTGATATCTGGCAAAGTATTATGTATCAACATTGAACCAAGCATTGTATTCATAAACACCTCTATTTTTAATCTTCCAGAATGATTCTATTTATTTCATGTCATTACCAGTAGTTTTTATTAAACTCTGGTACTTACTCATTATGTAACTGTGGGAATCTCACTTCAATTCCCTGTTTCTCAGTTTGTATAGTCAGATAATGATGTTTACCTTGAACAATTGTCATGAGAATCAACTGAGATAATGTTTATGTATAAATTACAAAGAACAGTAGCTGCAATATATAAGATGAATAATAAATTTTAGCTCTCCACCACATTGTCATTGTTATTTATACCTGGAACTATTGCAATTACTTCCTTGCTGCAAAATATTCTCCACTTTTCTTAATGCCATTCTACATGCAATTTCCAAATTATTATTTTCCAAACAAATGCTAGTGGCATCCTGATCCTGGTCTAAATTGTCTTCTCATTAAATTAAATTTGAACAGCTTAATCCACTATTTGTATTTCCTTATGCTGTTACATAACTTTACTTTCCCAGCCTAATGATTCCACACGTTCTATATGTAATAGCCAAATCGCACTGTTTATTATTCCAGAACATAGAGCATACTTTCTCCCCTGTATATATTTGTTTCCACTGCCCTCTCTACTGTGGTACATAGCATCATGGAATCTGTGCTGACATTTGCTCATCTGCTCATTTGCTCTCAAACTGATTTCCTGACCTTACTCTCTTTTGCACTAAATTACAGACAATTATATTTCCCAGATTCCTTTAGTAAGTGATTCTAAGTAAAATTAACCAATGGGAGGCACTGACAGAAAACTGGAAAGTGGAAGGAGGGAGAAAGTAACTGTTCTTCAGCACTTTTTGTTTTTCTTTCTCTCAAGCAGAGTCTAGAGAAAGACCTGTATTTCCACATTCCCTGATTCAACCAGTTTACCCCTTCCTCTTATGGCCTCATATTTTTACTGGGGGCTCTGTGTCTTTGAATCTTGTCATGTTATCTGTTTCTATTTCCCTCCAACCTAAGGGTAGTGTTAACCTGCAGAGATGGGTATTCTCATAAATTGTCATTTCTGAGTTGCCTATTTGACTCCTGAGAATTTCCATCACCTGTGATTCAACTGTATGAAGTTTTCTTGGAGAATTTAAAGTGGCTTCTGTTCTTTTCCTGGATCCTGATAATTACAGAATGACACAGATTTGGATTTAAATACTGTCATTTTGATGCTGGAAAAAATATTTATGTCAGTCTCAGTTTTTTCACCAATAATCAAATAGCATTCTTTGAAGATTAAAAAACATGTATGAAAATACATACATAATGTCTGGCATAGATTAGTTAATTAATACTTGGATTTTCACCCTCCTTGTATATGCTATGCAACATTTAAGTAAATATTAGCTAAAATTAATTGATTATTTGAAATTAAGGTAACAAAGAAAAATCTTAGAAAATGTTTACCTTTTATGTGCACGTCACTATATTGTTTATTCTCTGAAGTTGTGTTGTATTAGATTTAATAAATAATTAAGAAACTATTTCATGGCAGATGTTATTTTCTAGGTAAATGTACGAAGTCCTATTCTAAGAAAATATGTGACTCAGAGGATGTATGCCAGGTTAATATGGATGAAATAAAACAAAGAAATCCCAAAAGTCCTGAGGGAGACAAGTAACAGAAAGGGTGAGGGATTTGTTGTATAAACATTACAGTCAGGGGATTAGAATAAAGAATCAGAAGGAACTTTCCAATTACTGAGGATTTTCTTTCTGCCCTCAGTTTGAACAAGGAACCAAAACAACCTGGGCCTGTTTTCCACCTGTGGAGGCCAGTAAGTTGGGGATCATAGATACACTCTTGCCGTTCCACAACTCATGAGGATGCGGGTCTTCTATTTTGATAATTCATGATTGTCCTGGGAATACCCATTCAGAATCTAAATTATTTGTCTGTTATTCCTTCCTGAACCTTGACTACAGTGGCCTATAGCCAAGTATGCATGTTTTGTTCTGGGAAGGACACTTACCAACACATCTTTTGTCTACTGCATTTCATGTGTAACAAACCTGCAGTACTTTGTCTGTATGATGTATTCAACTCCAGGACCTATGTCTGCAGAAGAGAAAAATTGATTTCATGTCCCCTGAAAAAACAGTCTTCTGTTTTAACAACCTGGGAATCTAGAGAACTTCATCTTGCATGGTTGGAAAGAATAAATTAGCTCTACTCAAACAGGAACACTTGGACTGAACCATAGACCACTGTATGCATCTAAGATAAATTTTGGTTTGATATGTTAAGAGAGAAAAGAACACAGCCTGTGTCCAAGATTGTTGCTCTAGAAGTAATCCAGTTTCCCAAAGACCTTTTCATTTGTGAATTAGATGTAGTGACCAGAATGCAATGGGATCTGGGATAGGCAAAATTCTCTTCTAATATTTTATTATTCTTTAGCTATCTACCTCAAGGGAAATTTTTTTCCCCTTAGAGTCAAGGACTCACTAGCCCAAACACCTTTAATTTTTAACTACCTACTCCAGGGAAATTCTGGGACATCAAGAAAATATATATTAAATATCTGATTGGAAAAAAAACAGTTATTAGGTGAGGTGGTTAAATTATCTCTTATCAAACATAATCTTGCTTTCCTAAATACAGAAGTATTTAAGCAATTTGAAGAAGGTTCATTGTTCCTTGAAAATACGTAGGATTCAGAATTCTTTTCACTACACATTAAAATTACAGTAAAGGTTAGCTTAGATTCTGTGTGTGTGTGTGTTTGTGTATGTGTGTGCATGTGTGTGGTGTGTTTGTTGGTAGAGATCAAAACCAGAGTCCCATACATGCTGAGCAAGAGTCCTACCACTGAACTCTACCCCTACCCTGCCCTAACTTAGATTCTGGTATGAGACTGGACCAAGTTACTTTAAATCTTAAACAGTTTTATTCTCTTTTGTGTTCTTAATGAGAAAAATGAAAGGTAAGGTATTAGCCACAAGATCGAAATTGTAATGTATAATATGATAGAGAATTAAACAGGTCCTAAACAGAAGTGCTATGAGACTAGAGCAAAAGAAATATTTACTTCTGATTAAATCATTGGTGAAGATTTGAGATCAAATTAAAATATGTGTAAAGTTTAACTAGAATGAAAACCATAGGAAGAGTATATCAGTCTGAATAAAAACAATCAAAGTCACAAAAGAACTCAGAAAAGTGTACAGGGCATTTGGAGGCCACAAGCACTTGGTGTGGATCGGGGTTTATACTTCTTGGTGGAATTAATTGAGTGGTACATCTGAGAAGATAATTTGGGACATTAATTGTAGGATTACAACATGGAATCCTCAGAACTTTATTTAGGAAAAGGCACACTATGGACTAAAAGTGATTAGACTTGGTTGATAGAAGTGAGAAAGGAAAGAACAAAGAACATGAAAAAGCATTCTAGAAATTGAATCAAAGAGACCTAGTCAGTAATTGGAGTTTTAAGTGTTCTAGGTAGAAAGAGAAAAAATTTTCAAAATTTCAGAAATTTGTGACTGAGAAAATGTTAGTAGTATAAAGTACACATACCATTTAATAAGTGTAATATATTTTTATAGAGTGGAGGTAATTAGTCAAATATATTAGGTTAGGAATATTCATAGGTACTTATATGTATATATAAAGTTCATGAACCTGCAGCTCAGGAGAGAGATTGAAATTGTGATTGACTATTGCAAATATGGTGATATTTAGGTTTTGGTCCTCAGTCCTTTTACCTACCTGGAAACAACCCAGAAGCTCTCCTATTCATGCTTGTAGGAATGACTCCCCAATATGTATCTCCATGACTCATCCCCAATTTTTCAATTACCTATTTGTTGACATACCCAGAGATTAAAAAATTTGTCAAATTCTGCTTATCCAAAATGGATGCCTCCATTTTTATTTCTCCAGCTAATTCTGCTCTGAAGTCTAGGAAATGGAAGTGCCTACAAATGTCATTGTTATCACCCAGACACAGGCAACTTAAATCACAGCAGCACAAAACAAAACACACATACGCAAACTTGTGAATCATTCGAGAGTCCTATTAGCCTACACCCTAATTTTTTCCATTATGATCACAGAAACAAATTTTGACCAGAAGTCCTTGCACCTACACTATTAAGTTTGCTTCCCATACAATTACCTGAGTGACAATATGGAATGCCAATACGGTCATTTCACAGTCAACCACCTAACCATCTGTTCGCTCAACTATGTTTCTCCTTATGTTAAATTTCCTGAAAGAAGAAACAACCTATATTGTTGTTTTTCATTATTACTACTTTCAGGAGTAGTAATCCTTAAGGATTTTTGAATGAATAAAATTATTTATTTTTAGGAAAAGATAATATGAAATGGGAGTTGAAGCTATGACAGTGGAGAATGTCTGAATATAAAGAAAAAAGACCTTTAATTAAACTGTCAAAGAAGGAGATAAAAATTAGATGATACTGTGAAAGATTTTAAGAAATGGACTACAATAAAAGAACCACAGGAAAATAGCAGGGAAGGGAAGACCTGTTCAAGGAGGAAGAGTTATTTACTTACTTGTTCTCTCCAGAGACCTTAAATTATTAATTTTCTCTTTTTCTGTTATGGTTTAGATATGAGGTGTCTTCTAAAAGCTCATGTGTGAGACAAAGCAAGAGGGTTTAGAGGTGAAATGATCAGGTTATGGGAGTCTGAACGTAATCCATGCATTAACACCCTTGGTAGAAATTAACTGGATGGTAACAATAGGCAGGTAGGCTAAGAGGTGGGTCTTTGGGGGCATACCTTTGGGATTTATATCTTGTCAGTGGTGAGGGGAGCTCCCCACCTCTGCTTCTCTGCTTTCTGGTGTCATGTTTCTAGCTGCTTTCCTCTGCCATACACTTCCACTCTGATGTTCTGCCTCACCTCAGGTCCCAAGGATTGGAGTCATCTGTCTGTAAACTGAGGCCTCTGAAATCATGAGCCCCCAAATAAACTTTTCCTCCTAGAATTGTTCTTGTCAGGTCTTTTGGTCACAGCATCAAAAAAAAAAAAAAAAAACTGAGTAAAACACCTTGAAACACTGCTTCTTCCTCCTTTCTTTCTTATATTCCAACTCATGTTAATTACTAGGTTGATGTTTTCTCTCAATTATTCTCTCTCAGTCACACAATGTGACTATTTGTGATTCCATGCCATACCTATTTCTCCTCCTATTTTGTACAATCTTCCTGGGAAAATATTTCTACTTCTGAGATATAAACTATTATTTATGCCCAGAAAGTCCCAAATCTGTATTCCCAGCCCTCTCAGTTCCTGTACTCCATTCCTATAATTTATTTCTTCTGAGCATTTCTGAAAGATTACACAATATCAATATTTCCAAATGAAGACAGCCCCACTCTCAAATGTGTTCATCGAATTCCTCCAATATTCTATAAATATTGTTTCAATATAATTATTCATTTTATTTCACAGGTTTGAAATATATTTCATACGTAACTCCTTTCTTATATTCCAACTCTTGTTAGTTACCAAATTTGAACAACTTTCTAAAAGTCATGCATTGTCTCACATACTACCTACATTAAAACTGTCTTCATTCAGTTCTTTAACATGTTCTATGTGGATTATTGTAGTAAGCTCAAAACAGGTATGGTCACCAAAATCTCTTTCAAACCAAAGTATTCTTCAGGCGATTGTCAGAGATACTTTTCTAAAATATAATGTGGAACACTACTGCCTGATTAAAAAAAAAAAAAATCCCACAAATATAAGTGAAATAAGTCAGTCACAGCCTCACTAACATCTCATACATGGAAGCTAAAAAGTTGATCTCTTATAAGTATAGAGAAGAATAGTGGTTACCAGGAGCTGGGAAGCTGGGAGGGAAGAAAGAAAGAGGACGGTAATAGGAACTGGGGTACAGTTGGACATATGTTTCGTCAGTTTTCTTTATCCTTTTTCTTTCTTTCTTTTTTTTTTTTTTTTTTGTGGTGATCAAAAGTCCTGACAAGAACCATTAAAGGAAGAAAAGATTACTTCGAGGCTCACAATTTCAGAGATCTTAGTTCACAGATTGCTAACTACATTCACTGGGGCTTGAGGCCAGATGGAAGAGTGTAGTAGAGGAAAGTGGCTTTGGACATGGCCAGCATGAAGCAAAGAGAGAGACTCCACTCACCAGAATCAAAATATATGCAAAGGCATCCCTCCCAAGACCCACTTCTTCCAACCACACCCTAACTGCCTTCAGTTACCACTCAGATAATCACTATCAGGGGATTAATTTACTGGTTGGGTTAAGGCTTTCATAACTAAATCATTTCACCTCTAACCTTTCTTGCATTGCCTCACACTTGAGCTTTTGGGGGATACCTCACAACCAAACCATAACAATAGGAAGGATAACTTCTAATTTCTATCCCAGCACAGTAGGATAACTGTGGTTGACAACAATTGTATATTTCAAATAGCCAGTAGAGAGAATTTTGAATGTTTCCTACATAAAGAAATGATAAATGTTTGAGGTTATGGATGTTCTGCTACCCCAATGTGATCATTGCACATTGTATGCATGTATTGAAATATCACACTGTACCCAAAACCATGTACACTTATTATGTCAATTAAAAATTTTAAATATGTACTAAATAAGTAAACAAAAAAATTTAACATTCTAAAGGTCAAAGAATTTCCTGCCTGTTAATATCTTGTACATGAACCTCTGAAATGTATGTAATTATATTTGCCAGTAATATCTTCTCTAAATACTTGTTCTGCACACAGAAACATAGAAAAAGCTTATATTTTCTTGTCCAACATGACTTGTCCAACATTTCTATGCTTTTTTAGAATCTTTATTGGGGGAATGTTTTTATCCCTGCTCACTAATAGTTTATTTTTTTGAGAATATCTGCTTATCCTTGAAGAATGTTTTAAATGTCATCTCTCATGTGAATATTTTTTCAAAGTTTTAAATACAAATTTCCAAATAGGGAAGCTTCCAGCTTGTAGTTACAGCTATGCTTTCTTACAAACTTATGTCTCTGACAAGCTTTACATTGTGATTTTAATAAAAGAAAATTACATCTAGCTACTCTTTCTTCCCTCTGAATTATCTCATTGGTATAATGTGAGCCTCTAACTTCATTAGTTTTTCAATGAATGTTTTCTTTTGTTTCACTGCTGTTATTAAATCAAAACCCATTGCTTTGAATATAATGCACAGTTTTGTACCATCATGCATTGCTCAGAGCTAATTTGTATCCAAAGCTCAGCCATTATACAAAGGAGTGTTTCTTCACTGCAGAGAAAACTATGAAACTATTATCAAGAAATCGATTCCATTTTTTTTTTTTTACTTCATTTTGTATTGCTGAGAAAACAAATGCAAAAGCTTTGCCTTATATCAGTATGGCACTGAAACCTTTTCTCCCCACACCTGAGAACAACAGTGCATATTTAACAGTAAACCAAAATCAAGAAGTACACCAAGCAGAGACAAACGCACTCTACATATGACCATCTCTGTCAAAAATGCCTTCTGAACCATGATACTTCAGATTTTGGCCTGAGTATCCGGAAAGAAAACCATGTAACACAGAGGGGGAAACAAATGAAACCCCATCACGCTAAGCATCGCAATTGTAAAGTCAGGGTGAGTAAGAAGAAATGAAAAGCTATTCATGGAAGCTGCCTCCACATGGGATAAATGATTCTTATGCTTGAAGTAGATTTAACTGTCCCCAAACAGCAATCTCACTCTCGTACAGGAAATGAAAATAAAAGCGAGCAAGCAGTCAGTCAGAAACAGTCACCACCTTCTGGGTACAGCCACTTGAGAACTGGCAGAATGTGCAGCTCTGTAGGATCCGTGCAATTATAAAAACATCTGAATGGGAATACTTGAAAATGATCTTTAACTCTGGTGGGATGTTGAAATGACTTTTTTGAACTTTTCCCATTTTTCTTGGGTTTCTTTATTCTGACTCTAAGGTAAATTATGACTCAAATGTTTCATGCTAGGCTTTTCGTGCTGGATTTGGGGGCTTATCATAATTTTATTTTGTATATGTTGAGAGGTTTTAATAAATTGTGTCAACCAGAAAACAGTGGGAATCATTGTTTCCCACATGAAGTGACAGCCTGCAGGCCTGAGCTGTTATTATCTGAAATTCCATTGAATTCTAAATTTCAGTACCCTGGTTTTCTTCCAGATTTAGCTATTTATGTTTCATATATGTTTGCTAATTACAGAACGTAGTTCTGGATACTCAGATATTATATAGCAGTGAAGAAAATGTTGTAACTGGGAAAGCCAGTGGATTCAGAAACAGTTGAATGGGTCTGTTTATTAATTGTGCTTGCTACCCACCCCCATGTGTGTGGGTGTGTGTGTCTGTATCTTTGTGTTTAGTTTTAGTTTTAAATGGATCTGTCACTTACCAGATATGGTAAAACATGGGTGAGCCCTGAACATCCAAAATATTTATATATTGGTTACAAATAACAGCCTACTCATATTATAGATATTTTGTGAAAACAAGAGATCATATGTTAGTTCAATTGTAAATTCTAAATTAGAAGGCAGCATTGTGCATGAACCCTAAACTGCAGTCATGTGACATCAAGTCTAGTTTCTGTTTTATTACCTGCTTTATGACTGTGAGTTGATAAGCCTCTTTTAGTCTCTGGAAGGAGAAAAGTAGTTGTTAAGTTCATGCGATGATCATTTCAAAACAACATATTTATTTTGTTTTTCCCTCTATAATTCTTAGCTAGCAGTCATAATAATAAATTAAATAACTATACTACTTATTGAACATTTATTTCAATATTAGATTTTTAAAGAGTCAGTATTATAATTAATAAAGACCAAACATAGTTGGTTGCATAATCAATCATAAATATTTGATATCTTAATGCAGAGTTCACTCTACTAACCTCTGTTCATTGCTTTGGCAGTGTATTTTGTACATATTAAAGATGGATATGTTGATTTAATCATGGTCTATAGACTTCAAATTTGAAATCTGTGGCACAATTTGGAGTTGCATTTTGGGTCAGAGAACAGAGTAACTATAACTGATAATAATAATAACATGTAATATTCCAGGTCATTTTCTAAATGGTTTGCATAAATGTGTGGATTCACCTTTATTATACCCTTAGGAGATAAACATTATTATTATTGTTTTATAATTTATAGATGTGGAAATTGAAGAACTGAGGGATTTAGTCCCCATAAATAGTAAAAGAACCTAGCTAGAACCTAGTTAATTCAATTACCATTGTGCTTAGCTGGCTAATTACCATGATCTAACTAGTTAAGTTAACCTGAAAACATTTATTAGTTTTATTAGTTCATGCTTAACATAATAATCATAGCAATACCTTTGCCTAACTTTTCCATAGATAAACTCTCAAATATCTCAAGGTTAGTTAAATAAAAAGTCAAGTTAGCATATTTATTTTTCTATTTGATAGTTTGATATAAGTTTTAAAATAACAGATTTGAAGCAGAACATATGATTTGCATATTCACAATTGTATATATGCCAAATTAAAATTAAAACAAAACTAAAATAAAAATACAGTAAACATTCTTTGAACACAGAGCTTTCTGTACAATGTTAAGGAAGGTAATTTTTCTTAAGAACTTAAGTGGACTTTTAAGGAGAAATCATCTCCTTTACATTTGATTTAAAAAAATTTCCTCCCAAAACATTTATAGGCAATTTTCAGCCAACCCACACAAATTTTGGAACTGGTCTCTATGTTTATCTTTGGGTGTGGTTTTTGGATTTCAAGTTCAGCAACTACATAGACATGGTTTATTGGTTTAATGCGCATATATGGGAACCTCAAAAATATTCTACTATAAATTTTACTTTATAACCACTTAACAGTTTTTAATTAATCATTTTTTGACCTTTTGCCAAATTTTCCTAGTAATTTTTTCAAACATTTACTTTCCATCAGCACCCGACCTTCAGCAGTCTTATTTATCTCCTCCTCCTTTGGGAAAATTAAAGTTATTTGACATCTAATCCTACTGTTTTCTCTCAACTCAAAAGCTAAAACTGGCACACTGTTCCCTATGTTAATTCACAATGTGCCAAGACCACCCACTCTACACTTTATTAAAGATCTATTTAGCAACTTTTACTGCTAGGAAGAGTTTGAGCTCATTACCAAAACCTATCAAGAGAGGTGATTATTTCCAGATTTTTCTTATGAAGGAATTCAGATTGAAAGGTCACTAAAACACTTCCTCAAGTCATACAGTGAAGCAGGCATACAGCTAGGATTAAAAACCAGGGACTTTTTCATTCTGATGACCATCTATCCTATTCACTATCTATTGTCAGACTCTCACTCAACCTTATTTCAGATTTTTACTTCTTATTATGCCTGATTTTATAATTCTTACAGCATGGTTGAATCTTTCTCACACTGAAATGAAAAGATGTTTTTGCAATGCATTTAATTCTTCAAGACATGACTAACTTATCTCTTTATAACCATTTATCATTAACATTTTTGAAAGAGTAATTTTGGTTTCATTTCTAATTATAAGTAACATTTGTAAGCGGGCTTCAGTTTAAACATTATATGAATGATATCTCTCAAAGGTTACACATATTTAATGTCGTCCAATCCTTGACTTCCTTTCATCAGTCTGGCAGGGCTTTTTTCTGGGGGAGGGTACCAGGGATTTAACTCAGGGGCACTCAACCACTGAGTCACATCCCCAACCCTATTTTATATTTTATTTGGAGACAGGATCTCACTGAGTTGCTTAGCACAGCGCTGTTGCTGTGGCTGGCTTTGAACTTGCGATCCTCCTGCCTCAGTTTTCTGAGCTGCTGGGGTTACGGATATGTGCCACTGTGCCCAGCTGGCAGGGTTGTTTTTGTGTGCTGACTGATATAATCTTTAGATTTCATGGTGTTTCAGAATGTAAACTACTACCTTTGTATCACTCTGAATATGACTTCTTAACAGACTCACTTTTTCACCCACCTAATCCTGATATGTGGTTCTATCATCTTTCTGGAGTTCTGCCTACTCCTCTTTCTTAACTTAGCTAACTCACTCTCAAACTTCTATCAGTGCTCTTCCTTAGCATAGCAAAATATCAATGGACAGGGGATTTGAAACGTGCATAAAAAATGATAATTGAAAACAGCTAGGGAGTGATGAGATCATTGCATAACTATGTGGTCAGTGTAGTGGGACATTTATTCAGCTCAGCCTACCAGTACTTTGGGCAGGAGGGGAAATGACTATAGAAATAGATTAAAATAATTGTAATGCAGAGATGCAGGCCAGATTTGTCAAGTAGGTATCAGACAGGATTTAAAAATCATTTCTGCACTTGTGTGTTTGAGTATATTGTGATAAATTATGCTTTCCATGCAACAGGAAAAGTAGATATCTTCTGTAGAAATTTGCCCTTGATCTAGGATACAATCCAAGTTCATGGATTGTGGCTCATCTCCTTTCTTTTGGAATGAATTCTCAGCCTTTTTTTAAAAGTATAAGTTAGTATTTTGTGACTATCATTTTAGGTTTTTCTGATATTTTCTGAAAATCAGCATCAAATTATAAAATTTTGCCAGAAATATTATATAAGTGCTGTCCATTTCTTAGTAAATCATATTAGGAAGCATATGCTATTACTATACCCAAGAAGATGCTATTAAATAGATTACACAGAGAGTTTTCTATCAGATTTCTTCACTATAAAATCACCAAGTACTCTTTGCAATTAATAAGTGATCCATAAAGCTCTGCAAATAACTATTCCTCATCACACTTTGACCCAATAACTCGTTTCTATTAAAGGCTCTTGACTAATGTAACAATTATTGTGATTGTTGCGAAGGTAAGGAATGGCATCACAAAAAACCAAAGGCTGAATGTTTTCCCTGATAAGTGGATGATGATATATGATGGGGTGGGGAGTTGGGGGTGAGAGAAGAACGGAGGGACTTTAGATTACATAAAGGAAAATGGGGGGGTGATATAAAAAATGATGGAATAAGACAGACATCTTTACCCTATGTACATGTATGATTACATGAATGTTATGAATCTACATCATGCACAACCCTAGAAGCAAAATGATGTATCCAATTTATGTAGGACAAATCAAAATGCAGTCTGTAAAAATAAAAAAAAAATTAAAATTATTAAAAAAAAAGAACTAATCCTGACCACAAAGTGACAAAGCTCTAGAATTTTTTAATTCGGGGTTTTTTAGAGATTGTGTAATCTATTTACTCATTTCTTATATGAAACACAGCTGCCTGGAGAGTTTAAGATAATGTGCCCAAGATCATATGATGTGTGGATTTATAGCCTAAAATCCAGTTCATCTATTTCAAATATAACCTTCTAATAATATAGTTGTTTTCAAAAGAGAAAAAAAAAAAAAGAAAAAAGCAAAAAGAAAAAAAAGAATGGCATCTCCTGGTTGATGTGCCATCTGGGGTTGCAAGTAGGACATACCACCTGCAGGGATGGCAGTTGACTTTTTATTTACTAGGGAGGACTGTTTTTCCACAAGAGAGTTCAGGAGTGGCTAGGCATGCATGTGCTGGGCACACATATGTGCCCACACACACATGTGCACACACACACACATACACACACACACACACACACATACACACACTAGCTTGTATTCACTATTGCATTACCAAACTGGCAGAGAAAGAGAGTTACTGCCGTTTCTTTTAACCCAAAGGTCATGGGATGAAGTGGAGCTATTATGTATGAAGAAGAACCTGATGCCTGTGGTACCATCTGGGATGTAAAACCAAGTGAACCGCTCACTCCATCTGAGTCATTACAATTTATACCTGAATTAGAGGAACAATATCAACAAGTTTTTATTTTTTCTAAGGTTGAGTAGTATGTGACTTTGCTCTGAAGTGATTGTAGCAAATAGAATTTAATATATTTTTTCAAAATAGTACTGATACTAGAAATAACAAAGGACACACATTGAATAAAAGTACCCTTACATAGATATTTGCTCAATCTGGGGCTCTTAAGAGAAAGAAACTCACTAAATAGTCCCTTGAATTAAAGAAGAAGTGATAATTATCCCAACAGATGGCTAGTCATATAAGCACTATGGAAATGCAAGGGAATGTACTACCCCAAACAGTCCACAACACCTCAACAATAGATCCCATTGTTACCATGGGGGAGGAAATGTTGGAGAAATAATTTAGAAAGTTTATAGACAAAATGTTCAATGAGTTAAAAGAAGATGTAAGGGATGCATTTAGAGAGAAAACAGCGTGTAAAATGATTCGAGAAAGAAATAGACATTCTGAATAAGAACCACATAGAAATGCTAGAAAAGAAAGATTTAAAAATTCTAATTAACAATTCAATGGAAAGCACTACCAATAAGTTAGGGTACTTTGAAGATTAATTATAAGACCTTGAAGACAAATTATATAATCTTAAAAATAATAATAAAGAAAAATGTTAAGACACCATGACCAGAATACTCAAGAAATCTGGGATAACATCAAAAGCCCAAATTTAAGATTCACTGGGATATAAAAAGGCTCTAATATAATAGGCCAAAATACACTCTACTGTCACATATACCTAAAAAGAACAAATAATAAAAATAAAAAAAACAATAAATTAAATGTAATTAATTATATAAAAAAGTAGGATCTGAAATACAAACTAAACGAGTGCACAATTTTTCCAAAAAATAATAGCAGAAAAATTTCCAAATCATAGGAACAAGATGGAAATCCAAGTACAAGATACATAAAGAATCCCAAATAAGCAATATCAAATAGGATATTTTCCAAGGCACATTATACTGAAAATGCCTAATATTCAGAATAAGGTTAGAATTTTAAAAGCTGCAAGAGGAAAATGGCAGGTAACATTTAGAGGTAAGCAAATTTGAATATCAACTGATTTCTCAATCCAGATCCTAAAATCCAGGGAACCTAGAATAATATGTACCAAGACCTGAAAAAAATGTGTGCCGATCAAGATTACTATACCCAGCAAAACTCTCCTTCAGAACTGAAGATGAAATTAAAACCTCCCATGACAAGTAGAAATGAAAAGAAATAATAACTACTAAGCCTGCACTGCAAAACATATTTGGTTAAATATTTCATGCAGAAGAAATGAAAAATAAAAGCCAGTATAAGGTTGAATTATATTAGAATAATAATGGTCAATTAAAGGAGAATCAAGTCTAAATTAAGCATCAGAAATACATCAAAACTTCAGGAAATAAGAATAATCTCTCTATAATAGCATCAAAAGTAAATGATTTAATTCTCCAATCAAAACAAACAGATTGGCAGATGGGATGGGGGGGAAAACAAAAGACCTAATCATATGTTGTTTATAAGAGGTTCACCGTAAAGGCAAAGACATCCACAGACTGAAGGTATAAAGATGGAGAGAAATATACCATGCAAATGGAATCCAAAGCAAGCAGGAGTAGCTGTTTTCTTATCAGACAAGGCAGAGTTCAAGCCAAAATTAAACAGAAGAGGCGAAGAAGCTTACTTCTTACTAGTTAAGGGAACATTCAAATATATATATAAAATGAATGTAACAATTTATGACCAAAAAAATGGTGCATTTACGTACATAAAACAAATACTTCTCAATACAAAGAAAAAAAAAAAAACAACAGACCACAATAAAAAAAAAAAATACTGGGTGATTTCAAAACACTTATCTCATCATTAGATAGATAATTCAGGCATAAATTAAGTAAATACTCTTCAGATCCAAAAAATACTATTAATCAAAAGAATCTAATAGATATTTATGTAATATTTCACTCACTGAATTCACTTTCTTTTAGTGGCATATAAAACTTTCTCTAAAATAAATCATATTTACAAATAATACAAATATTAACAAATACAAAAATAGAGATAATTCCTTGTGTCCTATCATACAATGGAATGAAATTAGAAGTTGATAAGATAAAGAACAGAAACCATTCTAACACCTGAAGATTAAATAATACACTTTTGAATCAGAAATGGATCACAGAAGTCAGGGAAGAAATAAAAAAAAATCATAAATAAATGAGAATAGTGATACAATGTATCAAAATCTCTGGGAGTGTATGAAGGCAGTTCTTAGAATAAAGTTTATAGCACTGAGTTCATACATTTAAAAAACAGATACCAAATAAGTAATCTAGAACTAAGACACACCCAAATCAGTAGAAGACAAAAAACTATTAAAATCGGAGCTGAGAGCAATGAATTTGAGAACAGAAAAATATACAAAGACTAATGAAACAACGAATTATTTTTTTTAAACTATCATCAAGATTGATAAAATCTTAGCCAAACTAAAGAAAGAGAGAGAAGATTAAAATTACCCATTAAAAATGAAAGGAGATATAACTAGATATTTCTGAAATTCAAAGAAACATTTGAAACTATTTTGAAAATTTGTACTCTGAGAAAATCTTGAAAATATTGACAAATTCCTACAGACATATGACCTGTTCAAGTTGAACCTCGAGACTACAGAAAAATCAAACAGATCAATATGAAACAATGAAATTGAAGCAGTTGTTAAATGCCTTCCAACAAAGAAAAGCCCTAGGATCAGGTGGATTCTCAGCTGTGTTCTATCAGATTTTTAAATAAAAACTAGCATCAATCCTCCTCAAATTATTCCATGAAATTAGTACAGGAAGGAATAGTCCAAATTCATGTTATGAAGCCAGTAATACCTGAAACTAAAACCAGAGAAAGACACATCAAAGAAAGAAAATGTCACACTAATATTCCTGATGAATATAAATTCAAAATTCCTCAATAAAATATTGATAAATCGAATTCATAAACACTTAAACACTTAAATATTGATAAGTTGAATTCAAAAACCATGATCCAGTGGGTCATTCCGGGGTGCAAGGTTGGTACAACATACACAAATCAATAAATGTGAATTTCCATATAAATAGAGTTAAGAACCAGAATCACATAATCATCTCAATATATGCAAAAAGAAGGCATTTGGCAGAGTCCAGCACCCATTCATGTTTAAAACACTAGAGAAACTAGGGAATAAAGGAATATACCTCAACACTGTAAAGGCAATTTATGACAAACCCAAGTCAACATCATTCTTAATAGAGAAAAACTGATAGCATTTCCTTTGAAACCAGGAAGTCAAGGATGTATACTATCAGAACTCTTATTGAACATAAACTCTAGCCAGAGCAATCAGGCAAGTGAAGGAAATTAAGGAGATACAAATAGGAAAATAAGAAGTCAAACTATTTCTGTTTGCTGATGACCTGATCCTATATTTAGAAGAACCAAAAAACTTAAAAACTTCTAGAGTTGATAAACAAGTTTTGCAAATGCTAGAATACAAGATCAACATACATAGATCAATCACTTTCCAATAATGAATCTGCTGAAAAAAGAAATTAGGAAAACTATCACATTCACAATATCCACATACACACACACAAAACAAAATACTTGGGAATTAATCTAGCAAAGGAGATGAGACACCTTTACAATAAAAATATAGAACTATTAAAGGAAAGAAAGTGAGGAAAATCTTAAAAGATGGAAAGACCTCCCATATTCTTGGATAGGCTGTAGTACTAAAAGCATTATACAGATTCAATGCAATCCCCATCAAGATACAAACGACATTCTTCAGAGAACTAGAAAACAGTGTTCTAAAATTTCTTTGGAAGAAAAAGAGTCCCATAATAACCAAAGCAATAAGAGTAAGAACGGTGATGCTGGAGCCATCACAATAGCAAATATCTATTTATACCACAAAATTATAGTAGCAAAAACTATGTGGTATTATATCAAAAGAGATCTGAAGACCAATGGAATGTTATAGAAGACAGAGACAAATCCACAAAGATACAGTCACTTGAAATTCAACAAATGTGCCAAAAACATATGCTGAAGACAGACTTTAGAACAAATGGTGCTAGAAATGAAATTGATCTCTATCTCTCACTCTGCATGAGTAAATTGAAAGTGGATCAAAGACCTATGATTTAAAACAGAAACTGTGCAACTACTAGAAGAAAATGTAGGCCTGACACTTCAACATACTCTTTCAAGCACCAACTTCCTTAAAAAGACTTTTAAGAAATTAAACCCAGAATCAATAAGAAGGAGGGCATCAAGTTAATAAAGCTTCTGCGCAGCAAAAAAAATAAGTGGGTGATGAGAGAGGATACAGAATGGAAAAGATCTTTGCCACCTGGTCCTAAGACAGGGGATTAATATTCTGAATATATAAGGAATTCAAAAAATTTAACACCAAAAAAAAAAAAAAGTTAATAAATGGGCAAAAGAACTAAAGGGACTCTAGTCAAAAAAAGAAACATAAATGGCCAATGAACATATAAAAAAAATGTTCAACATTTCTAACACTCAGGGAAATGCAATTAAAACTGCATTGAGATTTTATCTTGCAGTCAGAATAGCAATTGTCAATAATACAACTAATAACAAATAGTGACCATGTGGGGAAAAAGTATACTAATACATTTTTGGTGGAATTGCAAATGAGTATAAGCATGAAGATTCCTTAAAAAACTAGGAATGGAATCAACATATGGCATGGCTATCTTACTCTTAGTTATGTGTCCAAGATATCTAAAATCAGCATACTCTAGGGATATAGCCACATCAATGTTTGAAGTATTGCAATTCATAATAACCAAATTATGGATCCAGCCCAAATGCTTGTCAATAGACGAATGGATAAAAAAAAAATGTGGTCTATATATACAATGGAGTTTTACTCAGTCATAAAGAAGAATAAAATTTTGGCATTTGCTGGTAAATGAATGGAACATAATGAACATAATGCTAAGGGCCGGACCCAAAAAGCCAAGGATTGAATTTTTTTTAATATATATGGTGACAAGAACAAAATATGGAAAAAAAGGGAAGGGAGAGAAAGTACAGGAAAATAGAAGAAAGAACAATGGAGTAGAGAAAGGGGAGTGAGGAAGAATGGGGAGAAAAGGGTGGAATGCTAGAATGACACAAACCAAACTATCCTATGAAACATACATGAATATACCACAGTGAATTTCACCTTTATGTATATCTATAATGCACTAATTAAAAAGTAGAGAGACCCTTAGAATAGACAAAGGGAAACGGGAATGGAGGAGGAGAGGAAAAGAAGTATTGGGGACTGAATTGGAGCAAATTATATTCCATACT
Source organism: Sciurus carolinensis (assembly GCF_902686445.1). Taxonomy (NCBI): domain Eukaryota; kingdom Metazoa; phylum Chordata; class Mammalia; order Rodentia; family Sciuridae; genus Sciurus; species Sciurus carolinensis. The sequence continues at coordinate 59,943,820 of NC_062213.1, read as the reverse complement.
TATAAAATTATATCAGAATGAACTCCAATATTATGCATAACTATTATGTGTAACTATAATGAATTAATTAAAAATTAAAAAGGTTAGAAATACATTTTAAATCTAAATACTTAAAATTAAACCAACACCCCCCAAAATGGATAGCTCAATCTTTTGTCCCATTAAATACATTTAATAATAAAAAAATATTTAAAAGAAAGTAAAAATGAGTGGAAACGTACAATAAAGAAAATACTGAAAATCAACAAATAAAAAAGTCAGGTCATTGAAACGATTTGTATAAATGATAAACCCAACAAAAATGAATCAAAAGAGAGAATGAGTGAGAGAGAATAAGACTGAACAATTCTACTTCTAGATATTGATTCAAGATATACACAAAAAGATTTGTAGAAGAATGTGCTCATTTCATTCTGAAAACACTCAAGTGTCCATCAAGTGGAAAATGGATAAATATTGTTTATTAAAATAATTAAATAGATAAATGAATAATTAAATGATTAAAATAATGAAATAATGGCATGCAATAAAAAGAATAAAAGTATAATACATGAAACATGGAAAAACTAAAAAAACATGTTAAACAAAAGATGGGAAACATGAAAACGACATAGTTTGCTTTTATTTTTATGAGATTAAAAATTAAAAAAAATAACAAAGTGATAGGAATCAGAAAATGGTTGCCTTCAGCATCGAAGATATTGATTGTAAATATGCATAAGGAAAGTTTCTGAGATGCTGGAAATATTCTATACTTGGTTTGGGACAACAGTCACATGGGTATATAAAATTGTTCAAATTCATCAATCTAAACACTTCAGTTCTGTGTATTTAATTGTATGTAAATTATACTATACTATAATATATTAAATGAATGAATTTTAAAAAATCAATGAGAAACAAGCAAACAATATGTAGGTTCTTAGTCATGTATTTTAGGATAAAAAAGAAAAAAAAGATGTGAAAACTTGATAGCTAGTTCCAGGGCTAAAGGGGTTATATTGAAAATGTTAAAACAACCACATAGAAATCATGCAGTATATGTGCTTTACTCTTCAAAAATATTGCTTAGGATTAAGTAAAAGAAAAAACACGAGTTAAATTATGCAATTAATTTTATATAATCTCTTGTATTTTCCATCTTATGTATGATTATTTTTTTCATAACTTTTAAAGGTGCAATCTTTTTAATGGCTCAAAAAGGATTATCATAAAATTTCTATAGGATGAAAGTAGTCACATTTCTTACTAATTTTTTGCTTCTTATATTAATTTGTAACTTATATTTAATATCCCATTATATACTAGTACATTTATTTTAATTTACATCCACTGTTGAGTAAGTAAATGAAGACCAATGTAGGGTTGAGTAATACAAGTAACTATGAGAAGCACTGTTTGAGCAGTCTTATACTATGTTGCTTAATCCAGTGGTTTGGAGTCCTATAATAGGAAAATGAGTCATCATACCCTTTTAAACATCTGTTGAGAAAACAATTTTAAGAAAATTACAACGTATTCTTTTCAAATATGTCCTTGACTATTTGTAAAAAGCATTAGTCTATAAGAGTAAACTCTAGGAAAAAAAGATGAAACTTTCATGAGGAATTTATCATAACTAGAATTAAGTGACATCAAAATTACAGGCATCATCTACTTTTAATCAATTCATTACCTGTTCTTATTGCTTAAGGTCCTTTATGGGTGCATTGGAATTTCACTGTGAATGGAATCTGCATACTCTTAACAACAGAAAGACAAAGTCTAGCCTGTCAGGAAAAGAAACCTCAAAAGCTGCTGCTGAGTGTGCAGCAAGCTGTCTGAGTTTTACACAAAGAGCTCAGAATTTTCTTGGAGAGTCACTTTCTCAGTATAGCATGCTTACCATAATTAGTATCCTTACGACTCAGGAGATGGTTGTAGACACAGCTGTTGTTTAAGGTAGCAGGCACATCAATGCAAGCCACTAGGTATTGATTTGTGCAGTGACATCCTTCTAAGTATGTCATCTGAGTGAAAGAAGCCCCAAATTAACCAATAATAAAGTGTTAGAAGTTGTAGTAGCTGCCCTCTTGGGACTTGTTCTAAAGAATATAGGTGCCCCTCCCCCACCCACACCATCAATACTGCTAAAGGACTCACAGTGACATTAAGTTGACCAATAGGACAATGCAAAACCTACAATAATGTATCCCATGTTACAATGTATATGTGTGTCATTTTTCTTAAGTTGTCTGTAGGTACTTAATAGTAATGTATGCATGTTTTTATAAAATATACATACCATGATCTCAAGAATGCATGGTTCATAAGAATCATACAAAATTGTCAGGCATTAGACCACATGTTGGATAGAACTAATTTTATTCATTAAAATTAACTTCGAAAGCAAAAACTGGGTTACTTTATTTGTATCAGAATTAGATATGAATAAGCACATTGGCAGGATTTGTTTTCATTATTAGTTTTGTTTTTTATTTGATTTGCTTTTCCTTTAGAATATGAGACTTTGCACAGAGTTTATGAAGAGATCACAAATAAAATTTTTTTTTATTTAGTGATATGCTAATATTAAAGCCAGAGGACACATGTTTAAAAAAAAAATAAAAAGTTTGTAGTTATATTTACTTTGGTCCAAATTATCCCTTCACCATATTTGTATTACAAATAATTTGTAAACTTTTGATTTTGCCTTATTATTTGATACAAATTTTAATTACTATTTCTTCTACTGTGGTCTCTGAATTTTTGTGGTGTTTTGGGCATTACTCATTAAACACCATAGACCTACACTTTCATATTTTGCATAATGAGACATTAGGATCCCATCATACCATATGACCCATTCCTTTACCTCATAGATATGATGTTTCTCTGAAATGAATTTGAAAAACACAAAAGTAACTTTAGAAAACAGTTCTCACTTTTGAAAAAAATAAATGCTGCTAATGTTGACAGCAGTTAGTATAAGCATCAAGCAAATGTAAGGTTTGAGCTTGCAATGGTTTTTGTAACTCTTATCAAAATCTCAGCGAAAGCCTTCAGTTTCTATGGCATAATATAAGATCTAGTTTGCTACTAAGAAAGGGAAATCAGTTTCATAACACCAACTGGGCAAATGGTACCATGTTCTTTGTTTAACTTGTGGTTTATAGGGGCATGCATAGTTGTTACTGAATGACCCTGACTGTTGGTCAGTCCCAAGACATAATTTCACTTCCACGTCCTAGCTGATAATGATGAAGCCAAATCTTAGCTGGATTATAAGTTGTGGGAAATGTCTCATCATTGGCTATTAATTTGCCAATATAGCTGCTTTCCCAGCAAACTTGGAAGTCAAGGCTAAATTGGATAAAAACTATGTTCCCTATCTGTGTATCTTAGTTTACTGGAGTGATGACTTCTCAGTGGCCTCGATGAATCATTTACTGCCCTCCTCTTCTCTACTCTGCTCTAAGAGATTGACATCCACATGTTCCTCATTTGGGCTCTCTTGTCTTCTATATTCTTATTTGATCTGGCTGGTGTGAGGCAATGGCAGCAGAACAGAAGGTGGGAGGAGAGAAAGAAAGTTCTGGCACTGTTTCACCTCTCTGTCATTCTCTTGCTGTTTCTGGCAGTAGCTATCTCTTTTTATAGCCACAGGTCCTGACTGATGCCCTAACATTATGGCTCTATTTCCTCCCTGGATTCCATTGACATCATTCTCCCACCTACTTTATCGAGGTTGGTGATAATGGCTGCATGCTGTTGTTCCTCTTCAGGGATACATCATCACTGATTTGATTCCTTCAATTCTTCTCTTATTACTATGAATAGCCCTATCACTAAATTCTTGAGTTAAACTGTGATCCTGGCAAGTTTAAGAATAGCATATATATATATATATATATATATATATATATATATATATATATACAAACATACACACACATGTATATACATATATATTTAAGGTTTGCTGAGGTGTATTCCCATCATTTTGAATTAAACAATCATTTTCTTAATTTATAAAGGCATGATAAGTGTTTTAATGTTTATAAGGTCAAATTAATTTATTGAGTATATATACATGTATGTGCTAACCTTTCCAAATAGGCCATCAAGCATATCTAGATTTTCATGATGAAGAACATAAAGTTTTCATATAGAATCTTCCTTAGATCCATGTAGTCTGTCACCAAAAGCAGTGTGTAAGGATGGTCTGGAGGTCATGATTATGTATCATAAGGCATAAAATTAGAAAACTAGAGTTCTTAGATAGCTTTACTTTACTACTAAAAAGGTAGACACTCTTTCATTCACCTCAACTTATTTGTTCCAAATTAGAACAAACCTTTAATAAAATAATTTTCCAATGGTGTTATTGACTGTGTATTATAGCAACTGGGTTAGGCAATCTGACTGAAGAGTTGGTGGGAGGTCAACGTTTATTACCCTGAATCGGGTAGAAGCTTGTGACTGTCCTGACCAATAGCCAGTGACACAGGAGACTTTCTAGATTATTTTGTAAAAATGATACAACTTTTGCCTAGTTTTCTCTCTTAACACAAAAACTTTTGGAACTTTGATCTGCTTTGCTAGATAGAATACAGGCCTGCCTACTATACACACCCATTCAAGAGGAATTATGTGAATAAATCACATACAAATAGAAATCCAAGAAGTCCCAGCTATTTGTGTCTTCCCAGTCAAGAGTCAGACACACGAGCAATGAAACCTTAGAAAGAACTCCAGTCATAGCTACCATTTGACTGCATCTTCATCCGAGTCCCCAGGCCAGGATCATCCAGCTGAACCACTCTCAAATTCTTAACCTAAAAAAAATTTTTACAAATTTTATTTGCTTGTTTGTGTATATGTTTTGCTTTTGTTTTGTTCTAAGCTACTATGCTTTGGAATAATGTGTTACACAGCCATAGTAACTGGAACATGAGCCAATTACCATACGGGAAATGGAAGAAGAAAAAGATTCTCCCAAGATTTCTCAAAGTTACTTTGCTACCAATATTGGAACTTTCTAAAATGCTCAATAAATCACTTTTAAAAAATTCACCTTAATTCTAAGGAATTGATATCTTTTTTGACCCCAAATTCTGCCTTTCTCAGTCTTGTCTCTCTATCCCACCCACTCTTTGCATTAAACAAAACTTTTGCTCACTTTGTTTGAGAAGGGTTGCTTCTAAATCTTTTAATTTCTTAAATTACATTTATTACTATCCAAAAACAAAACACCTGATTTCAATTGGGGAGAAAAGGGAATTATATGAATTAAAGTCTTTAGAAAATACAATGCAATAATTTATATTTATATAGAATCAAGAGGTAGAAGTTCTATCAAGTTTTGGTTTAAGAAATACATAAAAGAGAATGATAAGAATTTGTTCACCAAATATTCTAAAATTGAACTCACACTGCCTTATTATAGTCTTAGACTTTGTACAGATTGTTAGAATATTTCTGTATTTTTATCTTATAGTTGAAGAAAAATAATTCTGAGAAGTTAAATAACTCACTCAAGTTTATATAATGTTTCATATATAAGCAAGTGGCAAAAGATTCAATACTAAAAATGTGTTTAATTTAAATATTTTCTCATTACTCTAAGACAAAGTAAGTGAATGTATACCTACAACCTTTGATTCTTAGGTATTATAGTATGAAAGAAAAATGTTAAGTACATACTTTCATGCTATGAATAACTGGATATATTTCATATATGTATATATTAAAACATAGTTTGAAACTTTTATGAGCTTCAAAAAAGATGTTGATTTTTCAACATAAATTTCTGGTTTCATCTTTTGCATAAAATATTTCTTTCTTCCCCTTTCTTCTTTCTTTCCATTCTTTTGCATCAGTATTCTCCACTCAAAAAGTTGTTTATTCTTTCAGGAAATGGAAACACAAATGATTAAAATTTCATGTAATACTTATTCAAGGTGAGGTATGGATAAGACACATGGGGAAAAAGGAAGGAGAAAACTAAATTTTATTTGGAAAGTTAGAGGAAAGTATACTATTTTCATCCTAAGCCTAATTGTAAGATTTAGGGGTGAACGACCCCAAATAAGGTGAAAAAAGAAAGAATGTCATTTTGGGGAAGACATCAAAATATGCCATGACATCAACATGTGAAAGCTTACAATTTGTGGGGGAATTGCTGTCAGTTTGCCAGAGCATAAGAAATTTGTTGAATAAAACTGTGAAATGATCAAAATGAAAAATTTTGTAAATAATTTATAAAAACTGATGACCTTATATTACTACTCAATTTTTAGTTAAGTTATACTCAACAAAAGAGAATTATTCCCAATAAGAAAATAAGACAATAGTGGGGTGTAAGACGTGTAGTGGGGTGTTAAGTATATATAGATCACATATTAAAACATATCACATGCTTAGATGTTTGGAGGACTGAGTAGAAAAATTACACAGGTAACTTTTTCCCATTCTTTTAGGTACAATGAGATTGTTACAGCAACTTTCAAAATAAGATCTTATTCCATAACTAAAGAACTCAAAATCAGCCAAGCGCGGTAGTGCACGCCTGTAATGTAATCCCAGGGGCTGGGGAGGCTGAGACAGGAGGATCTTGAGTTCAAAGCCAACTTCAGCAACAGGGAGGAGCTAAACAACTCAGTGAGATCCTGTCTCTAAATAAAATACAAAATACAACTGAGGATGTGGCTCAGTGGTTGAGTGCCCTTGAGTTCAATGCCCAGTACCAACAATAACAACAACAACAACAACAAACGAGAAAAGAACTCAAAATTATTTTTCTCAACGTAGAGTAATAGTTTCTTCACAAAGATATTTTTAGCAGACATTCGTAAATATATAGAGAAATCATGTTCATTCAAAATAAAGAAATAACAAAAATTAAAAGTGTAAAAATTAAAAATACTGAGTCGTAAATTTACGCAATTATAGAAATATTAATTTTTACATACTATATTACTTTATTTATAAAAGTTTTTGAAATGACAACCATTTAGAATTAAAGGCCAGATAAGTGATTCCAGAAGCTAGAGATATTGAGGGAGTGGTTATACAAAGGTCCTGAGAAAGAACCCTGTGATGTTGGAACTATTCAGTATCTTGACCACAGTAGTGGATACATGAAACTACAGAGGTGATACAACTAAGTAGAATGTAATTCATAGAAATACACACACAGAAATTAATATAGGGAAAATCTGAATCACTGCAGTGTAGCTATAATATAATACTACTCTTTTGTAAACCATTACCATTGGATGAAGTTGAAAGTGTCTTGTTGAAGAATTTTACTAGGTCACCAGCTGCCCTCATATTATGAAAGCATAAATGGTTTTCCTACAGAATTTGCTGGCAATTGACATATTTCAGAATGAGAGATGATATTAGTTGGGTCATTAGATGAAAAAATACAGATTGTCAGGAAACTGAAACACTTAGAAAAGCAAGAGTTTACATAGTAATCCCTACAAGGAACAAAATGCATAGTTTTTGGATGTGCTTTTATATAAAATCTACCAAAAACCTTTCACAGTCCCCAAGGTTGCTATCCTTTAAGATCTAGTTCTACAAATGTGGGTGAGCTACCAGGTGGGCATCCATGACACTCATGCTGATATAGAATATAGCTATGCCAGTAGATTGGTATAGTACTAATATCTATTCATATTTATTATTCTTATTTTCTCATAGCCAGACAAGTGGAAACTGTGTATTAGATCTACCCTCATTCATCACATTAAAATTTCTTTAATGGCTTTAGAATACAACTTTTCCAGAAAGACTGTCTTTACATTTGACCCCATAAGTCTAGACTCCACAGGGATAAAGTCCGGAGATGTACTTAAGTAGCACTTTGAGCCCAGTGAGATTTTGAACATTGAACAAATAAAAAATGACTGTAAAACCATCTGTAAACATGAAGTGCCATATAAATGCTTATTAATAAGCATTTTCTTCAATTTATATTTAATTTTACTCCAAGATGCCTCTTAAAAATGCATTATGGTTTATTGTGTATAATGTCTTTCAAACAAACTGTATTCAAGACATTTTAGAAAGTTAAATACATGTCAGAGTGTGGCATAAATTATAGAAGGACACTTTCAATGGTAAATGAATTAGTGCATTCAGTCATAAGGCCAGAGAAAAAATGGGTTGTGTAAGCGTCTGGTTTGAAATATCTAGACTCCCTGGAACCAACACTTCAAATCCCAGCAGGGCAGCTCTGTCCTTCATCCTTCTGAGATAAGAGTCCATTCAGTTTACAGTCTGCTGGTTTTTTGAATGATCTCTTGAAATAGTAGGCATGTCCGCTCTGTGTGAACATTTTACAAAGTCAGGATGAGGGGGAAAAGAAAAAAATCATTCAAGAGAATTTAAGAAAAACTAAGTTTTTCTTTTTTTCTTTTAATATGGGCAATATTTTAGTGGTAATGAGAGGCTGACTTAGAACACAGCAGGAGTAGAGGCTTGAGAAATACAGTCAAGCTTTGAAAACAGAAAAGAGAAGTTAGTATCTGATTAGTTGTTACTACTGACCCACAGGACTGTTTTTAAATATGGGGAAATTAATTCCAATGTAACTGTAGAGTTTATGGAATTGACACATGGTTGATATTTTGGATTGCCTTATGATTTTTTTTATTAAACATTAATCTAAATTCACAATGAAAAGTCATTTATAATCTAGACAAAACTTTTAAGAGTTTAAATGTAAGATGAAAGAAGAGGGCCCTGTAATGAAATAAAAGGGGCAGCAATCACATTTGAATGTGGCTTTTCTAAACATTTCAGCATGGTCATTCTAAGTGATGATTTTCAAATTTGCTCAAGTCTCCATAAACACCACCAAGTGTCAAGCATAATGTGTAAGAAAGAAGAATTCAAATAAGCAAATACAGAAAGCTCTAATGCTTCCCAGTTAATGACTTGTGATGGATATTCCCAGATTCTTATTAGGGTAGTGAAGACACTTAGGGTATAAATCAAAACTGGGAATTAGATAGAACCAGACTGCTGCTTTTTCACGGGGAAACACTCCATAGTCTTGACAGCAAATAAAGATCTGGGATAATCTAAGTGTATCTATATTTTTCAGTAGCAGATTAGTTTTCTGATTGGAGATTGTGATAGCTTTTTAAGAAAAACTTTTGAAAAACTAGCATTTGACATTTTGCTTTACTATAACACTGCTGGAAGTCTACATCTGAGCACCCATTGTTTCTGAGCCTCTCTCTACTCTTTTGAAAGGATGATAGAAACAATCCATTAGTGCTGATGGGGCATCATGCAGACAAACTGGATCACCTGTGAATCTGTCTGGGAAGGAGAAAGTTAACAGAAATAACACAGACGCATGAGATTAGCTCCTGGTCTTTTATTAAATATCTCTTTACTATTAAGCAGCCATATGTACAGAAAAATCTTGATGCAATGGAACTATTGCTATCCATAAGACTAAGGATGAATTCAATTTTCTAACCAATCAATAGTATGCCCTTATTTTAATTTTTCCCTCTCCAAATGCTTATACTTTTTCCAAAATCAAGGTTATCACCCAACAATAATGTTTACTTAATCCATCTATCTTGTTTAGATTGCTTCCTATGGTTCTAATAGCATCCATGTGTCTGCCTGATCTTATCTCATATTATACCTAACAGTCAATATCAACCTCATCATCGATCTCTTTGTATCTTTAGTGTGCTTGGCATTAAGTGTAATATACAGAATACAATAAAAATACAATATGCAGAATAGTTAACTCATTTTTGGGTACAGGATTCTTTCTGTCTCTTTGAAATTCAAATGTGTATCAAATTGTACACACATTTTAAAGAACTCTAAATACAAAACCAGCAACATACATTCAGATTACATCTTAAGTAGAATAAACAGATCATGAATATGTATGTAGCTTAGGAAAGACTTATATTACACACTCTGTATTGTTGAACCAAATAATTATGCAAAGATAGTTTCATTTAAAATTACAAATGCCATATTATAGTTTGTGTTCAACCGTTTTAATGCATATTGATAATGGAAGGGAATAGCTTCTATTTAAAAACAATACATTTAAGTTGGAAAAATGCCATTACAGCATATTTTAAAATGTTAAAATGACTGGAATTGTGTTATGGTAAGAGCTAACAAAGGTCCAAATGCTGACTGATGTTTAAGAATGAGACATAATTGCCTCTTTTGAAGAGAATATACATCTAAGTTTCAGTCTGATAATTCCTTATGCTTCAGTTTATGCATTTCTCCTATTTGTCCAGTTTGACCTGTATATACATCAAAGTATACAGGGAACTTTAAATAGAAGTTATTATGGGTTGGGAGCAGAGTGACATATCTCTATTAGGAGTCATGTGAATACCAATTTCTATGACAGTTTATGACATTAGTCTTAAAAAAAAGAAATTGTGATCTTAATGTCTATAAAACAGGCATTTGGGGAAGTAAAAAAGTATATTACAAGATACATAGAGGAGATAAAGAGTATGCCTATGAAATAGATAGATAATAACACAAGGTACATCTATGTATTTTATTAAAATACAAGATGGTAAGGTACTAATATCCTCACATGCTGTCAGGTAGGAAAACCATGGACTTAGGAATCAGACAGATGTACTTTCAAATTCAGCTGCAAGCCCTTGATCAAAAATTTTGAATGTCTTTGAATTTCAATTTCTGTGTATGTTAAGTATTTGTTATGTAAGAGAAAGTGCATGCAAGCTAGTCCCACAATACCGCCTTTCTTGCCCTTTCATCTCAATGAGATGTTATCCTAATCTGGGCATTGTTAACTTTATACATTTGGCACCTGTAATCCATATTCCTTTTTATTGGAATAAAACTACAACCTATACAAATGCTTTGCTATTGCAAAATACTTTCCTCTCTTCACTAAAGTCCATAGGAAAAGTTATAAAAATAGTGTTTTCATAATAAAAAGATATTTATGGAAATGTTCTAATAGGATTGGAAGTATTTTACTTTTCTGGTAGAAAAAAAATAATTCTTCGTTGTAGTAAATGACATTAATGTAAGCAGACAAAATGAAGAACTGAGGGATGATTTTCTCCAAGTATATTATCCTGAAATATGGAGTTAGATTTCTCTAATCTCAACAATTTAAACATTTTTCCAATTAAGGTGAGGTTTAGGACTCAAAAGTCAAACAGATCAAGTAGAATAGTCCTGTTTTCAGACTGGTACTTCTTGACTCTGATGCACAGCTGAGGCATCTGTGAGGTTAAATTGAAAAAAGGGAGGGAGGACCTTATGAAAACGCTTAACTATTGTCTCCCAGGCTGCAGTAATGAAGTTGCAATAGCATATTTCACTTTGATTGCCATTCTTTGCTTTTCTTCCCTTCTCAATAAATTTCTAACACACTATTTAGAATTTCTGAGAACTTCTTATGTTTTTATGAGAATATTTTTATCCACATGTGAAAACATTAAAGTTTCTGTGTGGAGAAAGTTAAATTTTTCTAATTTCTATGGCAAACTGGCTGTTTATTCTCTTCCTTGGCACACAACTAAATTATGCTTCTTAATGTCTCTTGCCCTAAATTGTCCACATGACTGCATCCTAACAATAGTCTGTAAGCAGAGAAGTCACTTTCATGCTTTTCCAGAACAAGCCTTCCCAAGTGGCCCTTGTGGACATTTCCCATTCTAGTAGCTTGGAATGGAGACTACTGAGAACTTTTTTTTAGTTAGAAATACTAGCTGACCCAGGCACAGTGGCATATACCTGTAATCCCAGTGACTCGGGAGGCTGTGGCAGGAGGATCATGAATTCAAAACCAGCCTCATCAACAGGCGAGGCGCTAAGCAACTCAGTGAGACCCTGTCTCTAAATAAAATACAAAATAGGGCTGGGGATGTGGTTCACTCATGGAGTTAACCTGAATTCATTCCCTAGTACATCCCTCGAAAAGAAAAATACCAGATGAAAGGCTTTTGGATGATGGCCACCCAACTGGTAAGGCCAGCGTTGGACTCTTTCTTATATTAACAAGAAAAACTTTCTGTTTTTCTAAAAATGTGAGATTTTTGTGGCTTAGGCATTATAACTATTAGATTATACTAACCTACCAATGAAGTTTTACATGGATAGGTTAGATTGAGAAACAATTTGCACAGATGAACATTAAGAGAAACATAGAGAAATATGTATTCTATATTCTCCTATGGTTTATAATGTATTTTTTGCTCATATGCATATATACATGTTAATGTATATATATAACACATGCATGTATATGCAGATTATATACAGTGCCTAAGTAACACATGTTGTTCAGACATGAATCAAAGAGAAAAGGTCAATTTATTTCACTTTTGGCAAGTTGTGAAACTATGAGACTTACATGTAGCACCAAATATGAATTCTGACAATGGAAGAACAGTGTGAAGGTGATTATTACATGGGAAAAATAGAAGTATTTGTAATATTGGAAAGAAGAACATCTGAAACACAACAAGCCACAAGAAGTGCTCTTTCGTAGGGGAGAGAAAAACAAGTCATTAAATGACACTTTCAAACTTAATGGTTAGACTGGAAAGGGAGGCATTTTAAATATAAAGTGTGGAATGGGAAAAAGGTGAGGGAACATTGTCAGCATCACTACCAATTTCCTCTAGGAGAGGCCCTGGAAACAGTTTAGTATATATAAGCAATAATTAAGGATTTCAGAAATAAAGAAAATGAAGAGTCAAAATGATAGAGGTCTTGAATTAAGTTATGAATGTGGGAAAGATAAAATTAAAAGTAGAGGATTCAAAATATGCTATTAAATATATTACAATGATCAGGGTTTTATTAGTCATCTATCCAGTGTGGTATCAAAATCTCACTTCTTATTGGTGAGAAGGGCAGCTGAGTCTTATATCAAATAGCTTATACTTTTGATCACTCCAACTGGCAGCTCAAAGAGCAGCACAAAAACAGGAAGGGGTTAAAATTCTCCACTCCTTGCTCTCCCTATCCACACATAACTCATAAGAATTGGAAAGAAAGGTTGCTGGACCTAGATAGTGACCACTCAATCTAGTCACACCAGTGGAGATGGTTCCTTCATTCTTCACTAAGAATTTTTTTTCTTTTTCCATATGTGTGTGTGTGTGTGTGTGTGTGTGTGTGTGTGTGTGAATTCTTGTGCTGATTGGTTCAGGGACATATACAATTATTCATTTATTTTTCTCTCATTTTTAGCATTTTGAAAAAAAGTAGTATTTTTTTCTTTGCCTCATCTTTTGAGGGTTCAGATTTAGAGGATTATATATTTTTTGTTTGGTTTCATATTATTTTTATTTGTTTCTCTTTCTCCTTTCTCTTTTCCTGCTAACAGAAAAATTCTATTATTCTCTTTTCCTCTCTCTATGCTTGCTTTCTTCTATTTTTTCCCTCCTTTCATGTAAACATCACCTAAAACATCTCTTCTCTATTCTCTGTTCACTTTTTAAATTGTAAACTCTTCTCTAACTTCCTAACACATTTTCTTTTCCCCTAATTAACTGTATTTGTACCATTTTTTGGAACTAATTGGCTTATATAACTCCTTCCCCCATCATTAATGATGATGTAAAAATTGCTGCTGTGTATGGTAGAGTTGATACGTGCTGTTTACTTTAAAGCCAGATCTAGAGCATGGTTACTATTTTTATGCTTAACAATCACTGAATCCACCATTCCTAATTTTTGGTTGTAATTAATGTTGAAGATGTCATAGTTAGGAACTGGGTATTTACTTTAATATTACATATTGTTTTCAACAGTTGTTACTGAGGCTTGCTTAGTCCTAAGTCCCATTTGCTGGAACTCCCCTCACAGAACACTGCAGAAGCTGTATCCTGGGAGTGCACCAATATGGTCCAATAATTTGACAGATACCTGCTGTCAAATTCCTGATTGAGTTCACTTTTTAAAAAGCAAATGTTTTATTATTGGTACAGTTGTTAAATACAGACTCCACCATTTTTATATAGGTGGCCAATAGAATTGCAGGCATTGAAGTATACACCAAATGTTTAATATAAAGCTTTACATTTGTTACTGAATTATTGCCACTTCTGACCTCCCCTTTCCTTTAAGAGGGTTTGAAAGAGATTAGGAAATTTTAAGATCCCAAAGTAGAGATCCAGCAACTGTAAAATACTCACATCTCAACCAAGCAACGATGAATCATACTTCATACACCATCTATAACATCTGTACCCTGACATTACTCCAACTCAAAGAAGTGAGGAGACAAAAGCCCCAAACCAACCACAAGGACCAAAGGAGGAACAACCCAAGAGGTACCTTAGATCCCACCCCTTGGCATTTACTCACACATCAAAAACAGAAGTCCCAGAACAAATAAGATAATTACACACAAAAGGACATACATAAAAAAGAGATAGGGGAATTCACTGCAATTGATGTGCTAGTCCAAGGCTTCAGAAAATACAAGAAAATAATCAAATATCCCCCCAAAATCCACAATCCCCCAACAAAAGATCCCACTGATAGTGAGTTAGATGAAATCACCAAGAAAGGTTATAAAAAAACTTAATATTAGAACATTCTGCAAACTAAAAGAAGAAATAAGAAAGGAATTAAGACAGCAATTACAGGAGATGAAAAACCACTTTAAAAAATAAATAGAAATTGTGAAAAGAAATCAAGTAGAATGCCTAGAAATGAAGGACACAATAAATCTAATTTAAAAATTCACTCAAAGTCATCACTATCAGATTAGATTACATGGAAAAAAGAACCTCAGTCCTTGAAGACAGAATTTTAGGCCCTGAAGACAGGGCATATAACCTTGAGTACACAGAAAGTTAAAGGGAAAATTATAGAACATGACCATAATATACAAGAACTCTGGGGCAATATTAGAAGACAAAACCTGAGACACACTGGGATAGAAAATATCATGGAGATACAAATTAATAGCATAAAGAGTATTTTCAATGAGATAGATACAAAATACTTTTCCTGTATCAGAAATGAGATAGACATCCATGGACAGGAGATTTATAGGGCCCCCAGTAGACCTATTCAAATGAGAGTCTCCCTAACATATCATAATCAAAATGCCTAACATAGAAAAATAAGGATAGAATATTAAAAGCTGCAAGAGAGAAACATTAGGTCACATTTAGAGGCAAACCAATATGGCTTACTTCTGATTTCTCAATTTAGACCCTAAAATGAATGAGGGCTGGAATGAGATATTCCAGGCCCCAAAAGATAACACCTACCAGGCAAGGATATTATAACCAGAAATGTTCTATTTCAAATTCCAGAGGGAAAGAAAAACTTTCCATGACAAGAATAAACTAAAAGAATTCATGAGCACCAAGCCAGCACTACAATGAATACTCAAAGATAAACTGTACACAGATGAACTAAAAAACAATTCCTAAAGTTCCCAAACAGAGGATGTTCGATAGAAGTATAACCTGCTAAATGAGAATCAAGACAGGATAAAATATAGTAAAAAAATAAAATGGCAGGAAACCACAGCACATATCTATACTAATGCTGAATGTTATTACTTGAATGCATCAAAAAACAAGAATGAACTATATGCTGTTTACAATAGACTTATCTTCAATATATTATAAAATTGGTATACTGCAGTGACACAGACAAATGAATGTTTATAGCAGCACAAATCATAATAGTTAAATTATGAAATCAACCCAGATATCTGCCAATAAATAAATGGATTAAGAAACTGTAGTATATGTTTACAATGGAGTTCTACTCAACTATTAAAAAGAATGAAATTATGTCATATGCCAATAAACAGATGAAAACAGAGAATATCTTGCTAAGTGAAATGAGCTAAACTCAGAAACTCAAAGTTTGAATGTTTTCTCTCATATTCAAAATTTAGAGCAAAATAAAGGGAAAGTGGAAGGGAAGGATAGGATAACATAAAAATATAGGGAAGATCATTAATGTAGAAGGAGAGAAAGAGAAAGAGTGGAGGTATGAGTAAGGGGAGGCAAAGCAGAGTGAATTTTTTTAAAAATCATGTCATGCACACATGTAAATATCCAACAGGGAACTTCACCTTTATGCAAAGAAAGAAAGAACCAATAAAATATAAGTTAATATACGAACAAAAGGAAGTCCAGTAGAGTAGAGGAAGCAGAATGGGAGAGGGGAGGGAGGAACGGAGAGAAAAGGGGGCATCAATGAACTAAAATTAAATTTCATCAATGTATGAGTTTTTTTTTTAGATGAACCCAATTACTATTATAACTCTAAAACTCTAATAATAATAAAAAATAGTGACATTGAAATTTTATATGGCCTTGTCAGGGCAATAAAAACTATTCTAGTCAATGAGACTTGATCTTCACATTTATATATTATAAAATAAATTTCTTATCCTTGAAAACTCAAAACTAAAAAAATTGACTGTTTGCAAAACCATTATTACAAATGGATGTTGCTAGAGTTTTATAATTGTATATCAGTGCCCACAATGATCATTTTTACACAAAGTAATCAATGTGTTTAATTTTGAAAAAAAATAGGGCATATGGACATATGAATAAGAAGCAATGAAATACACTAGTTAAGAATCTGCCTTGGAAACAGTTATCCATGGAATCATATCAATTTCTGTGTATTGGTCATGATTTCTTGAATGATTTGCTTTGTCTCTCTGAGCCTCAGTTTTCTTATCTCTAAAATTTGGATTATTATCTATTTCATAATGTAGTTGAGGGAAAAAATTGATCCATTATTATTAATGCACTAGATTTTGTGAAGTATGGTATAGAATAAGTTGTAACAAAATCTTCAAAGCCTAAGATATATTGAAATTTTCATTTCTTTTCCCAATGGAAAACTCAGACAAGGCTCTTCTTCTTTACACAGATATATGTATATGACAGTCTGCATGTTTATAAGTTTTCATGTTTATATATGTGTGTACATATGCAACTTTTTATACAACCAAGTGCATGTGTATTTCTGTTAATATATGTGCTTATATCAAAAAAGAGCAGAGAGATTTGAAGTACATGTTTACAGATACATGGTGAAACAGAGAAAATAGCTACTAGCATAAAATTATAGTGTTAGACAATGGGAGCCAACTGTTGCTGCTCACAGCAACACAGACATTAAAGCTTACATTGAGTTTTAACATTTCTAGCCTTGAGATTAAACATTTTTCAGGTCTTGAGAATTAAGACTTCAGAATATATAAGCCTGAATTATTCAGGCAGTGAAATGGTGATTCTCTTAAATATATATTCACTTTAATATGCAGATATATGACCACTTTTAACAAAACCTTCTGAGACAAAATTCTACAAACGAGAATTATAGTCAGACATGTATCATTACCTTTGGTATAGTTAAACCTCAATATCAATTTCTGTATGTGTAAAACAGATATTTCTGCTCAGTATATCTTCTAAGCATGCCGTAATTTGTAAAATGAACTATTATATAGAAAAGAAATTGAAAGGCTATAAAATACTGGATAATATTGTTATTATTATGAAAGATAAAATATCAAGATCACAGATTCAATAAACTTGTACAGGTATAACTTTTTACCAAGTGCCAATAAAAGATCATAAACAGAAAGCACTGGCCATGAAGGAAGAATGGGCAAAATGGTTAAATATTTCTATTTAAAAAGAATATTGGGAAAATTGAAAAGGTTTCCAAGTGCAGCCATAAAAATAATATTTGAAATGGAAAATATGTCTCATGAAGACAGGAGAAGGAAACTGAGTTAGTTCTGCCTATAAAACAGAACAATAAGAACTGGTTTAGCTTCAGGACATAAAGAAAGTGTATCAAAGGTAGGCTGTTATTTTACATGTTCTATTTTAAAAAAGGAATTAACATAAGGAAGAAAAGTTTCAGATAGATATTAGAAAATTCATACATAACAGGACAATACTGAAGAGAGTAATTATAGAAAAGAATTTAAACTTTTCCCTCTCTCTCTCTTTCCATTTCTTTTTATTTCTACCTCTAGATGTCTGTTTTGGATTGTGTGTTTGAATATCAAAAACTAGATCAATTTATTCCTGGAATCCTTTTCAACTGTATAACTTTTAGAAAAACATAAAGTTGCTCATTTTCACATAATGCCTTCTTACTAAATCAGCAAGGCAATTGATAATTTATCATTGCCAATAATCACCTACAATTATTATAAGTTCCTAGACTAATTTTTGTGTATGACAAAATATTTCTCTAGTTTTTCTATGAGTGTTTTTAAAGTTATGGGGTGAAATGAAGGCATGCAGAAAAATCTTTTCAAAATATAGAAGTGTCTACATTAGAATTACTTTAAGGTGAAATGAATCAAGTGAAGAGTATCCAAAAATTTAGTAAATATTATTCCAATCATTGGGCCAGTTTCTTTGAAAGTGGAAGGAGAAATCAACAGAATCTAAAATATAGGCTAAAATAGAATATATTATGACTATAAAGTCTCCCAGCTCTAAAATCGTGATTTCTTTTTAATCATAATATTTTCCAAATTTGAAATTCAAAATTATCTTGTTCTGTCTTGACATAAAGTATTCAACTGGCAGAGAATGCAGTTAAGACAACTAATTAATTTGAGGAATTTTTATTTCAATAATGACCTTGAGCCTCTGCCGCCTGGAATGTCCTCAGATCATGTTGTGGAGCTCTAGTAAAGATCTATCGTCAAATCAATTACGAAAACCATGGACCATCTGATCCTTCTCTAGAAATTAACTAGTGAAAGTAGGTCAGCACACCTTCAAATGACACAATGAATTATTATGTTCTCAATGACCCAGGAAGGAAAGCACTAGTGATTGATGGGAGGTGGTATTTAAATGAGATTGAACCTTTCTGGGATTAAACATGTAGCAATAACCATGAAAACTACCAGAAACTTAACTCTTTTAAAAAAATTTTCTTTTTCATTTTAACCAGACATAGAGTCATACTCTATACTACAGCTATAATTCTGGAAAAATGTATCAATTTATATTATTTCCTTACTATTTGAAAGAAAATTTGGCTGTGAAAATGAACATAATTTGGGCCACAGTTCCATTCTGTGTATAAAAACAAAACCAACAAATAAATAGGTACAAGTGCTTCACTCAAGAAAAAAAGTCAGTATTTGTATTTGACTGATATTTTAGGTAGACTGTGTTTTATATGGGGTCTGAGAGTTTTATCCTTTGAAATTTATGATCTATTACCTAGACATACCCATAAAGCTAAGTTTTAACTCAGAGCTTCAATTTTACTTAAATTTAGTAAAAAATATAAATCATAATATTCATTACTGTAAATACTATAAAGTATTAAATATATAAAATACAATAAAGTATTAAAATATATAAAATATTGAATTAAAGAATAATTATGTTGGATTTTATATAAAAATATAAATACTTATAATAATGATGTTTATATTGAGATTTTTTTTTTACTACAATATGGTCATTGAGAACATGGACTGAGAAGTTTAACTCTGGGCCTACTTAGATTTGAATTTTGTGGCTTTGGATAAACTACTTATTTTCTCCCCTCAGTTTTATCTTGTGTAACGAGGGTTTCATGATGAATGCTAAGATTTTTGTGAAGATAGTATTAGGAAATGTATGTGAACAGTTCATCCAGTTTTCAAAACGATTAAGAGAGTTAGCTATGGTGATGGTCGAAGTGCCCATTATTAAGTAATTCTTTAATTATGTTAAATCCTTAAACATTTTAATTCAATTACTATGAAGACTTCAAGATGGAAATACAGTGTATTTTATTTATTAATGCACGGCATTTTGTTTTCTTTGCAAATTTTGCTAAATTCATTAACATGTCAGTCATGGTATTTAATGAGACTGTGTAGTGCTTAACATGTTATCACGACTGTGTGTATCACAAGGTGAGAAAGAATCAATATAGTCATTGGACTTGGGCTGATAGTATAAATCACTGTACTGTCTTTGAAAGGGACAACCTATGTTCAGAGGACACATTCCTTAAGTACCAAATTTCATGTTTTTGTGCCTACAGGCAGCAAAACATTTTCCATTTTATTTACACAGGTTCCTTAATAACAAATCACCTATGTTAGGTATAGAAAAATCACCTCACAGTGTGCTTAGAATTCCATCACATTCACTTATATAACACACATTTCTATCATCTTTGGATTTGGGGGTTTCCTGAGTTTTAGCATTAGTATGATAGCATTCTTAGGATAGGGCTAGGGTTTTAGAAGAGAATGAATCCTCTTTCTAGCATTTTTCTCTTCCTGTTTTAAAAAAGACCCAGGCTGCCAAGGAACTCTCCATTCAGCCTTGCTTTGTACTCAGCAGAGTTCCTGCCAATAAGATCTGTGAGCTGCTGGAGGGTGTCATAAAGCACCCTGTGGAGTGCTTTCTCTCCAGAGAGCTTAAAGAAAAATGTAGCTCTTATCTTTATAGTCTCGCTGGGTCAGAGGGCAAAAAGAAGGGGGAAAAGCACTCAAACTATCAGGAAAAGAAACAAGGGGAAAGAGGAATGAATGATGGAACAGGGCTTTTCACATAAACGTGAATACCATGGGTACCTGGGAATAGGCACCAAACTATAATTATTTAGCTGGAGTAGTAGGAATTATTATGAAATGTTTAAATATGGCAGTAGGGAGAGAGAAATAGATTTTTTTTAAAAAATCATTTTCAAAAGAAAAAGAATTCTTATTGGTCAGTTTCTAAAGATCTAGGAACCCAGGAAAATTTAATCATAAACACATGCAACCTAATAATACTAAAATATTTAGATGACATTTGAAAGTAATATTATCAGAGCTATGATAGGCAATGCAGAGTTAATTATTAGAAGGATATAAAGATTGAAGAGAAAAAATTCACCTCTTTAAGTTAATACGGGTTCCACTGGGAGGGAACAGAACTGGTCAATAAACATCAAGGGACAAACCCTGATTACTACAAACTGAAATTATTAAAATTACAACATATTTCTGTTAAAATCATGTGTTTCAAGTAGTATTGCAGTAAATTCCCTCCACCATATACAGCAAAATTAAAGATGAGAGAAAGCATGTTAAAAGTGGTGAGATAAGTCAACACATTCACTGTCCAAAATATCAGAGAGAACCCAGTGAAGGAGAGCAAAGTTCATGTGCTCTAGGACCACCTGGGATTGCACATAGGTGGAAGAATAGACACAGAACTAGAGAGATGTTGTCAGGGACACATGTGCTGTGTCAAACTCCTGCTAGTGTAGACAGAAAGACTTGGAGTGTAAATACTCTGGTATCATTTTTACATTTTCCTTATATTGTACTTGTTAGGACCTTTGTAATACCAAGTTTTGTTTTGGTATTTGCATGGTATATTCTCTTCCTACTCTTGGTTTCCATTTTTTACATCATTAAATTGTATAGGCCTCTTACAATAGCATATATCTGGATTTTTGTCTTTAAAATTAAATTTTTAAAAGTTTCCATTTTTAATGGAGAAAAAATAAAAATAACCCTGGTATCAGCAGATATTATGGAAAGAGATTAATGAAGGGCATACAAGCAGATAAATAAAAATGAATCATATATGGTGAATCAGAGCTAGAAATGACTCATGTGAGAGACCGATAAGATTTACCAAAGAGAGATTGTGCTTGTAGTTAGTTATATTTGGAATTTGGATTAAATTCACTCTATTTTCTATGTGTAGCTACCTTAAACTCTTTTCACTTCTTTATAAAGTGATATTTAAGAATGCTGTTGGGTTCATTTAGTATCTATAGTGGTCTCGACAATATAATTCATTTCTTAGTGTTTTGATGAAGTCAACTTTGTCATAGAAGTGTTTAGCAAATCTATTCTTGACTGTTACTGACAGAAATGTAGGGTAAAAGAAACCACTCAGTATTCATGTAAGAATGGCAGTTAAGATAATGAGACAAAACCAAGACCTGAGTTGACTACAGTGTTTTACATTGCTGTATAAAAAATTGGTAACTTAATATAGCATAAATCTGTTACCTCCCAGTCTGTGTGGGTCAGGAAATCAGGGATGGTTTAACTGACGTCTCCACTCAAAGTCTAATAGGTGTGACGGGCTGACAAATTTGGCTCCATGGGAATATTATAGGCCAGGCTATATGGGCAACGACTAAACAGACTACATTTTGCTCTGAGACTTCATGTTATGTAGGAAATGCTTCTCCCATGGGAACACTCTACCTCTGTACTATCGACAGTTGCTTAACTTCTCCCATGGGAACACCCTGCCTCTGTTAAACAAGGTACCATGTTAATGGGATGTCAACAGTGATTGTTTGGATGTTAGTAACCATTCTTTTGTGTGTCTCTAGGTAAGGTTGTTTTGATCCACTTCCGCCTCTGCTGATGATTTGAGATCTCATGATGTTAGTTTGTAATTTTGAATAGCAACAGACTCTTATGATTGATGTACTGATTTATGGTATAAAAACCCCTGCAACCCTATGGTCAGGACTGTTCTCCCAATAGACATTTTTGGGGCATTGTGTGAGACATCAGCTAGTCAGCTAATAAAGACTCTCAAATTTGGACTTCTCAGTGGTAATGGGTCTGTTCTTAAGTTGCACCCCAACAACAATAGGTTAGACCATGGTGTCACCCAGGACTGCAGTTTTCATTTGAAGCATGGGATCTTCTTGCAAGTGCACTAGGTAGAAGTAAAATTCAGTCCTTACTAGCTATATAATGATCACCCTTAACCCTACTGGTGCGCATAGTTCTCTGCCATGTGGTCTTTTCCATAACACACTGTTTTTGTTTGGTCAAGGCTACAAGGTGAGCATCTGTTACTTGGAATCTGTCACTCAGGAAAGGCTTGGACTCTTTTAAAGGGCTCAATCAGGCCCACCAGGATAGTCTTCTTTGTAGAATTTAACGACAATTGGATTAGGGACCTTAATTGCATCTGTGAAATCCTTTCACCTTTGCCATGGCAACATAACCTAATCACAGAAGGCAAATCTCATCATATTCACATTTCTTGCCTATACTTAGGGGCTGGGATCTTTGGGTCTTTTAGAATTTTGCCTATCATGTTACAATATTATACAATATTTATATACAGTGGGATTACAGACATTTTTGATAACCTCTCATACCTCTTTTCCTTCATTTCTATAAAGGGGAAATAATAATTTAGTGTCATGTGATTGTAAGTATTAGACAAGGTAGAGATCGCACATAGTAAGTGATACCTAATAATTTGTTAAGAGAAAATAGAGAATTTTGAAGACCTACTGGCACATAATAAGCACACAAGAATATTAGTGATATTATTTTAAAAATTATTATTCATTCATGAAATGTAATTTCTGTCAAAACCAGTAAGTAATCTTTTGTCTCAAGTCATTTTTGTAGTTAGAAGACATAAAATATATTATGCATTTACTTTTATATTAATACTGTAATTTTTATAAAGTATTTAAAATTAGTACTATATTTTAAAATTTTTATCTATTTCAATAACTGCATGATAATTAAAAGCTATGTGTTTGAAGAACTGATTAATTTCAGATAATGATTTTCTAGTACACAAGAGACATGGAGCAGATTTTAGTATAATTAAACTTTGAATGCCAAGGTCATAATCAATAAGAGTTAAAGGATCATTTCTAAAAGCTTTATTTTTGGAATTTATACAGACAGATTTTTCTTTTAAAAAAGTCAAACCTCATTCTTAAAAATAGATCTGATGGGATTATTTGTTAATATCTACATTACTTTAATTTCAATCAATATTTTATAAGAAAAGAAGGCTAATTTTTCAAGTAAAATAAAAATTTTAGTTTCAATTTGACAGGTATCAATTTAATTAGTAATCAACAAAATGGCATTCAAATTTGTTTCAGATGGTAAATTTAATGACATCTACTAACTTTGTATTATTAGACTGTATTTCTGTGTGGCATGCTTCAGGCAGGTTTTAAATAAGCCCTATCACACAAAATTCTTTTTTCTTTCTGAAGTGCTTTATCTCAAATGACATAAAATTTCACACTGCTATAGTAGCTCTATCTTTTTTGAGATATGCTGTGCATAATATTGCATATATATGTGTAGAACCATTTATTCAATAAATCTCTAGTGACTAATAAATCCTTCTTTGATTATTAGACTCTACTAATCACCTTCTATTAAGTATTCTCCAGAACACAACATGGCTGTCATATATGGTGAATAAGATTAGAAGGGCCTCGGAGTGTGACATTTAATGTAATCTTAAATAGTATGCTAAAGAATATGGACATTGTTCTTTAGGAAATGAGAAGTTTTGGTAGTACCATGTGGCTATCCACCAAATATCTAGGAAACATTTTTTCTTTTCTCTTTCCCTCACATGCCATAATCCCTAGCAAATCATATTGACTCTATCTTGAAGAAATATCTAAAATCTGATATCATTGCCACTGTAACTGTCAACCCTAAAATAGGGTACCATTATCTTCTACTTTAGTTTCTAGGGGGAGTTTCTATTTCTGCATCTACCCACTTCCAGTCTATGTTTCACACAGAAGCCAGAGGTTTCTGAGAAAACATTGAATACCAACATTCCTTTCTTTAATATCCTCATTACATCTAAAAAGTGCACAACAACACAACAAAAGAGCAAACATTAGAATAAAAAAATCATCACAATAAAGTAAGGAAAGTGCCAGAACCAGAATTTGTACATTAGGAAGCAAATGGTGAATTCGGGTCCTAGATGTTATAAAAGACAAGATAGCCTGAGATGTGCCTTCTTTGACAGCCAGCAGATTATGGATTTCTCTAAACTTGAAAGACATTCTTAAGGACCATTTAATAGAAGATAATATCTAGAAGTCTAGATATCTCAGAAAAAATAGCAAATATCCTCGCAGAGAATTGGTTTAGCTCTGAAGAAAGGAAAGGATGGTGAAGATTGTGAAGGAGACAGGCTAACCTGACATTATTTCTATCTACAACCTATCTTCCTAGCTAAAAATAAGGAAATAGTAAGGGGTAATCTCTGGCAAGATGGAGAACTTTTGCTATGCTAAGCCCTTGAATAACAGAATGGAAGAATTTCATGCAGAATGGAAGAATTGCAAAGTTCTACAAACAAAAGTGATAGTAAGTTGCAAACTACTTCCCTCAAAATGTCTCCAAAATATACCTATGTGTACTTTTTCCATTACTGCCATAATAAATCAACATAAATTTAGTTTTCACCATACAAAAATATGTCTCAATTTTAAAGTTTAGAAGTCTGAGGGAACTTGACTGGGTTTCCTTGATTGAAATCAAGATGTTGACAAAGCTATGTCCTTTGGAGGAAAGCATCCACCTCCAAACTCACTCAGGTTGTTGGCTGTGTCAATATAAAATAATGACTCTGCTTTAAAGAAAGAAAGAAGTAGTTTATTATAAGCCAAATATGAAAGATCATGGCCCAGGAAGATGAATTACAGTTATCCTGAATGACATGTTTTACTGTGGATGAGGTTATGTGGACTTTTATAGTCATAGAACAAAAGAAAGTCATGAATCAATACATTTGCATTGGTGGGAGCACCAGGTAGGTGGGCTACAGCAAGATGGGGAAATTTCTTCTGCAGGTTTCAGATGTCATCTAATTTCATTCCTGGCATTAGGGTTGGTGGAGGTTAGAGGTCTGCTAAGCTTAGCAATACATTCCAAGAAGTGTATTGATCAATTAGGAGAATGTTAGGTCAGATACAAAAATTAAGGTAATGGTTATTAAAGGGCCTAAGGTAGACCAAGATAATTTTGGCTCTTGACCTGCAACATTCCATCCTGCAACCAGGATGTTCTAGTCAATCAAGATCAAGCAGCCTGTAGGATCTCCAACATACGTGAAACTTCTTCAGAGAACTTCCTTTTCACAGCTGAATTCAGGTCTTTGTCATTGTGAGAGTGAGGTCCCTATTTCCCTGCTGGCTTCCAGACTGGGTCTGGTCTGTTCTCTTTGAGGCTGCTTGCAGTTTTCTCTTGCTTTCCATGTTTCCCCATCCAACAACAGGATGAAGTTCCTCTCACACCTACCCTGACTCCAGCAGGAGAAGTGCTCTGCTTTTCAGGACTTCTATAATTAGACTGAGTCCATATAAAAAATCCATAAGACTATACATATTTTAAATGTAGTAACTTTGTATTTGCACAGTTCTTTTTATCATGTAATGCAACATATTCACAGGTCCTATAAAATATAATGGGCATGACCATCTTTGGAGACTCATTCTGCCTACCACAATCAGAATGATTAATAACAATTATGTGCCCATAAATAAAAAGCAAAAGGAGAGGGGAAAGCAGAAAAAGAAATTCAAGGCTGGAGTTGGGGCTTGGAGGTAGAGCACTTGCCTTGGCATGTGTGAGATCCTGGGTTCGATTCTCAGCACTGCATATAAATAAATAAAACAAAAAAGATCAATTGACAACTAAAAAAATATTTTAAAAAAAGGAAATGCACGCATAATGCAGAGAAAGAAAAGAAACTAAACACAAGAAAAATCACACAAGGAAATAAACCAAGGTTTGGAAAACATTGCTTCTTCATGTTTTCAAAAAGTTAGTCAATAATAACTTCTCTTTTTAAAAAGAAGAAAAACATAAAAAAAAGAGGATACGGGGATTGAGAATATCATAAGACAATAAAGTAAAATGAAAAAGAATCTTGATGGAGCTTAACCAAGGAATTAAAGAGAAGTTAAAATATTAAAAAGATGACAGTTACATGAAAAGAAAAAAAATTAGTCATGGCTGAAAGAACCATCAAGAAGAGGCTTGAGAAAAATCCCTGAAAACAAAATAAACAGAAACATTTAAATAATTTTAGGAAATATTGTGTGTAAATAAGTTGAAAAATTTAAAATACCAATTTGATATAATTAAATGTTTAGACTATCAGAAAAAATGTAACATTTGGAAAATAAAATTGAAGAAAATGATTTTGAAATAATCTGTAACTAGACCATAGAAAAACCAATATCAGAAGAAATTGCAAATGTCCCAAAAATGAGGCTAAATGGAATGAAGGGTAAAGGGAGAGCTGTCAGATGTGTTAAATAGTTGTGCCAATTTTATCTTCTCATATTTCATAGCAAATAGTCAATAGGACCTAAGTTAAAACATATACCTTTAGAAATAATGACCTTAAACTTATTATTTTTAAAGTTATTTTTAAATTTAGAGGAATAAAAAAATTTTTTAAATAGTTTCTATAGCAGATTAAAAAATATTTTATTGAAATTTCAGTA
The DNA here is from genome assembly GCF_902686445.1 of Sciurus carolinensis. NCBI lineage: Eukaryota > Metazoa > Chordata > Mammalia > Rodentia > Sciuridae > Sciurus > Sciurus carolinensis. The sequence goes on along the minus strand of NC_062213.1, from coordinate 59,916,529 downwards.
CTTTATGGTCAGTTTAGGTTACTTTTCTTAAGTGAGGTAAAATACATTTTTACATTTTATTTGTATAATTGTATTTAGTAGTTATTTATAATTTATCTGTCTAGTCTTCTCTTCTACCTAAACATGTTTGAGAGGTGATTACATAATACTAATCTTAATTGTAGTGAATCCCGGTTGATGGAATTTTGGATAGATGTATAATTTTCTGTTTTCAGATTATTTGTTGCAATTAAAATATGAGCAGATATACATTCATTTAACAACTGAAATTCATTTTTAAAATTTCATTCAGCTTCCTAGTTTATTACCTGCAAAGGCAAACTGTAAAATCTGTTCAGCATTCAACAGACCTTCTGAGTGTTTTCTAAAACTTAGGTTTAGACTTTCCTCAGGACTGCATTAGCATGCATCTGTGATTGTAGGTCCTGATTCTGCTTCTGACCTAGGCCAGTTCCAGTTCCAGGAACTACCTTGAAGTAAAATGACTTACACACAGGCTGACTCTAAGATAGTTACAGACAATCTGGACGTTGATAAAAGTGAACAGCTTTGCACAGACTTTTTAACTTATTTCATGTGTACTGCTTTGGTTATAGTTCCTAATAGTCCCTCAATGTTTATGTCGAGTGAAACTTGTCAGGGGCGGGCTCTGAGGGCCCCAGAGCCGCACCGTGGCCTGATCTCTAAGATGGCACCTGGCAGCTTGCCAGACAGCTGCACTCATATTCAAGTTTTAGGAAGTAACTCTGGTTGGCTGTTGTATATGAGGCAATCCTGGTATCTCCCTGGAGACTGTTCCTTGATAGGCTGACTTTCCTGGTAGTCTACTCTCTGATAGGCTGATGTTCTCAATATAAGTCTGAGACTTGTGGAATAAAGTCCTTTTGGTTCCTGAGATCAAGAAGAGCGTACGTGTTGTGATTGTCCCCGCGGGCGGTGGGCGATCATAAGTGGTGCTGAAACCCGGGAACTCGAGTTACAAAGAAGGAACTGATCAGGTAAATACAGGGAAAGTAAAGTACAATCTGGCCAGGTTAAAGTTCGCAGGATGAGCGACGAGTTAAAGTTCGCTGGATAAGTGACGGAGATTGAGTGTAAGTGTTTTCGCTTTTGTTTTGCTAGTTAAAGTGCTTTGGATTCTGTTAGTTTAATAGAGAAATATGGGCACTGAAATGTCACGAATGGGCATGGAAGTTCCCTTAAAGGATTTGCTCCAGGCCAATGGAATTCCTCTTGAAACTAAAACAGCCCGAAACTTTTTACGCACAGTGGAAAATATTGTGCCATGGTTCTTGGACAAGGGATTACTGAATATCCCTCAGTGGGAGCTTCTAGGGGAGGATTTGAGAGCGACAGAGAGAGTAAAACCATTACCCCTGGGAACCATGGCCATATGGATGTTAGTTAGAGGGTGTTTAGATACTCCTAATACCAAATGCAGAGAGGCCATAAAACAAGGGGAAGAGGTTTTGGAGGAAATAAAAGAGGAAAGGTCTAAAGCATCAGAAAGGGCATCAATAAGATCAGAGACAGACAAGGAAAATGAAACTGGGTGTGAGGATAGTTCAGATGAAGAGGAGGATTTACTATGTAGAACAAAAAATCTTGCTATTACAGGATCTGCTAAAGAAAAGATGGGGCAAACACACACCACACATGGTGACCCTGCACTCTCAGCTCTTAGACTCATGCTGAAGAGTAGGGGCCTTGAGTGAGTGGTCTGATACACAGGTGGAAAAAGCCTGGGACACCTTTACTCGGGTGGCTCCTTGGCTTCCTGCTGCTAATCTTTTTGACTGGTCCACATGGGATCGTGTAGAACAACTTGTTAGGAAGAGGGGAATCGGTTTATGGGAGGGTCCCCCATTGGGAGTCTACCCTACATTATCTACCCTGAAGGTCTGCTTCTCTCCAGGACCTCCCAAAGTGGACTCCCAGCCAGCTCCTCCTGTTGCATCTCCTTCCAGAAACCTGCCACATAGTAAATAACATTGGGAGACCTTTAATGAGGAGCCCAATCCATCTCCATCTGCTCTCCCAAGGTTGAGGAACCACTAGGGCAGCCAGCCTCTACACATAGGGAAGGCCCACTACCGCCCCGAGGAGGATCATTGCTGCCATCTTGTATTCTGGGGCCACATCAGACTCCAATGAAAGCCCTCACCCTCCTCCTTCCGGATGGCGGGAAATCTTCCTGGTGGCCATTTTATGATACTGGGCAAGAACTCACAGACTCTAACCTCCCCCCTCCCTGTAGGGCCTTCCCGGTAAATGTTAAAATGTTAGTTTGGAAAGGAATGACTACCGATAACAAATTGGCCTGTGCAGGGATGAAAGATTGCTCCATGGGAAGGTGGATTGTGGCTACCAAAGATATTGGCACACAGCCTCCGCAAGCGAGCGGGCAGATGGAAAGGGATTCCTTATCTTCAAGTCTCTTCTTTCTTGCGCTTCTCTGCTCTTCCTGCAAACTCGAATGCCTCCTTCTTCTCCCCCTCTTAATCCCTCCTCCTCCTTCAACTTTGACTCAGCTGTTTCTGCTTCCATTCCCCGGTCCAGCCCACCTAGTCCTCCTGCCATGAGGTCCCACATATGCCGGTGGGGAGGAAGTAACCAGCCCAAACATCAGTGGCATGTCCTAGTAAGGAGTATGATATAGTAGCCCCAGGCCCCACAAGTATTGGGAGATAATTGTTTCATAATTTTCTGCGTCCAAACCAGGATTGATTACTAATCAGGATTAAGGGTTAAAATTCCCTAGGCATCAAGTTTCTGTTGGAACCTTTTAGCCCCTTTCAGATCCAGATCTCGGTCAAAGCTTACATTGAAATGTAAATGGAGGAAGCTAGAAGACTCAGTAGGAGACCGGTCTCAAACCCAAGGGAAAAAAAAAAAAAAAAAAAAAGCAAAAAGTCTTACCTGAACTCCAGCAAAAGTAAATTTTATGGTGCTTTACTAAAGTGATTAATGACCGTATCATTTTTCCCGTATCATTTTTTCAGGACTCTGGTTTTTTTTGAATTCTACATATTTTTTGAGCTCATGACTTTTTTGATCAGTTCTATTTTTTTTTATTCAACTAGAGTTTTGAAATTCTGTTACATTGCAATGGAGATTCACCTATAAAGTTTCAAGGCCTTTGATTTTGTGTTATGTGTATGTCATACTGTCTAATGTCATGTTTTGTCTGTATCAAAATTGAGTGCTCCTAAAATTAAAATTTAAAAATGGATCCAAATATTTTTAATTCACGTGATTTCAAGAGGTTCAATTTAAATTGGGTAAACTAATAGAAGTAAAATGTCTTAAAAATAACTCGCAAGTCTCTAGGTGGTCAAACTAATAAAATGTTGATGTTTATAAAATGTCTAATATCAATTTTTCTAGGACTTTCCTCCAACAAGAAAAAGATGGCAAATACTGCTCAGGACACTTGTCTGATATCTTGGTTTTTACAAAATAAGTGAATTGGAGTTGACATGCATGAGATTACTCAAATGTGTTTGTAGAAAAAATTGTTTTGTGTCATCACTAAACTAAAAACAAGGTTACTAAGAGTTATGTCTTAATAGGTATAATTCTATATACAAAGGGTTCTAAAAGTTTTAACTGTGTTCCAATTAGAGTACTATAAACAACAAAATATTTAATCTTATTAAAATAGAGTAATTTTTTTTAAATTCAGAAATTTCATAAGAGTTGTTTCAGAATGTGAACAAAAAGGGGTCAACAGGAAAGAGAAAATAAAGGTTCTGGGTATGGAAATATGTTTAGTAAAAGGGAAAAGGAAAAGTTTCTGGGTAAGAAAGTGCTTGTGTGATGAAATAAATGAGGGTCTAAGTAAGTGCCAAGAAAGTCTATGTAAGTAAAGGGCAAGTTTCAACAAGTTTGCATGTACCTAAGTTGGTTGTATGTATGTGAAACATTTAAAGCTATTTAAGGTTTTTCCTAAGGTGAAATACTAATGTTCTAATATATACCAAAGTTTAATCTATATGGTAAAATAACCACGATTTCTTAGAAACACTAATTTACTCTTAACTTTGTGTCTATTAAGTTTTATTCTTTAGAACAATTAGTCTTAAAAATAGGGGTTTATACAATTATGGTTAAGCAACTGTTAGAGTATTGTACTATGTTATAGAGTCTAAATTTTTCTTTAAAAACTAAATTTGGTAAGAACCAATTTCTCACTAAATTTGAAATAACTCTAACCACAGGTATACCTTATAACCCACAAGGACAAGGTATTGTTGAACGTGCACAACTCCCCCTCAAAAATACTCTTTATAAACAAAAAGGGGGAATAGGGGAGACCTTCAGGTCCCCTAAAGATATACTTTCTCTTTGCCTCTTTATTTTAAATTTTTTAACTCTAGATAATGAGGGTCGCTCTGCCGCTGAGAGAAACAACATGATAGAACGACGGTAAAATGGAAGGATGTTCTTACAGGACAATGGAACGGCCCGGACCCAGTGCTTTACTGGAGCCGTGGCTCAGTTTGTGTGTTTCCACAGGATAAAACATTGCCTATCTTGGTTCCTGAGCAACTAACTCGACCAGTGCCAATGCTACCAACAAGTAACTCAGACTCTTGATGACCATGATGCTCGTAGCCTTTCCCCCCTTGAACTAACTTACAACCTCTTTTTAGTCTCTTAGGAGGAACAGTTCAACTATGTATCTCTCAATGTTGGAATGCTTCTAGGTTCCCGCTGGCAGTCTTAATGCATGTTCCTACCTTCCTACCAGTCCCAGTCTCTGTTACAGATGTGGAATTGCCAGTGTTACTATCAAGAAACAGGAGAGATTTTGGCATCACAGCAGCCGTGGTCGCCACGGTAGCAGTCTCTGCAGCAGCAGCCACAACTGCAGCAGCAGCATTGACACAACCATACAGATAGCAATAACAATCACTTGGCTGAAAATACAGCTGCAACCTTACAGACTAAAGAGACCCTAAACCAACATCTAACAGCAGGCATACTTCTTGTAAATCAAAGAGTGGACTTACTACAAGAACAAGTGGATATCTTGCAAGAACTTTTGGGACTGGGATGTGTTTATCCTTTAAGAGCAGTGTGTGTCACCCCTATTGCTTATAATAACCTTAGCTCTGTGGTTATGTTATCTAAAAATCTCTGTCTACCTTACTGGCAATTGGTCATCTACGTTTGATAATTTAACCAGTCAGCTATGAGCTGAAATACTCAGAGTCAATGCCACCAGGGTTCAAGTTGCATCGGTATCCGAGATGTTCTCTTTGTTATCTAAAGCCCTGGGATTGACAAAACAGTGGGCTGGAACAGTAATTGTTCTGATTATTATCTGCTTAGGGATAGCCTATGTTATACGCAGCCAAATCAGAGCTCGCCAAGATGCCCGATGTCATCAACAGGCTATAGTACAGACTTTGACAGCCATTGAGACAGGCACATCCCCCCAAGTATGGCTAAGCATGCTGGACCAGTAGTCAAAGACGGGTAAGATCCGTGGAAATGCATACCAACCTAAGACAGGGTTCTGACGCCTGGAGGTCAGAATTCCAATGACGGGTAAGGATGTAATTTGCCATGGACAACCTAAGATAGGCATGGTCCCAAGTCATCTTTTCTTTATTTAAAGATTAAGGGGGAGATGTCAGGGGCAGGCTCTGAGGGCCCCAGAGCCGCACCATGGCCTGATCTCTAAGATGGCGCCTGGCAGCTTGCCATACATAGCTGCACTCATATTCAAGTTTTAGGAAGTAACTCTGGCTGACTGTTGTACATGAGGCAATCCTGGTATCTGCCTGGAGACTATTCCTTGATAGGCTGACTTTCCTGGTAGTCTACTCTCTGATAGGCTGATGTTCTCAATATAAGTCTGAGACTTGTGGAATAAAGCCCTTTTGGTTCCTGTGATCAAGAAGAGCGTACACGTTGTGATTGTCCCCGCGGGCGGTGGGCGATCATAGAAACTGGGGTTTGACTTTCTCCAGTACCTCCTTACCACCACATGTCTTTAGAACCTTTTCTGTAAGCACAGAGGTTCATGTGCTGGCCTCCCACAGGATAGACACCACTTACCAGATTATTTTGAGCTTTATGGTATCCCCCAAATTAGTGCATATTGCTTTTATATAATAAAATTTTAGGCATGGCACAGTGGCACACACCTGTAATCCCAGCGGCTCAGGAGGCTGAGGTAGGAGGATCACAAGTTCAATGCCAGCCTTAGCAAAAGCAAGGAGCTAAGCAACTCAGTGAGACCCTATCTCTAAATAAAATACAAAATAGGGCTGGGGATGTGTCTCAATGTCTCAATGGTCAAGTGCCCCTGAGTTCAATCCCCAGTCCAAAACAAAACAAAACAAACAAACAAACAAAAATTATAGAGGTACTATGGTCATAATAATATTACGATTATAATACTAATTTAATCATTACCTACTAATCAGTTTTAATTATATTTATATTTCTTCATTTCCAATTCAGATATATTATTAAGTAGTTTTGTTTTCAAGCATTTATTAAGTTGAAATTTTTAGTCATATATATGTATATCTCGAAAGAGAATTTTGTAGTATTTCTAACTTTCTTTTTAAAATGAACTCTAATACAAAAGATTAAAAAATAAAGTGTACAGAAGAGAGAACTCTCAAATACATTTTCGAACAACGAAAAATGTTTTACAACCAAGTTTCCATGATTTTTTTTCCTTCTCTTTCACAATGTCCCACAACAGAAAAAAAACATTCTAAGTGAATAGAACATTATAAGGAGCACCTACAATGTCAGTTGTTAAAATGAAACAGACTGGAATTACTGTCAGATGCCTGCTACTTGCAAATCACATTATGTTTCTAACTCATTTTCTCCATTTATACTATGGAAGGGTTGAACCATGTGAGGTGAAGCCCAGTTCTAAAATTTTATTATTTTCCAAATTAATTCTTATTGTCAATAAAGAAAGATTAAATTCATTTTATGATATCACCCTAAATTTATTAGGTAGTGACTATGGAAAAGGATATATAAGGGAAACCAACAATGAGAAATCTGTTTTTTTTTTAGTATGTCATAAAAAAATATGTCTTTGGATACTTCAAATAACCTATCTAGATCACATTTTCCATATTTGTAAGATGAAACTTTGATATAGAGGGTAACTAGTAGTATGTTCCTAGCTTTTGTTTATCATTATTTCACATCATTGATACTCGACTGTCCTCAAGGGTACACCCAGACTCTACCTTTACTTTTTCGACCTCCTTGCTAGTTCCATCCTGGTATTCTGATCTTCACTATATGCTAAGAGTAAAAATATTTCATATTTCATGTTCCTGAAAATTAATTTTATTCTAAGGATTTGGGGAGTTGAAGAAAACATTACTTATAAATATTAGGGCAATACATGAATATTTTGAAATAGATATCAAAGGAATATTTATAATTAAGCAAATAATTCAGTAACTGCTTTCTGAAGTTATAGGTTAAAGATGTTCTCCTAGATGTTATTCCAGATGATCTAAAGTTTTCTCAGTTTGGAAACTGCAGTTAATGCCCAGTTATATATTTGAGACATTTTATGTAGAGCACATTATATTTATATTTCTGAGGTATAATAATTTATTTCCCAAGAAGCATTTTTAAACTGTTTTCTGCTCTGTACTTAAATATACTAGTTCTTTCAGTTTATATATTTGTTTATTTTTTTGATATACACATTTTGGTAAATGTCTTAAAGGAATCAAAATGTGTTTTGTAAAGAGATTGTGTTCAAGGAATAGTTTTACAAATGTGGCTCATTTTCTAGCATTTGCGTTTTTAATGAACTTTTCATGCAGTTAGGTTTTAATGCATATATTTGGAATCATTATATTACATTACTGTTTAGTGTATTCAATCCAAATTGACATCATTTATAAAACAATTCAAATCACAACACATAATTTTTTAGAAAATATTGGGCCACTTCAAATTTTATTAGCTCTTAAATTTGGAAGTGATCAGGGTTCGAGCTGTGCCATAGAAAATAATTTAAAATTATTGAAACACTTCACATATTTTAAAAACCACTTTAGTGGGGGAAATTACGGTATTCTGAAAATGGCAGTAAGGGTGTAAAATTATCAGAGAGCTCAAGTGTTTCGGTGCAAAAGTGATTGAGGTTATTTGCTTGCACATCACAAAGCAATTGAAAATTACTGAAGTGGTTCAAGTGGTTCATGTTTCCACAGAGTTTTTAGTCTTTCCTTCTCAGAGTGCTTTAAATGTTTGAATGTCTGAATAATTCCACAGTGTTGCATATAGACTTCTGGTCCAGATGATCAGTTTAGGAATCAGTGCAAATATTGAATGTCTGAGTTGAGTCTAGGCAAGTATGAAGTGTTAGAGATCCTTGATTTCAAACAGTCAAAATGAATCCATGAAACAGGTCTACATTTGAAAATGTAGCAGAGAGATTTTGAAGTTTGAGAGTATAGAAGAAGATGATATTTGTGTATGTTTTCATCTCTGGTTATTGATTTCAATTATTAAAAACTTTATAATGCATTTTTCTTATAAATAACTGGAAAAGAGATATGAAATGTATTGAATTATCAGAAATTTGGTGACATAATTTGTTAAAGTTATAAGATCAACATCTGATCTTTAAAATTACTAATGATAAACAATGTAAATTTAGAATTTTGTTTGTTTTTGTTTTTGGTATTGGGAATTGAACCCAGGGGCACTTAACCTCTGAACCACACCCCCAGAGCCCTTTTTTATATTTTATTTAGAGACAGGATCTTGCTGAGTTGCTTAAGGCTGACTTTGAATTTACCATCCTCCTGCCTCAGCCTCCCAAACCACTGGGATTACAGGCATGTGCTACCACACCCAGCATAACTTTAGAATTCTAACTCAGAATCTTAGAATGATTATATCAACTTATTTTGGCCTCATCTTCTATAAGACTAGTCAATAATCAACCTACCTCATTTTAAGGTCATCTATCTCATACTTAAAACATATGATCTGACAGGTAGCAATTCCATCCACGTTTATTGAGCATTTATTTTGTACTAGGCACTATGATAGGCAGTACTGATATCATTAACTATAGGCAGAACATCTGCTTTCATAAACCTTAGAGTCAGAGAAAACTTTAGTAATCTCAAAAACACAATCCTATTCCCAAAAAGAAAACTGAAACCCAAAGAAACAAGGTAACTTGTCCATCAGCAAAATCCTCGTATGAGAAGAAGAACAAAGACTTTTTTCAGTAAAACCATCTCTCCTCTGAGTAACAGCACCTCTTTCTGGTTCCATTTCACGTTTATTTTCCTAGTCTTGATAATTTTTCTTTAATTGTGTGAGGGTATAAGTCCAAAGGCTGAAAACTGACAGAAATACAATGCTGATAATTCTCAAGGATAATGTGGCCTCAGTTCCAGTCAAAAATTATCAATAAATAATTTAAATAAAGGCATCATATGTCATTCAGACTAATTGCTCCTATCTGAAGATCCACTTTAGATAATGTGGACTGAAAATCTGACCTACCGATGAGCTAAATGTCAGAAGAAATATGAATGCATTATTAAATAAATATTATTAAAAGAATACAATTACAAAAAATAATGAATAAATAATTTATGTATAGAAACAATATTAATAAAACTAAAACAAATATGTAGGAAATGGTTTGATAACATTAGTTAGAATGTCATATATTTTAAGCTCAAACATGTCTATTAGAATGCAGATGATAATATAGTAGAGATCCAATTTATATTATCTTTCTAAGCTTTATAGTATATAGTACTTTATAGTATAAAGTACTCAAAAGTACCCAAAATTAATTTTAGGGATATTTTAAAATTTTTGATAAGATCATTTCATTTAAGACATTGTATTTCCTGTAAAATTTCTTCCTTTGAATTCTTCACATCTTATAAGAATGTATTAAAAACCAAATGTCAAAACTTCATGAGAAGGAAAAATTAAAATAAAGCCAATGTAAAGTTTATTTGATTCAGTCATAATAAAGATTATAAAGACAAGAAATAAAAGCAGGAAGTTTCAGAAAAAAATTGAGATTGCCTATACCATGTCATTTAATATTTCAGGTCCCAAAGCAAGAATTCAAAACTGGAGCCAAGAATTATATATCTAAATATTTTAAAGTTAAAGGCTAACAAATTATCTTGATAATATTGCTTGGTAAAAACAATTGAAAAGCCAGGCCCAGTGTCACATGCCTATAATCCCAGCGGCTGGAAGGCTGAGGCAGGAGCATCCCAAGTTCAAAGCCAACCCAAAGCAACTCAGCAAGATATTGTCTCAAAAACATAAAAGGGCTAGGAATGTGACTTAGGGGTTAAACACTCCTGGGTTCAATCCCTGGTACCAAAAATAAATAAATAAAAAGTAAGTAAGTAAGTGTAAGTCCATAGCTTCTAATACAGTCATGGACCTCACAGTGATGTTTGGGTCAATGATGGACCTGTATATGATGATGTTCCCATAAGATGATGCTGGAACTGAACAATTCCTACCAGTTAGTGATATCACAGACATCTCACCAGTGTTAGCCCAGTACATAACTCATGGGTTTGTGGTGATGCTAGTGTGAACAAACCTGCCATGCTGCCAATCATATGAAAGTAGAACACATACCATTATGCACAGTGCATAATTGTTATGGACTGGATTGAGGGGTCTCCCCAAAGTATCTGAAAATGCAGAAATATGAAATTATTAGAGGTGGAATGATTAGACTATTAGAACTGTCATCTCTTCTGTCTATGGTAATTTGAACACACTGAGTGGGTAAAGGTAGGCAGATAGGGTATGACTGGAGAGGGCAGGTCACAGGGGCCCTGCCTGGAAGCATTTATCTTCCCTGTGGTTCCCCTGTACCTGATTCCTGGCTATCAGGAACTGAGCAACTTTACTCCACCACACCCTTCTGTCATGAGTTCTGCCTTAACTTGGACCCAGAGCAATGGAGTCTCCTGACGGGACTGAACTTCTGAAACCATGAGCTTAAAATAAACTCTTCCTCTTGTAAGTTGTTCTTGTCAGGTATTTTGGTTACAGCAACAAAAAAGTTAACACAATGATCCTTGATAACGATAAACAGCTAGGTTTTAGTTTTGTATATATTTTAATGCTTTTTATAGTTATTTTAGAATGTGCCCTTCTACCTGTCCAAAATGTTTGTGATCAACAGTGTGCTCTGTCACATCAGAGGCCACATCAGATGATTGATGTGAATCAATCATCAACTCCATTGTATAAGTATACACTATGGTGTTCCTATAATGATAAAATTGCTTAATGATAAATTTCTCTGAATGTATCTCTATTGTTAAGTGACACCAGTTTGTAATTCAAAGCCATACAAATACTAAAGACAATGGAATTTATTGACTTATTTCAATTAAGGATTGGGAATACATGATTTTGTCAGAAAGTCTCTTGAAATGCTTTGTTCTTTTAGGAACTAATTATTTCTCTGGTATAATAAATTTTTCATCCTCAGTTTCACTAAATAAATATGTTGAGTGATATTTCAACATTATAGAGATTAATATGCCATATTGATTCATAGGAGAGAAATTCTTTTATTATTTTAGATATCTAAATTGGTGCAAATACTTACCTAAGCAAGATGAGATAAGCAATAGATCCAAGAAAATACTTTAGATTATGTAGAAGGAAATGAGAGGGAGTGGGGTATGAAAGATGGTGGAATGAAACAGACATCATTACCCTATGTACATGTATGATTACACGAATGGTATAAATCTCCATCGTGTACAACCATAGAAACGAAATTATGTACTCCATTCGTGCACAATGAATCAAAATGCAGTCTATAAAACATTAAAAGATAAATAAAAAAAGAAAAAGAAAGACCTATTCACTCTTCTTGTGAGATTAGAATGAGAAGAGGGCTGTCTATGAGGAAGTGGACACTTATCAACAACAAATAAGTCAGTGCATTCATTTTGGACCAACCTATCTTCAAACTGTGAGAAAGAAATGTATGTTGTTTATATATTTCTCAGTCCAAGACATTTGTTATAGCAGCCAGAACAGACTGATATACACTTGTAAATGATGTTAGAGAAGGTTACAGGAAATGGCAATCAAATGTCTGCTGTAAACATTTTAAAATGGAAAAATATGAAAATGTTTCAAGTAGATTTTTAGAGCCTGCTGCTTTTCTAAATTGTATGTTTGCATGCCTTCATAAATTTGTATTTTGTTATTTCTTTTTTACATTTTAAATACATACTAATTTTCAAAAAAAAAGGAAAAAAAGAAAAAAAAGAAAATACATACAGTGCAAACTAAAGTCTAAACACAAAAGTCTAAACATATAGAAAGAGTCCCTGCCTGCAATAGACCAATTCATAGAAGTTACCTCTTTATTATTGTTGTTTAACATACATATGCAAACAAAGCAAAGCATTTTGGATTCACTGAAACATGGCATGAAATTCAAATATGTACTTTATGAGATGGAGCTTTCAGTTCCCTTATAACTTAGAAACTGTCATGTAACATAAACTGGGTGAGCTTGACTTTGCCTGAAAATGTTAAGTTCAAATATGACTTCATGCTAAAGCCAACACATGTATCAAATAAAAATGTAAAGCTTGACAAATATTTCCAACAAGTACACCAAAACACTAGTCAGAATATAAAATTCTGTGTAGAATACTATTTGAAACACATTCACAGAAAAAGACTAGAAAAAATACTACTTTTATCATTGATGAAATTTGTAGGTGTTTTAAAATTTGGTTCATAATTTTCTATATTTAAATAGAACAAATAAATGCTATCTTTACAATTTTCTCAACATGATAAAGCACTACAGAAAACTACAGAAATAAAGATTCATGTTGACACAAAGTCATTAATTAAAACTCTTATTTTATATAGATAATCAACTATCTTCATTGCTACCTAACAATATTAAGACACAGCTCACCACTTAATCCCAAGTAAAATCTTATGGGTAGTTTTGTCCCTGGTTGTTCTATAATCAAGATATTCTATACTTACTTCAGGCTATGTGTGGACCAATTTTAATTCTATTAGGAAAATTTAGTGAATGAGTTTTAAAACATATTTTATTTATTCGTTTGGAAGGTCTGAAGAATGCTTCATGCCCTCAGCTCATTTCACATTTAGTTCAACCAATATATTTGAGAACAGTTCATTTCTAGGTATTTTGATTCAGAGATGAGAAGAAAAAATACATGGTTCCTACCATGAACTTATGAGTTGGAAAGTAGGGAGAAGTGGTGTGTGTGTGTGTGTGTGTGTGTGTGTGTGTGTGCGTGGAGTATATATTTATAGGTAGTTGCTGTATAGAGTCTATATACATAGACACAGATACACATATTATACATATATGCATAAGTATGTATATATGCATTCTGTCATATCTGCCTATTAAAGAATAAATTCAAGGAAAATATTTGTATTTGTCAGAACTTATGAATTAATTAATTTGAAATCTGAATCTTTTCTATACTTCTGACATTTCTGCCTGTGCTCTCCTAAATAGATGGTGCTGAGTGAGAAAAACTTGACATTGACCTCCAAATCCTCTACAATGAAAGTGGTTGCATTTGAGTCTCAGTGCTGATACTTATGAATCCTCGATCAAGGATAACTTTATTCAACTACACATTTAAGATTCATTTCAGGGAAGAAATCAGATAATAAATGATGTTACATAAATTAATTGATTGGCATGATGATACATATTAATACACTATTCAAATTATAAAACTATATGCAAGCATGTGTTTATATACTTATAAATGAAAGAATTCAGGTGCAGAAAGGTAAGCAAAATGACTTATGATCATATAGATAAATTAGGAATGGAATCACCATATAGCCCAACTATCCCAACTCCTTGGTATATACCCCCAAAATCTAAAATTAGCATACTATAGGGATACAGTCATATTAATGTTTATAGCAGCACGTCTCACAATAGCCAACCTATGGAACCAACCTAGGTACCTATCAATAGATGAACTTATAAAGAAAATGTGTTCTATATACATAATGCAGTAAGAAGAATGAAATTTTGGCATTTGCTAGTAAATGGATGAAACTGGAGACTATTATCATAAATGAAATGAGTCAGACAAAGAAAGTTAAAGGTTGAATGTTTTCTCTGATGTAGGGATGCTTTTTTAAGGAAAAAGAAAGGAAAAGGAACGGGGTGTGTGTTGGGAGTGGGACAGAATTCCATCAAAATAAAAGAAAGATCAGTGGAAAAGATGATAAGACTTGAGGGGGAGGGAGGAGGGACTGGATAAGGGACGAACAGTAGGATGAATCTGAGCTAAATTCCCTATGTACACACAGAAGTAAACCACAGTGAATCTCACTATTACGTAAATTTATAAGGCACTTAAAAACTGTAAGTAAATAGCAGAAAGATCTGTAGAGAAAAGAGAATAGGAGAAGGAGGAGAAGAGGGAAAGGGGAAGTACTGGAGACTGAATTGGAGCAAATTACATTTCACATTTTATAATAATGTCAAAATGAATCCTAATGTTATATGTAACTAACAAAGAACCAAGAACATTCTTAAAAAAATAAAAAAAGATTAATAGAAGGAATTTCTATTAAAAAAATAGATACCATGTAAATTGGAAGATTATCTTATTTCCGCAGCAGCTTGAACCTCCCAAATTCTCAAAACCAAAGTCATCATTATCCTTCCTTCCTTCCAAGGGATGCAAATGATACTGTTCACCTATTGTGCCAGGCAGTACTCTGGGCATTTTATAAAGGAATAATTAATTATTTGTAATCAATATTTGACCATAATTTGAATGGCATGACATGTATTTTATTATTTGTTTTGTGGCTAACATTTTTAATGATTTTTTGACATCAAAATAATAGAGTCAAGCAGGGCACAGCTTGTAATCCCAGTCGCTAGGAAGACTGAGGCAGGAGAATCAAGAGTTCAAAGTCAGCCTCAGCAAAAGTGAGGTGCTAACCAACTCAGTGATATCTTGTCTCTAAATAAAATACAAAATTGGGCTGGGAATGTGGCTCAGTGGTGGAGTGATCCTGCATTCAATCCCTAGTACCGTGCACCCCCCCTCCAAAAAAATAATAGAATCAAGAAATCTCAGTTTCTAAATAAAAATGTGTAGAAACTTTCCTATATTCATTCAAGTGAACATGTGTGCTATTCCCTAGAAACAAAGTAGCAGCTTATCAAATATCTTGAAATTTATTTTGTACTTTACACTGCCCATAGCTAAATCCCAGTCATCCCATCTTGCTAAATGAAAAGAAGTATTATTATTTTAGTTTTCAGTAACATGCCTGTCAGTTAGAAATGCCTGCCAGACAGTCAATCAATAACATTAATTGAACAACCACTTTGCACAAAATACTATACATCACTAGATAAGGCCTTGCTGTAACCAGTGGAGTCAAACAGCCAGAGTGGCACAAATGTATTGTTTGATATTGTTTCGAAATTGTAGTTAGTCTTCTGTGATGTTAAGTCAAATGTCATTAAACCTGTTATATAGCTATACAATTATTTGCATATCAAGTCAGAATAATGTCAATAATATATCTATAGAGAACAGAAAATCCTGTAATCATTCTTTTCAGTATTATCATGTAGCATCCATCTCCAGCGGGAGTGAATTTCTGAAAACACAAATTCAAATACGCCATTCCCATTCTCTTGCTTCATAGCTTTCATGAATTATCTCTCATCAGCATCACTCTTTCTAAACATGTGTTCCAAAAAGCATCTGTAGCAGAATTCCCAATGATGTATGTGTTTAAAAAATGCATTTCAAACCCACCTTTGACTACCTTTGTGATTCTGGAGTTGCACCCTGTAGACATTTCTTCATGGTCACCTTATTCATTGTGGGGCAATATCACATTGGAGGAGTGCCTCCAGCACCTTCTATTGATAACAGAAGACCATTAGGAGTGTCCAACAAGTTTTCTGATTTCCTATAGGTAGTTTCCTGCTTACTGTCTCTTTACTGTGCCTACCAGTGATCTTCCCTGTTATTCAGCTTTGGGGAAATCTTCTTCTTAGTTTTTTTTCTTAAATTCTTTCCCTAAGTTCAAAAGTTCATAGCTACTCTATACAGTTGCTATTCCTACATCTTTAAAATTTAATATTATTATTATTATTAGTAGTAGTAGTAGTAGTAGTACCTAACCACCATTTACTATTTAATCATTCTTTAGATTAAGTGTTTTCTGGTCAAATCCCTGGAGTTGTTTCTGTCTTGACTGGAATTTGATGAATACACTTGCCCACATTCAGTCCCTTCTACATGTGGAAAATTATTTGGAAGAAGATCTTGCATTTTGTGTGACTTTCATTCTGGAGAACTCTGGTTCATTCTTGTCTTCAATATGTCCAGTCTATCACATTATCTTTCTTAAGTATCTTCAGAAAAAGAGAATATAGTGGGGCACAGTGGGGAATACCTGTAGTCCCTGCTATGCAGGATACTGCAGCAAAAGGATCTCAAATTCATGGTCGTTCTGGGTAACTTAGTGAAACTTTGTCTCGAAATGAAATTTAAAAGAACATTGAGAGTATGCCTCAGTGGTACAGTGCTGGCTAGCATACATAAAACCTTGGGTTCCATCCCCAGCAGTAGAAAAAAAGAAAAAGAAAGAAAGAAAGAATTAAAAAGAAATCTCCTCTGTGCTTTCATGGTATCTCAGTTACATCTTTCCTACTGAATTTATCTCCATAATAAAATAAAATTGTGCATTTAATTCTCTTTGAAACCCAAACTGCAGTTTTCTGTCATTTAGTTGTCATCAACATTTAACATATACTTGGTATCCCATCAAAATTTGTTGCCTATTTAAGTAGACTCCCCCTCCTCCTTTAATTTATATTTTAATGGTGCAGTTTTGAGGTTATATAATTTTTAGAAAGTGTTCTTTATCGCTATTCTGAATAGAGTTCATTAGGGTTGAGTGAGCTTTTTGTCTTGTCTAAATCCATAGAGCAATATGCTCTGCAGATAAGGAGGCGAACACACTATAGTGATTTCTGTAACATTGAACACTGTGCTGTTAAGAATTGGACCCATGCCAGGACACATTTCTCATTGACAATTAAACACCCATCAACTGGTAATGATGACTCCTGGTAACTTGTGACACAGACCAGACAGAAAGGCTATGAT
The DNA here is from genome assembly GCF_902686445.1 of Sciurus carolinensis. Taxonomy (NCBI): domain Eukaryota; kingdom Metazoa; phylum Chordata; class Mammalia; order Rodentia; family Sciuridae; genus Sciurus; species Sciurus carolinensis. Next base: position 59,899,313 of record NC_062213.1, on the reverse strand, counting down.
CTAGATGGGAAAGGTATTTGATCTCATTACTCATCCCTGGAGCCATTCTCTGCCTCAGAATGTAGAGGGACTGGGAGACTGGAGCCCTCAATGAAAATAAGCTACAAAATATAAAGTAGCCCATGAAAAATATGTGCATTTTATTTTAAAGGATGTAGACATGCCTTCTATTTGGTTTGTGTGTGTATGTTTTGAGGGAACATTAAACATTTCCTCAGTTATTAAATTCATGTTTTCAGAAGTTGCAAAATGGTTACATGATGTACACATAGAAAACTGGCATCCAAAAAGGAACAAGTCTGTATCTTAAGAGTTAATTTTAAAACATTAATGGTAAAATTTAAAACACTTAATTTTTATTCCATTTGTAAAATAAGTATAATGACAAAGAATGATTTTTTAGCACATAAGCATTTGGAAATCTGTACTGCAAGCAAAATAAGTTCAAGTTTGGTTTCTTAAGCAAGTGAAATGAAATTGATAACAATATATTTTTAAAAAACCCTATAGCACTCTTAGTAATAGTAACTACCTTTCTATTTCTGACTCAGAATTTATGACTTATTGAAGGATTTCTCTTCAGAATTTTAGTCTCCTTTTGAAAGGAAATAAGTCAACTACTTGAAAATGTTCTGATAATCAATGGATCTACATTTGTCCCCCCACATAGTCCATAGACCATTGCCAAGAACATTATATCATGATGGAGGACTATAGCCGAGATAGAATTTTTTTTGCTTCTAAATTATGAATATTAAATATTGTAAAATAAAAGTAAATTCATAACCAAATAGGATGCATTTATTAAAATTTTCTGCTTGTGTCATATTTATATTTTAACTTCTTGCCCACATATTTTAATAAAATGTCATTGCCCTACTGCACACAATACCTGTGTTGTTTATTTTGGAATGTTTATAATTATGTGGATGAGAATTTTTTTTTCTTTTTCTATGTAGGTCATTGAATTTTTGGAAGTTGAGTTTTACCCTTAATGTCAAAATAACCACTTTTGACTTGTCTTCATTACATTTGGATTGAGTTGCAAGTAGTTCTTCTTCTTTACATTTAAATAAGCCATTTTGTTGGTAAATGAACAAAAGGAGATATAATTGCAAATAATGTGTATTTATTTTACTGGTACAAGTATTAGAAAGATATGGAGCAGATATTATTTGATGTCAAAATAAATTTTAATGACACATTAGAATTTTTCTTAAAAATGCTCAAAATTCTTCTGAATTATAAGAAATTTCAAAAAATATGAAACATATAATTCAGGAAACACTTTTCAAGTGACTATGATCATCATATATAGTTTGCTCTTTGGAAATTGGGAGGATAATAATATAATCCAAAAAGGAACAAATCTGCATCTTAAGAGTTAATTATAGATGAGAAAATAAAAGAGAAGTAAGGAACCATTAATTCAAATTATTAAGATTCTAAAATTACTTTGGGGGAGCAGAAAAATCTATGATCTATAGAAACTCTATATAGAAACTGTAGAAGAAACTCTCCTTTCCCTAGAAAACCTGACCTAAAATTTCTAAAGATAAGTTTTAAAATGTAAACTAAAATTCACCTGTTTAAAAATCAAACATACACCATTGAAACGATGCCTGATTTGGCATTTGGTAGAAGTCTATGCAATTTTTATTGAAAAAACATGTAATATTTAGGTTTTTACAAACATGCCTGTAAACAGTCATTCCAAAAACTGTTTATAAAATGCATAGTAATTTCTGTTATTATCAACCTATACTAATTTGTAAGGCACTTCAATTGTGACAGCCTGGAAAGTGATTTCTTTTTTCTTTTTTGCATTTTGAAGAGTTGCAGGGGGCAAAGGTTGTAGACATACACAAATCAGGATCATATTCTGATTTGACACATTCGCCTGACATGCCTCCATATACCAGAACTTACCTTTCAAAATGTGGAAGAACAAGGTTGTGAAAGATTGTGGGAGATGTCAAACTACAGTGCCTAACAGCTCTTATCTCTAAACATGTCATGGTCAGTGATCATTAAAGTCCTCTGATCTTGCCTGCAACAGTGTGGAAATCCAAATGTGGAGGTCTTGCTGCCAATCATTACTTAGGTTATTGTTGTCTTTTGGAGCAGTCACCATAGCAATGGAAGTGAATTCATTAAAAGTATTATGGATCCCTAATACATTTGAAAAAAGAAATGGGCTCTAGTAGGAAGGAAACCTTAAGTTTTCTATTTAATTTCATCTGATTCAAATATAGTCATAAAATATCTACCTTCCTCATTATAAAAGAATTAGAGATGCAGATTTTTTTCCCTATGAAAACATCTTTCAAAAAATATTTTGAAATAAATACCTGAATTCTGAATGTAGTTATGTTGATGAAATATGAAAATAAGAGTGAATTTCAGAAATGAATGTGCGGGTGCATTTTATATAAGTATTTTATGCATTAAAACTTCCCTCTGCAACTGCCTACCTGAAGTACCTAAAGAAGTGTTAGTATAATAGAAGTTGTATTATTACATTTAGTTTACATTGAGTAACGTATCATTTTTACTCTACTGGTCTCTAATCTGTTCTTCTGTATCTTTGCTTTTGTCCTTTATCTGCAAATAGTTGTAACACATCTGAAATATCACTATTGTTTTTATTGAGTGCAATTTTTCCCTTGCTACTAGCAAACACAAGTGGGAATCCCTTCCTTCTGAAATTACTCAAATTTACAATACTTTTATGATTAATGATGGTGATGATGAGGATGATATTTTAAAACTTTTTTGTTTTGCTTAGAGCATTTTTTCTTTTTTCTTTTTTTCTTATTTTTCTTCCTGTTGGTTGATGCTGTGATCTGAATGTTCCTCTCTAAGTTCATATATTGAATACCTAATCCCTAATGCAATAGTATTGAGAGGCAGGACCTGAAGAGCCTTCATGAGTGGGTTAATGGCATAGGTTTGTTATCACAGCAGTGATGTCCTTATTAATGATGAGCTCAGTCTCTTTTCTTCATCATCTGATGCCTTCTGCCATATTATGACACAAGGAGAAACTTTACCATATGTAGCCCCTGGATCACGGACTTCAGAATTCTCAACCTCCAAGTTGTGAGTTAAAAAATTTCTATTGTGTATCAATTACTCTGTGGTAGTCTATCATAGTACTGTACAATGAACTGAGACAGTTTCACCTGGTAAGTCAAAATAAGTGTTCTTTCACATGATTTATACCATAGACCCATGATTTCCACTTTAGCATCTTCTAGTCTGGTTAACCTCTGTACATCAATTATTTATTTTGGATATCTAAACTCAAGGTACATTACTTGTAGTGGCAGCAATCCTTATGTTAGGCCTTTATTATTCAGCATTCACAAGGGAATAGCTCAAACTCAAAAGTGAAAAGCACCTAGAAACCACTCTGGAATGTGGAAACTTACACAAGAGATTTTATTAAACAGACAGGCAGAGTGTTTGCCTGCAGGGTGAGAGAGAGAGAGAGAGAGAGAGAGAAAGAGAGAGAGAGAGAGAGAGAGAGAGAGAGAGAGAGAGAGAGAGAGAGAAAATGACAGTGGACATATTCTTAAGTAGTGGGATTTTGCAGGCTAATAGCAATTGGCCAATGGCTGGCGAGGAGGTTTGTGGGCTAACAATCTGGACCAATGACTTGAGTAGGAAGTTCTGGGCTTGCAATATAGGTTGTAAAATGGTGTGGGGGAGGGAGAATAATGGCTGCAGCAAAATAGCAGATCTGATGCCAATAGATAGGATAAATGACTTGTTCGTGGTTACCAAATTAAGATGTGGCAGATAAACAATGTGAATTCTTCTTTCTCTTTTGGTTATGCTCTCCATCCTTTAAAAAACTTGAATCTTGTTTTCAGAGTTAAACAAAATGAATGCAGCTCCCTTAGCAATGGTGTAAACTTAGACAAAGTAGAGTAGCATTACTTCTTTGAATCTTAATTTCCTCCTCTGTATTAACTGTGATATCAATACTGGCCTAATACTCAGGTGATGGTATAATAGATGGTGATGAGCCTAACTGCCATCTAGCAATTGACATTAAAATACACAACTTTTTTGGTTTTTATACATTTCATTTTTTTTCTTCTCTACCTCTTTCATTTCTACTTTTTAAAATTATGTGCCTTCTCCGGCATGGAAGAAGAAAATATATGTTCAAGTTTAATTTCTTGTTTCACTTTGGTTAAAAACCTACATCATGTTGAGGACATTAAGTGCAATTTTCTTTTCTCATGAACCAGGGATACCAAGAGAGAATATTTCTGGTGTTATACATAGCAGGTACTCTATAAATACTGGTTCCCTCCTGTCCTTTTTATTTTGTTCAACATGAAGTTTTATGCAAATATTAGGTTTCATTATTAGGAACTAAAAGTGTGTTACTGAGATTACATTTAATTTGATGTTCAGAAGAGCCCTGAAAAGAATGATTTATTAGCTAACTTTGCGAGTGCTGTTTACCAACCCAATGCCATCATTGTTTACTAATTATACAGGAAACAGCACTTGGTTCTTCTTTAGCCAGAGAAAAGAAATCACTTTCCCCTGATCATCTACACTAGCAGGGTGTATTATACATCACTTTCTCATGAATTGCTCGAAAAATTGTTTTGGTCCTTTCCAAATAGTCTTCCAATGCTGATATTTTGTTGTTCTGGACTGAAATCATGCTTCTTTTTCTACATGCTAATTCCTTTCTTCTTACCTATCAAATCTGAAGAAAGTCCCCCTGATTAAGTTAGCCAGGTTAGCAGCAGTCCCTGAGCCACCGGATTTACCCAATCCCAGGCTCATCTGACCACTCCACAGTGTCCTGAAAGTAACGACTTTTGCCTATCGTATAATTTTTCATATGTTAACTCTCCATTAGCCCTGCCACACGTGATTTGGCATTTCCCTTCTTTCTTGGGCTTATTCTCTCTCTTTCTGCTTCTCCTATCTTGTTCTCTTATTTTTTTTTTTTCCCCCGGAGTCTCCTCCCTTTAGCTCCTTTCATTTCCATTTTTATCTTCCCTTCTTTGATACTTTTTCCTGGCTGTGATCTGATCACCCTTCTTTTCACATGATCCAGAGAAGATGCATTAAAAGAGGTAGGTAATATATTTGTCAAGAACATAAATGTTTATGCAACATAAAATACAGGGCCAAATAAAGATTCTAGGCTTTGAAGTCATTCGTGTGGGTACTTATGACATTCGTGGGCAAGTATATTTGCAACAGTCAATTTCCAGTGCTAACAAGTGGAAGTTTGATGTGTCCAGTAAATGAAAGCATGTCTGAGGGACACTTGGGAAAATCATCACCTTGCTAGGAGGTAGTGCAAAATTAATTCTGCATTTTTAGTGCTTTCAGTTTCTCACATGTGATCCCACTGTTATGTCACTTCTGTCACTTGACGACTATGCATGGTGGCTCACTGATGTTATCTTCCTGCGTTTCATTGTTAGCTGCATAGAATGTATTTAACTTCTCATGCTGCTGTCGGGTTTGCTAGTATTCTCGCTGTCTTTTAAGTCTTTATTTTTTTCTGTTCCTTCCTTGTTCAAGGGGAATTTGCGATACTTTTTCAGGTATTTGTGAGGTTGAAATAGACAATGTTGACATCTCCTTTTGTCAAGTGTCGAATTTTTGAGGAATTTTTCTTAGATATTTTTGAAAGCAAAATTTATGCTTGAATGTGTAAATAGATAACTGATCTAAGATATGGCTTTAATAAATTATCTGCTAAATTCTCATGAAATTCTTATTTGATTTTTTAGTGTATACTCCAGTATATGCTCCTGTGAATGATTCCAATACCTTGTGTTTATATTGAATTATAATAAAGATTAACAAATATCATCTTCTTTGAGATTCATATTAACACTATATTGTAGAGAAGGTGGATATTGTCCCTTCTGGTGAGAGATAAAAGATTCTGAAGTTTCATGGAATTCTCAAAGTCATGTCTAAAAAGAAATTAAGACTGAGATACATAGGTCCACAATATTTACATATAATTAACTGCTTTTCCACCCAAACTTAATATCTCTTGTACTAGTTCATTAAGGCTGCTGTGGTAAAATACCATGAGGGGGTGGTGTATCAATAACAGAAATATATTTTTCAGTTTTGGAATCCAGAAAGTCCAAGATCAAGGCAGGTTCAATATTCCAAACTAGAGGGCTCTGCTTTCATAATCTAATTACTGTCCAGAAACCCTCGCCTCCTGATATCATCAGCTTTGGTGTAGAATTCAACACAAAAATTTGGGAGGAACACAAATTTTAGATGATAGCACATCTCATATATAAATATGTTTAAAATATGTAACTGTTTTAATGTCTTCAAGTAAAATTTATGCTTCCTATCATCATTATCTAACAGTTTTCTTGCTGTTTATATAATTTTTGTCCTTATTATAGACTTAGAAGTGAAGTCTAATTAGTCCTAACATGTGCATAAAGATGTGTTACAGAATTTTAATAATGTGTCCAAAATAAAACATTTAAAAGGAACTAGTCTTGACTCCTTAATTATGTTTATACTTTATTTTATACTGTTTCTACTTCCCTATTCTAAACAAATTCTTTAATACCTTTTGTTTTATAGTAGTTCATGACTGTTACCCAATTAAATGAAGAGAAAGGAAAGAAATGAAAATAAAAAGAAGTAAATTGCAATATAATCCAGCATAACTTCTAGTTTAGGTCCTCTCTAAACCCCCATTTGTCTAGTACTTATTTTGGCTTGGGGAAATTGGTGGTCATATCAGTGACTTGGATGTACATGCAGTAATCTGTCTCCAAGTCACCAGCAAAACCAGCTACAGGTTCAGATACACATCACCCTAAGACTGACCAGGAATACCTCAGATAGACACATGTATGTGCAGATACACCCACATGTTGCTCAAAATACAACCAGTCACATTTCAATTAAATAAACTGCATTAGTTATGTATTGTTTGGAAACAAATTATCACAATTTCATGGTATAAAGCCATACAACTTTTTTCTCACAATTTTCATGCATCAGAAATCAGAATATGACAAATCGTGGGTCCTTTTCTCAGAATTTTGATAGCAACAATCAGTGAGTCAGATCAGTCTATTTCTCTCTGAAACCTTAGGTCTTCTTTCAAGATCACATGGTGGTTGGCAAAAATCACTTTCTTTTAGTTATAGGACTCAAGTCTCCATTTTCTTGCCAACTGTGAGCAGAGGGTCACTCTTGGTCCTTATTGTGCATTCACATTTCTTTGTCTTGTGGTCTTCTCACAAATCCTCTCACAACATGCCAGCTTGCTTCTTCAAGTCCAATAGAACCCTCTCTCCTTTCTTCTAAGACACAGTCTTACATAATATAATACCATTATGGGAGTGACTATCCCTTCACCTTTGCTATATAATATAACTTAATTAAAATTGTGCCTCTCTTATCACCTTTTCCATGTTTCATTGGCAGGGAGAAAGTCACAATTCTAACCTCTTTCAAGGGCAGCAGACTGTAATGTGAATGGCCTAGTAAGTGCCATCTTGAAATTTCGTCTAACATAACAACTTACAAGACAGTATTTTCTAAGAGGAGTAGACAAATACTACCTTCTCTTTCCACTTAAGTTGGGAAGAAAAATGACTTACTGATGACAGAGAATCTGTTTACAGGAAATTGTTAATAAAAAGCATTAAGGAGACTCAAGTTTTCCCTTGTCCATCTATGGTAAACAGCTATGTTAGCCAGCTTTCTCTTGTAACAAAACATCTAAGAAAATCAACTAAAAGGAGGAAAGATTTATTTTAGTTCATGGTTTCAGTTTTTGCCCATGGTTACCTGCCATGTTGCTCCAGGCCTTTAGTATAAAGAACATTGTGGCAGGTGTGGTGGAACAGAGATGTCCAACTCATGGGCATCCAGGAACCAAAGCAGGGAGGGCTGGAAATCACAATTACCTGTAAAGGTTTACCTCCAATAACTTACTTCCTTCCATTGGAACCTAAAACTTCCATCACTTTGTGATAGCATCAAAGGCTGCCAGCAAAGCTTTCAACTCAAGACCTCAAGAGACATTTCAAATCCAAATCTTAACAATAGGTGATATGCTTTTACTAACTAATATCTGTTGAAATTCTTTTCTTGCCTTTGTGTTCTCTTGGGTCTTTTCCACTTGTAATCTAATGCATTTATAGTGATGTGAATAGATAAAAGAAACCCTAGTTTTTGGTGTCAATTAAGTTGAATATATTTTTTCAATATGAGAATAAAAATGTATTAACCTGAACTGATTTTTAAAAACTATATCTACCATTTTTTTCAATTTGAATAAATAAAGGGTACAGGTAGGTTTTTAAATATTTCTAACATGACCTTATGTGTTTCTTTTTCTATGAATTATTTTTAACTTAAGCCAAGACTGTATTAGGATAACTTCTCGAAACAATAATATTTCTGAGAAAAGTTTTCTAACTGATAGTTTTACGCTATTCAAGATTTTCCGCTCCCTGTAAATTCAGTATCTAAAGCTAAGATTTATGAATAGTGGACCAATATATTATGAAGGAAATCTTACTTGGAGCTTAGTACCCTCTATTGGCTGAGGGAATGAGTAACTATAATACTGATGATAATTTATTGCATAATAATAAGATTTTACTATTGTAGCATTTAAATTAATCGTGTTGCAGGGAGGGTCTTTTCTGTTCTTATTTATTCAAAGGCATTTGTTTGAGTTCTATCTCTACTTTCTCATGTCAGAGAAAACATTAGACATGATTAGCTGTAGGTATCTGTGCTTCATGACATCCAAGCAAAGTTCTTTTTATATTTCATCTTATAATTGTATTTGCAACTTAATGTTTGAAGTGTCAGTCTTTGTAAAATTAGCTCATCTTGTTATGATTTAGAGCTTTGATGTGAGTGAAAGGCTTCTATTGCAATGCAGAGTCACATCTGAGAGTAAACTGCATAGACAAAGAGACTTACAAGACTAGTAAATCAAATACTCTGAGCTGTCTATGTGGATTATGAGATAGTATTTGCATAACTTTGAAGTATTTATACTGATGAAATTACAATAATTAAAATCATTGCTGTGTCAATTGCTAGATGCCACAAGGCATAGCAATTACTAGCATGCAAATCAGACTTTGTGTAAGCATTTTAAAGAATAATTACCTTATTTGATTCAGATGTGCCTGAAAGGCATTAAGAATCATTTGAGCTATTTTGCCTTCAACAATTTTAAGGCTCGTAGATAATGTTGTTGTTATTATCAATTATTTACTTTTGTATATCACTTTTCCTTATTTTGGTTGAAACTAAATGCCACTGACAAAATAAAAACACAGAACTTTGCTGTAACTAGGAACAATTTACAATATCAGTTAAATCTTCATCTTGCTTCAGCAAACATTTTTCTTTCTAATGAGCTTTACTCTGCTATGTCATCAGTTTCGTTCTAAATAGCTAATGTATACTCAATGTCTATATATTCACACAATTTAGGATCAGGGTTGTGAATTGCAGGAAAATGCCAGAGCAAGAAGAATAGCCAGAGCTATAGAATAGCCTCTCAAATATATTTGTCACAGGATATGTATAGTCGGTCACTTAGCTTGCTAAAATTATAATCTTCACATTACAATTTACTTTTTGTAAATTAACACCAAACTTTATATATGAAATCAGACTTGAAATCAGACTTATTAAGAATCATGAAGTACTTGATTTTAGGTAAAATGATGGAAAATGCGAGTTTACTTCATACGCTTATTTTTAACACAATGTACGTCACGATCCAATATTTATCTATAGGATAGTAATTAAAATAAAAGATTTTTTAAAAACATCATGTAGACTAATTGAGTTGAAAGTCACAAAACCACGGCCAGGGTGTTTTATGAGGACTACTGTTCAACCTGCTTTCTGAGGGTTTTCTTAATTTCCTTATGTCTCTTAATAGTTTCCTAAAATTATAAAATTTCATTTAATTCCTTTGAAAATCCAGGGAGTTTTCCTGACAAAAGCTTTGTTATTTCAAAGTGTATTATTTTTTTTTGTTTGTTTGTGTCTGAAAACTCCTGAAAATATGCAGAATTTTGTTTTTCACTGAGTTAAAAAAGTTTATCTAAAGTTAAAATATCCATGATTATTTGTTTGATTCTCTCTCCTCTTTGGATGGCTATGGGAGTAATGTCTACTTCCTATTTTACAAAGGCATAAATATCAGAAAACTAAAACATTAAAAACTATTAAAAATAATTTTAGACTATTTGAACTAGCATAATAGCTTATTTAGAAAATTACATTCTGTGAAAATAAAATGTACAGAGGTATACAGGAACTGAGAAATTAGTAATGAATATGTGAGGTTTGTGCCTCTTTTCTAGCCTATTTGTATCTGTCTAGCTGATATTTTCTCCCAGGTAAGTCAGACAATATGATTGACAAATATATATTTCTATTCAACAAAAGTTAAACAATGAAAGGTCCTAGTATTAGGTCAGTATTTTAAGGCATATTGGAAGCACTCATTAAATATTTTTCCTTAATTGAATAAAGCTTTCCATATAAGAAGTATCTAATATGCTAGAATACATATTTGTCAGAAAAATCGAGGAAAGGAAGTTTATTTGTGCAGAAAGATATTCCTTTGACCATATTGTGCAAGCAAAAAGAGGGTCTGTATTTCAGCATGACAATTTTAGTTATCATGAATAGTAGAATTGCTGAATTTGGATATTGTGATTATTTTATAACAAAATGTGTTGAAATATGGAAAAAAGACATGGGGCATACAAGTTTTATAAAAATAAATCTATGACAAATTATGGTTTCTGTAACTACTGGAAATTAAAAAGATTTATTGATTTTTCATTTCAGTACATTTAAAAATATCTAGTCTTCTTTGTTTTAACCCCTCTTCCCTTTTGAATGACCTTGGGTAATCTATTCAACTCTTTCCATGTATTTTAAACACTATCTTTATTATTTTTAAATAAAGCTTTCATAGATATATTCCTTCCAATTCTTTTTTTTTATTACAAAAACAATAGAAAATAAAGGTCCACTGATGACTCTTAATTACACTCCTTTATAACAACATTTTGTGGGACTTAGTTATAGGGCATAGTACAGTTCAAGAAAATGTTCTTTTGTTCCCTATAGCAAAATAAATCCGTCATTAATCTGTACACTCTGGGAAGAGAATTGGGCAACATGAGTACTTTCAGCATCACAATGCATTTGAATAATAGCATAATTATTGTCAGTCCTCTAATAAAAGTTATATATATACTTAAACACAATGGATTGGAATTCTCTAGAACATATCTAGTCAAGATTTATAAAACAACCCAATTTCTTTTTAAGGAAATTCTTAAAGTTTGCTACAGAAATCCTGGCTAAAAGTTAACATTAACTATATTATGCATTGATTTTGTATTGATAGGCTAAAAAAATAAAAAAAGAAAGGCATAGTAGGACACCTACATAAAGATGTGTTTATTTTATTTTTATATAGTTTAAATTTTAAAAAAACTATGCTTATAGCATATGCTTCAAAATGGTATGCTTACATTTATATTCATGATCTTAATGACTAAAGAATTGTTCATGCTATACAGAGCTGAGCACACAACTTATGTTGTCCCGAGCAGTGACTCAAAACCAGCTCAATCTCAGCATTCCCTGGAGAACATTAAAAAAAAAAAAGAGTTCCATTGCCTTCCCCAGAGGTACAGAATTTGTGCTTTAGTTAAATCAGCCCTAGGACTTTGCACTACAAAGAATTTTCTGGAGATATTTAATCACCGCCAGGTTTGAAATGACTGGCAGTTCAGTTTGCATAGAGGAACCCTTACAGATATGTCCCACAGTCCTCAAAAAGAACTAACGGGGAGTTAAAGCAAGCAAACTTTTACCTGCTTTAATATACTACTTTAGAGCAAAATTCTACTATACGAAAACTTTATAGTAAATATAATTTGTTGACCTAGCACATTTTTAAGTTGATTTGATGCTTTTAACAAATAGATTTGTCTCTAGTATAGAACTCTTTTCTCTTAAGTATATAAGAATTGGTGGATATTTTCTCAACATGAAACCCAAAACACAAACACACACACACACACATACACACACACACACACACACACACACATACACACACACACACACACACATAAGAAAACAAAATTCAGAATTGTGCTTAATAGAGAAATGGAATTTCAAAGGAATCAGAAAGAAGACAAGCTTTGATATTTCCTATGCTTATTTTAATATTGTTTATGAGGGCCATTGAATACAATTAACCTAAGAATAAAATGTAAATTGCATATACTAGAAAGGAAAACTGAAAATAGTCAAAAATATAAATCTAAGAGTATCAACTAAGAAACCATTTGGAACCATTAGACAATAGGTTTTATACTTACTTAAAATTTAGCCGGGTGGACATTTAAGATTTAAAGTATCAAAAGCAAAACATTGCTTTACATAATTTGAGTAATAAAGATAAATCATTGGGGAAAACAAACAATTTATAATAGCAATATGTACTATAAAATACAGCTTCATAATGAAGGTTGAGGACCTATATCAAGAAAACTATGTAATTCTTTTGAAGTATTGGTATAGAATAATATAATAGAATAATAGAGATATACCTAACTTTTGAAAGGAATATAATGCTATAAAAATGAAAAGTACTGTAAAAATGTCAAGTATCTCAGAAGCAATCTGCATATTTAATGCACTATTTATTAAAAAACAAACAGCCCTTGCTAAAGGTATCTGTAAAGTTCGTGTGGAAGAATAAAATTATAAAAATCAGGAAATCATGAAAAAGAAAAAAATGATCACATGATTACAATGATATAAAGTAAAACCTAACAAATGTACGTTATGAAATTCTAGTCACAAAATTAATATATTGGCATTAGTGCTGCAGTTAATTGACTATATATTAGAACAGGGTGAAAATCACATTGCAAATCAATAGAGAAAAGACAAATTTTAAAAATAAATATTCAAGGAATTTAGTTTCTGGGCACATAGTGTAGTTAGGACCAGAAAGGCCCTACTACTTAACTATTTTAAACGATTAAAAATCAGACAAACTGTATAAAGTGTTGGTTGGCAGACATTGAACATGGGACCATAAAGGACAATGTTCACTGAGAGAAAATTAGCATCTGAAGTAAGTACTAACGTTGTCCCAGTTTATTACCTAGAGAGAGGATCCAGGACACAATGCACCAGGGGTCCAACAAGCTGGAGTTCAGTCATCTCTAGTGTTGAAGAGAAAGAACTGGGCTTCAGGGATAAAATACACAGGACTGATTACTAGGAAAGAGAGAGCTGCTCAGCTAAAGAATTTCAGAGTTCTGCAGGGAGCTCACCATCACGTCTTCCACTGTGTACTGATCATTGTATCTGGTGAGAAACTACTCAGTCTTGGAAGTGGGGAAAGAAAAGAAAAGTAGAGGAAACAAATCTTATGACCCAAAGAAGGCAGGCAATGAGAATGGCCACCAGCCAGAGTGGAAAGTCATTGTAATTCATGGGGCATTATGCAAAGTACTCAGGGGGGCATTGCCTCAGTATTCAGACAAAGTTAGTCTTGGACTAAAGATGAATCTGGTCTTGCATATCACAAATTAAAGCACACTCAAATGGATGAAGCTATTTCTAAGCAATTTAATTGCATCCCAGAACAAAACTGAAGAATATTATAAAACTGCAAAAAATTTCCAGCACTCAGGAATGTAATAGTAAAAATGTTTGGCATTCAATAAGACATTACTAAATGTATAAAGAAACTGGAAAAAAATCCACAATAAAGGGAAATCTCAATCTAACATCATCGAGAAAAATGATAAAGATTTGATTATTTGTAGAAAAGGATATAAATCAATTATCATCATATGCCTAAGTTCACAAATAGAAAAAAGAAATTAAAACAGTATGCCAAGATAACAGGTCTATGTAGACTGTATATTAAGAATAGTTATACCTATAAACAAAATAATAAAGAACACTGGAATGGTATGTATACATATATAGGTTTAGATATTAGGTGTTTCCTAAAAGCTCATGAGTGAGACAACGCAAGAAATAGATGAAATGATTGGATTAGGAGAGTCTTGACCTAATCAGCACAATAATACTCTGATAGGAATTAACTTGGTAACCATGGGCAGGTAGAGTGTTGCTGGAGCAGGTGTGTCCCTGGGGGTGTGTCTTTGGGGGTTGTATTTTGTACCTGAAGAGTGGAGCACTCCTTCTCTCTCTCTCTCTCTCTCTCTCTCTCTCTCTCTCTCTCTTTCTCTCTCTTTTTTTTTTTTAGTTTGTTCTTTTTATATATACATGACAGTAGAGTATACTTTGACATAGTATAGGATTCCATTCTTGTGGTTCTATATGATGTGGAGTTTCACTGGTTGTGTATGCACATATGAACATAGAAATGTTATATCCAATTCATTCTACTGTTTTTCCTATTTCCATCTCCCTCCCTTCACTTCATTCCCCTTTGTCTAATCTTATGAACTTCTATTCTTCCCTACGCCACCCCCTTACTGTGTGTTAGCATCCATGAATCACAGGGAACATTTGGCCTTTGTTTTTTGGGGATTGGTCTATCACATTTAGCATGATAGTTTTCACTTCCATCCATTTACTGGAAAATGTCATAATTTCATTCTTTTTAAGGCTTGGTAACATTCCATTGTATATATGTAACACATTTTCTTTATCCATTCATCTGTTGAATGGCGTCTAGGTTGGTTCCATAGCTTGGCTATCGTGAATTGAGCTGCTATAAACATGGATGTGACTGTGTTACTGTAGTATGCTGATTTTATACCTTTGGGTATAAACCAAGGAGTGGGATAAATGGGTGGAATGGTGGCTCCATTCCAAGTTTTCTGAGGAATCTCATACTGCTTTCCGTAGTGGTTGCACCAATTTGCAGTCCCACCAGCAATGTATGATTTTTCCCCACATCCTCACCAATATTTACTGTTACTTGTATTCTTGGTAACTGCCATTCTGACTGGAGTGAGATGGAATCTCAGTATAGTTTAAATTTGCATTTCTTTAATTGCTAGAGAGGTTGAATATTTTTTCACATATTTGTTGATCATTCGTATTTCTCCTGTAAAGTGCCTGTTCATGTCCTTTGCCCATTTGTTGATTGGATTTCTTGGTTTTTCTGTGTTTCCTGATGGTCATGTCCTAAACTGATTTCCTGTGCCATGATGTTCTGCCTCACCTTGAACCCCAAGGAGTGGAGCCAGCTATCTATGGACTGAGACCTCTGAAACTGTGAACCCCCAAATAAACTTTTTCTCCTGAAATTGTTCTGTTAGGCCTTTTGATCTCAGCAGCAAAAAATCTGTCTAACTCAATTTGGATAAATGTGAAATACTTTATTTCTTCTTTCTTTCATTTTTCCTTTTATCTGTTTTCTCTTTTTCTCTCTTTCCTTCCTCCATACCTGTTTCTTTTCTTTTGTTTTCCCTCCATCCCTCCTTCCCTCCCCCCTCTCTCCTTTCCTTCCTTCCTTTCCTCCCACCCTTTCTTCCTCCCTTCCTTCCTTCCTTACTTACTTCCGTTATTCATTCCATGCTGGGGATCCAGTCGAAGGCCTTGAGCAGGATAAGCGCAAACTCTACCACTGAGCTGTATCCCTAGTCTTCTTTTTAAATATCTTTATAAGTTAAATGACTGTTTAAACAAAATTTTATGATGGTGAAATTTGAGATTTTCACAATTAAGAAATAAAATCTGTAATAACCATAGTACAGAAGCCATGAAGAGTCAATAGACAATTATTCACTTGACCCTTCTAATATGCTTCTCAAAGAATTAAGAGATTGCTTCCGTTCCTATGTAGTTAGGCTTATTATGTAAGCTTCAAAGCATGATATTTGTTTTCCCTGATTTTCTAAAATCTCTTTCTAAGTTCTGACTGAAACCTCTCTCTTGCAAAGACTTAGATATTAGTTTCACTAGTGCAGACAGGAAAACCTATGTTGTCATTGTGGTACTGTCTCATTTTATCCCTCAGACTGTGTATGTCGATCTTCTCTTCCTTCATTTTTCTAAATTATTTCACAAAAATCAACTTTCAAAACATTAGTTTGTTAGTTTTGGTTGCTTTGACAAAAACTCCTGACAAGGACAACTTAGAGGACGAAAGGTTTATTTGGGGTTCACAAGTTCAGTCCATGTTTGCCCAACTGCATTGCTCTGGGGCCAAAGTGAAACAGGTCATCATGGCAGAAGTATGTGGAAGAGAAAAGCTGTTTTAGTTTCTGGCAGTCAGGAAGGAGAAAGAGTGTAGGAGAAGCCAGGGACAAAATGCAGTCCTGAAGGGAAAACCCTCAGTGACTTAATCCTCCAACTATGTCACGCTTGCTTACAGTTAGCACACAGTACAGTAGTCCTTTGAATTATTAATTCATCAAGTGGATTAATCCACTGATGAGATTACAGGTCTTATAATCTAACAATTTCACCTGTGAATTTTGTTACATTTTATAATACATGAGCTTCTGGGGAAACACCTCATATTCAAACCATAATATTCTGCTCCTGATCCCTGAAAACTCATGCTAATCTCACAATGCAAAATGCATTCAGTCTATTATTAGGAGTCATCATAGTCTTAATAATCCCAAAAATTCAAGTCTAAAGTCTTCTCTGAGATTCAAGACAAACTCAGGTTCTTTAAACCTGTTTAAAGAAGGTAAAATTATATATATCCAGTATATAATGGCACAGAGTAAACATTCACATTCCAAAAGGGAGTAAAAGGGACGTAGAAAGGACAGAACCAACACAATAGCAAAACTTAGCTGGGCAGATAAGTCCTGTTGCTTCATGCCTAGCATCTAGAGAAAATGATGGCAAGATGTGAATTCCCAAGGACTTGGGCAGCCTTACCCCTACAGCCTTGGTTTCAGTCCACATGACTTCTCCTTGCCTGGCTCTTCTTGCATGCTGAAGCTTTCCTCAGCAGATATTCTATGCTATTGGCAACTCTTAATGCAGCACACCTCCATTACAACTTCCGTTCTATTCCCACAGCATCAAACATTGCCATCCAAGGGGTTACCTACAGGTATTCCAACCTGCTACACTTTGACCTTCCAGGCCTTCCTTTTGAAATCTCTATGGAAGCTTCCTGACCTTGTAAGTTCAGCATTCTGCATTTCTGCAAAATAAGTAACATGTGGACTTGCCAAGGTCTGCTGCAAGCTCAAGCAGTAGCCAGGTCCCCTTGAACCACAGATGCAGTGGTCTTTGAGTGTCAGGGCAACTGATCGCATTATAACATATCCTGGGGAATCAACTTCCTTAGGCATCCTGTGTGAGCATAGTTTAAAGTTTGTACTTTTAAGTCTGTGGTGAGCTTGGTCTTGTTGATACCTAAGGTGTCCTCAGGCATCTTTCCTATTATTTCTGTGTAAGTACTTAATATCTCTTTTGTGGCAGTAATCTCTTCCTTGGCTTAAATTTTTGATATGCTTCTTCTGAGTCCAAACTGAAAGTTTAAAAAATACTTTTTCTCTGCTTTCTGCTACCAATTATCATAGTAAACCTGGCTAAAAACTGCCAGTGATACCCATACCTGAATGCTGTGCTGCCTTGAAATTTCCTCCACCAATTTAATTAGTTCATGACTTTTAAGTTCAGCCTCACAGAAATTCTCAGAACATGGGCAAAATGTAGTCGAATTCTTTGCCAGAATGAGACATGAATGGCCTGAAGTCCAATTCCTGAGTCCTCATTCCCTTCTGAAACTTTATGATCACAGTCTTTACTGTCTACATTCTTATCCATATTCTGATCTTCTATGCTCCAACCAGAATTGCCTATTAAACTTTCCTAACATTATTCTATGGTTTCTCCATCCAGTATTTGCAAACCTTTCCAAATTCCTTCCACAAACCAGTCACAAATATTTCTGAACCCCAAGGACAGTTATATTCACAACAATGACCCTGATATTCAGTATTAATTTCTCTGTGATAAAAAATATCTAATAAGAATGATTTGGAGGAGGAAACATTTATTTTGGGCTCACAGTTTCAGAAGTTCAATCCATGGTTGGCCAACTCTATACTTTGGGCACAAGGTGAAGCAGAAAGACTTGGTGGAGTAAAACCGCTCAGCTCATAGCAACTGGAAAGCAGAGATGGAGAGTGAGGAGCCAAGGACAAAATATAATCCCCATTGGCATCTCCCAGAGATCTGCTTCCTCCAGCCATGCTCTGTCCACATACAGTTATACCCAGTACAATAGTCCTTTCAAATTATTAGTATGGTAAGTGAATGAATCCACTGATGATGTTACGGCTCTCATAATTCAATCATTTAACCTTATGATATTGCTGCACAGGGTAATGCAGGGCTTTTGTGGGAATACCTTGTATCCAAACCAAAACAACTAGATAAATATAAATGAATCCCAGGTAAGACTGAGATAGGTTTCCAGGTTTAAAACAAAAACAAAAACAATACAAAAAACAAAACAAACAAACAAAACTATCAGGGGAGTTGCATCAAATAGGAAAGTGACTTAGGAACAGAATGGAGAGACTTTAACTTAGTATCAAATTATCACATCTCTGCATTTACCTTCACTTTTATTTTACAATTCAGGAAATTCACCAATAGCAAAAAACGAGTCTTTTGTTAATTCTTTTAACTTCTTGCTTTATTTACCACAATCTAAGAGAAAGGAATTTTTATTTTTATTTTTTCCAATTGGAACTAAATGTATCTCTTTCAATTGCTTGGAAGACTGAAATGGAATTACATACCATGAAGGACTTTGAAATGGCTGATATAAGTTGGAAATTGATAAGCACTTTCTTCTAGAAACTTAACAGCCTGTCCTCTGGTTTCACATTTCATACAAACTGTTGACACCTCCTGAGCAGAGTACAGTGGACCTGTGAACACTCTAGGATAATGTCCTCAAATCTTCTTGAGTCTCAAACACTAAAGAGGAAAAATTTTCTTCTTGTGCATGGATATATAAAATAGGATATCATTAGAATATAATGAATACTTCCCCTCAATATAAACTATTCATTATGTATATTATGAAAAAGATAATTGCCTTAATTTTTAAGTAAATCAAACAATAAGATGACTGTATTAAGTGAGAAGACTTAAAATACTAAAATACACCAATAGAGCATGAAAAGGGAAACTACAATTAAATAAAATAAGTAAGAGAAGCAACATATGGTGGATTTAACAATACAATCTATTGAGTCCTTTATGTAAGAGAAAAATAACAGACCACTGCAAATCATAAAGAAGAAAATTAATGAAAAAATTATATTAATAGAAGATAATCATATAAATCAGCTCTAGAAGTAATAACTCTTCTCAATGATGGAAATAAAACAAATAGAAGGAATAATCACATTTACTAAAATTGCTTAAAGTACTAAATCATTTGCTCAAAGGTTCATTATAATCTGAGTAAAATACTTAATGCTAATCTGGGAAAAAATAATGATAATCCTTACTTGATATAACTTGAAAAAACTAGCTGGGTTAAAAAACAACTTGTAAATAATATTCAGGCAGAAATAAGTAATATAAAGGAACACACATTAGAGACATAAAGATATTAAAAATGATAAAAATTTAATTAGTTCAGCTTTCCTAAAAACTCAGAACAAAAATTGTTGTAATAATTGACTCAAATACATTCAGTAGCAAGATTTTTAAAAGAAAATAAATTATTAGCTAGTAAATATTTAATAGATAAAGTAGAAACAGAATAAGTACAATATTTTTATCTTACAAAAATAATCATAGTAAAAAAAAAGAGGTGTCCTATATCATTCATAACAAATCTCCTGCTACAACAAATCATTTCAAGTGGCTTAACACAATAAATCTCTTATACTCCAATGTAAGTACTAGGAATTCCTTACACTATTTGGGGAAGTAGAGACCAACCATTTAGTTCTATTATCTTTTGGAACCTTGCCAACCTCCCCTGGAGTTTCAAAACATAGACAATGCACAAGCAAAGAGAAAGTGTGACATGTGTGAGAGGAATTTTAGGGATCAGTTTAAGACTATACTAAACATCACAGATACATTTCCTCAACATACCCCTGGCCAGAACCTGTCTATAAGGCTTCACCAAAAGCAAGGGAAGATGGGAAGATAAGTAACCACTGGGTTAAGAAAAGAGGAAAAAAGGTATTAATGAGCACTAAATTTTTTTCTTACTAAACATTTTTGTACCAAAAAATAACAATAACAATGAAATATGAAATTCAAGGGAAAATGACAGGAAAATAAAGTATTATAATATTTAATATATATGTCAAAGCTAAATAAAAAGTGACAATTGATTAAATTAAAATTATGTATGTTCCAGATATAGACTACACAGTCTTCAGAAGAGTATATGAAATGCCTGCTAAAACAATAACATATTTTACAATGAAGGACATTTAAACAGAAGAAAGTAGATTGCTTAAATTTACTTATTGACTTTATTAGCTTTATATAAATTGTTCATTTTATTATTTATTTATTTATTTATTTATTTATTTATTTATTTATTTTTTGGGTGCTGGGGATCAAACCCAGGGCCTTGTGCTTACAAAGTAAGCACTCTACCGACTGAGCTATCTCCTCAGCCCCAAATTGTTCATTTTATAATAGTGGTTTGAGAAACTATTCATGGCTACAACCATATAAAGTATACACCCAAAGGAAGCCTTGGAATATTAAGAAAGAGTTTATATAAAATGTGATATGTAGAACTGATTAATAATAAGAAATTTAATAATTTATAGTTAAAATAATACAGAAACATGAAAAAATTAAGTGTTCCTAAAATAATACATTGGAATGTTTTATTAGTAATTTGAAGGAAATTTTTATATCTCTAGGATGAAAATAAGTTCAGTTTGATTCATTCAATATAAAAATCAAGTATTTAAATAAAAAGAGTTCTAATAATAAGGGTGAAATGAAATATATTCTAAGCTGAAAGTAAAAAAGAATCTTAAAAGGCACATGCAGTTTATATATGATTAATTTTAAGTGAAACAATTTATGACAGTGCAAAATTATGTACAGAAAATATCACAATTATTCAGAGGTAAGACAAATGAATAGACCAGTTTTTGTGGATAAGGGTCTAGATATTACAAATATGAAGAAATACTTTAAAATAAAAAAGTGTATTTGCACTAATATTTAATGATATCAAAAACATTTTTTCTGAATGGTAAATTTTACCCCCCAAATCAAAATATTGTGAATATAACATGGAATTCAAATCTTCTATGAGTTTCTATTAATTGCCCCATTTTAAAGAAATCAACAAAAATGTTAATAATAATGTAATTTTTTCTTCTGTGTTAGTCAGCTTTTCAACACTGTGACTGAAATACCAGGCAAGAACAATATAGAGGAAGAGGAGTTTATTTGGGCTTATGGTTTGAGAGGTTCATTCTATGATGAGCCTGGTTCATTGCTGTGGACCTGAGGTGAGGCAGAACATTGAGGTAGAGGATGTCAAGGAGGAAAGCTGCTCACCTCAGGGCAACTGGGAAATAGAGAAAATGGAAGGGGCTGCAGGGAAGATGAACCCTTCCAGGACACACCCCAGGAGTGTGGCAAAGGAAAGCAGTTCAGAACATGGTAACCAGGAAGCAGAGTGACCTCTGCTTATCGTTCAGGGAGACAAAATATAAACCCCAAAATCATGTCCCAGTGACCTACCTTCAAGAGCTACACCCGATCTGCCTACAGTTACTAACCAGTTAACATTTATCAGTGAATTATTCCACCAACTAGACCACAACTCTCACAATCTAATCTTTTCACCCCTGAACATCTTTGCATTTTCTCACATTTGAGCTTTTGGGGGATACCACATATACAAACCATAACAATGAAGAACATCTCTCTATATACTAGTATGGATGAAACTCCAGGATATAGTCTTAAGAAGAGGAGTCAAGATTGAGTAAAGTTTGCATAGTCACATAGTCCTCATCAAAAAAGAGAGTGTACATATAGATTATGTATCTGTATAGTAAGGAGTGGGCTGATTTTGAAAGGATAAATTATAAAACATAAACAAATACAAACAAAGTTTACCTTATAGGGTAGGAAGGAAATACAGTAGAGAAAATACATTTACAATTTTATGAAACTGACTTTGAACTCCTGCTAAAATTTTACATCAACATAATTTTTAAAATCCATAAAGATGAAAAGTAAAATTAAATGAATGAACTTTATTATGTATTTGGTTGGTAAAACAAAAATGTACAAAGGAAAGTTATTTTAAGCAACTTAAAGACATAGTTATTTGACTGTACAGTCTTGACAGTGGAATGTCCCCTAAAATCAAAAGAAGTGCTACATGAAAAAGAAAGAAACAAAGAAAGAATGAATGATATTTACCAATCATAACATAAATTATAGCATTGAGGTTATTATTTTAATTCTTTGGAATCTATATTTTCAGTAATGATATTTATATTAATAAGAATATATATTTTCAGTATAGAAGAAAGAAGATATATCTAAGATTGATGTGCTTAAGTAGAAGTCTATAGTCTTTAATTTTACTATAACAAAATATGTGTTTCTAAGCTTTAACCTTTTTAAAAACCTAAGGAAACATAGTTGTGTATCTCTAAGCACGATTAGAGCCAAATTTGTGGTCATTATTATTTCCCATTAGAAGTTAAGTAATCCTTTTTGGAAAAATAACTGATTCCTGGTCTGACACAAATTATACAAGATGTTATAGTAGAGAGTAAGGAATTTATCAAAGATGCAGTCATGTCAAAAGGACTAAGGACTAAGAAGCCAACTGGAATAGAATCCATTTCTCAAAGATGGAGTGATTTGAGCTTCAGTATAATTATAACTGTAATAGGATAAAGACAATTGAATTTGTATAAATATAACAGTAGAAAATAAAGCTAAAATAAAATTTAGAAAGACATAATTTTAGAGACCATTGTTAGAGAGCCAACCTCATATTTTGGAAACTGGTGAATATAGAAAACAAAGCCAAATGTTCCCCCATTTTAAAAATAACTACACCCAGTTATCCAGATAAATGATGAAAGGAAACTTTTCTTTTATCTGTTTTTCAGGTAACAAATGAAAAAAATTTACAATACACCATTTTATGTCTTGTACATCTATCTAGGCAATAACTATCACTAAGACATAGTAAGCACTGAGTGATTGCATCTGCAGACTACAGGTATGCAGTGCATGGTTTTCTCTGTGATTATCCTAACAACCATTGGTGACTTTTATTTTCTATTCACTTGTGCTCCTTTTAATCTATTTATAATGGAATATTCATGGGTTCTGTGTTCGGATATTCATTACATAGTTAAACTCAGCTCAAAGCTTTAGATGTCATTTAAATAATAATGATTTCCAAATCTATATTTTCATAACAGATATCTTCAAGCTAATATATCCTAGGAGTTCATAGAATGGGCCCCTAACCCAATATGACTAGTAATCTTAGTAAGATGATCATGTGAGGACACAGAAATGATGAGAATAGCATGGGATAATGGAGTTAGAGACTGATATTATGTTGCCACACATTAAAGAATTTAGGGGGCTACCAGCATCTGGAAGAGGGAAGGAAGGATCCCTTAAAGACTTTGAATACAGCATGGCCTGGGTGACACCTTGACCTCAAACTTCTAGCCTCCAGATCTATTAGAGAAAAAAAATTTCTGTTATCTTTATCAACTCAGTTTGGGTTACTTTGATATAGCAGTCCTGGAAAACTAATACAAAAGTTCAACTTCTGATTTTCTTTGAATCAACCTGCTTATCTCTGTCTTCTTCAATATAGCGTGACTACTCTTTCATTCCTCTAGGTGTTTAGAATGAAAACCTAGAACTCATTCTTGTTCCCCATCTCAGAATCTCTATACTTCAACCATCATTGGTTTTGCCTTCAAAATACATCCAGAATCTCACCATTTTATATAACTCGATTTCCACCACTCAGTTCCAATCACTGCCATGGCTCCTGTGAATTACTGAAATAATTTTCTGGTTGACTTACTTCCTTCATCTTTTGTCCCTGCTGTGGATTCCATTCTATAAGCCAGAATAATTGTTTTACAACAAAGTATGATTATTTCTCACTGCTGAAGATCCCCTAATGGCTTTCCACATTAGACAGAATTAAAGGCAAAACCCTTGATGTGGTCTAGAAGAACCATTATGACTTGGCTTTCTATTCTTTCTCACATCCTACCACTTTCCGTAAATCTTTGACCTCATCTCCTAACAACTTTGCCCACACTCCAACTCATTATCTCATAGAATCTATTTGCTTGCTTTATCTGTGCCCAGAATGATGTTTTTAGATTGCACATGATTCACTTCATCTTTGTTTTAATCTATCCAACCTCCCTGATCTCCTTGTTAATCTTTCAAAACATCTATCCTTACTTTCTTTCTATGCTTTTTCTTTATAGTTCTTACATTTAACTACACTCTAAAACCTATTTACTTCTTTACGTTCTTGTCTTCTCCCACTAAAATATATACCCCATTAAAGGAAGTTTTAACTTTTTAGTCACCACTGTATCTCAAGTTCTAAAATAAGGTTTGGAACGTAGTAGGTGTTTCATAGATAATTGTGGAAATTACAGGGAATATCATTGGTCAAATTGAGTAAACAAGTTGTTTTGACAGATGTATCATGTTTATTATATGCATATGAAATGAAGATTCTATTTATAGATGACATTTCTTTATTATGTCTATCAAGACCACATTTTGGAATTAAATACTTTGATTCAATTTCTGTAATAAAACTGCATATGTTAGTACTATCATATGATTCAATTATTTCACTAAGTCACGATTTTCTTTAAATTGTGCAAATTATTAATGATGCCCGAGTGTTTGTCAGAGTGGGCTCTCATAAGTAATTAAATTTCCTTTTGCTTAAAATATTCATTAAAAATACATAATATGTGACTCTTATCAATGTTAGACCGTGATTTTTATGCATTTTTATAGAAATTTTATTGTGATACAAAAATATAAGGAACTATCAGCCATCAAATCACATATAATCAATCCCAAAATTTAGGATTTGATATTTCTATTCAGTAAGCCTAATATTTCTGACCATATAAGTGTATGAAATAATAATATCTCATTACTAACAACTTCACATTCTTATGAAATGTCTTTGAAATGTTGAGTTTTCATGCAGACTAGATGTCTATTGTATTTTACTGCCAAAATAACATGTTTCAAATAGCAAAACGGCAGGGGAATACTGACTGAGCTATTAATAAAACACACCAGCTTTTAGCTGGCAAAGCAGCCTTCTTTCCATCAAACATGTCTCAGCCTTTAATAAAGAAACTCAAGTGGTGTAGGTGAAAAATTACTTTTCTCACCCGGTCATCTGTCTGTCATGTATTATTCAGGTCACCAATGTTTGTCCTGAACTGTATCATTCTGTAGTTGTGTCAGGTATGAGATATGTTCAGTGTAATTCCATCAGACTTCGTGAAGTTGATTAGAACAGATCACCTATCGGCATGGGTACAAGTTATCTCAGCAGATTGAGTGAAAAAGACTTATTTATCTTTGCCTTATAATAAAGAAAGAGATGAGCAAATTTATCCATTAACTTGAAAAGAGTCACATATTTGGTGTGAAAACAAACTATAGCCTGTAATTCTATTGAAAATACTATAGTACATAGATGTTTCTCCAGGAGAAAAAAATAAAAAAGACATATACTAGATTCTACATTTAGTAACATGACATATTTAGCCAAAGCACACACATTTTACTATAATCCTTAAAATAGTAAACGTTTGTCACACAAGAAAATGACAGACTGTAATAAAAAATGTCATATCTTTGATGGGTTCCGTTGACTTTTTCCAGTATTCTTTTTTTTTTTTCTTGCAAAACAATTTTTTCCACCAAGTATTCTTCATAGTTTATGCAATTATTATACTACTATGCCATAATTAAACCATAGACTATTTTACTATAAATATTCCAAAATATTTACCAACTTAAAATAACTGTGAAGGCATTTGAAATACTAGGCAGATACGTGAGTTAGGTATGAGAAACCTAAGATCTTGTTGGATGTGACCTGGACTCTCAGATTCCTTATATATCATATTAACAAGTTGGACATGTGGATTCCCAAGATGATGAGGGAGCAAGGCGATGCACACTGATTATACAGCAGAGCTCAGTCTATGTTTGCATGTAGACTTGGCTATTAAATTAAATTCAAGATTTTAGACAAGTTACTAAAATGCAAATTAAATAAAGTACCATGAGGCAGCATACCTAGTACATAGAAATGTGTGCATATGCATGCAGACACACGAAGTTTATCCATTGCCACATCCTAAAATGATTTTAAATAGTGCATTGTTAAAATCAGTGTGTATTCTTTGTTCTCTTATTTTCCAATTCTTGATTTTAAGAATCCTTGAACTAATTTCTGAAAAATATAGAACACTAGCACTGAAGGATACTCAGTAATTTTGCAAAAGGAATTTTTTTGAATTGCCATATAAAAGACAAAGATACATAGAGTGAAGTACACTGAGGAATTATTCAATTACTCTTTTTTATATATACATTTTATTTGTAGTAGGACATAGATGCTCTGGAAAACAAAGTCAATTTCTCATAAGTTGTTTCTCACTCCCTG
Organism: Sciurus carolinensis; assembly: GCF_902686445.1. Taxonomy (NCBI): domain Eukaryota; kingdom Metazoa; phylum Chordata; class Mammalia; order Rodentia; family Sciuridae; genus Sciurus; species Sciurus carolinensis. The sequence continues at coordinate 59,872,549 of NC_062213.1, read as the reverse complement.
GGGTTTAGAATATGTTTTGAAATAGAAAACTTTGGAAATTTCCTCAATCACTGTTGTATATTTTGTGAAACTTGTTTGGTATAGGAAGGTACTCTATATTTTTTCCACTCTGTAAAACTGTGTCCTTTTCCTGGGTACCAGAGCTCAAAGCATCAAGAATTTATTAAGCTTCAGTAGGGTGGTCAATAACGTGCTAGACTATGAAGAATATTTGAGAAAAGTAGCTTTTGTTTTCACAGAGTCAAATATGTTTTCAAACAGGCAACCAGGAAGGTTTGAATGTGCAAAGCAAGTGAAAAACAATACAGAGCAAATCTAAATCAAGTGTTAGCACCTTGAAGAGCAAATTAAAGCTCTAGCAAGATTTGGAGGAAAACTATAGAAAATAATTTATTTTTTGTGAGATATTTATATCTAAAATGACAAAACTAATTTTATACTCATCTTACTTTACATCTAAGATCTTGTATTTCTAATAAAATTATTTGCTTTAGGTTTTATGTTTTCTAAGTGCATTATTCTACAGAACTATTTTTGAGGTTTTGAAACTTGATAGTGATTTAAACAGCTTTCCAAACCCCACACCTCCTCCATTATGTTGTTCTGGAAGTATCTTTTTTTTTTTTTTTTTAGTTATTTATTATAGTTCCACGATCTGTTTGATTATCCATATAATTGTTCAACTCAAGGTAACTTGTCTGGGCTTCAGTTTCCACAATTACACAATGAGTGCCTTCCTGATTTCTGAATATATTTAAAAAATTCTGTGATTCCTGCTTCTTAGCACTGTACATTCTATTTGTGCCAATATTATATTTTATTTTACTTATTTATATTTGTAGGGCTGGGGTTCAAACACAGGGCCTTGTTCATGCTAGGAAAGTGCTATACCACTAAGTTACATCCTCAACCCCTATGTCAAATTATTTTTTTTTCCTAAATTTGGCTTATTTCTTTTTTTATTTTTATTTGCACAGACTGCATTTTGATTCATTGTACACAAATGGGGTATGACTTTTCATTTCTATGGTTGTACACAATGTAGATTCACACTAATGTCTGTCTCAGTTTACTATCTTTCCTTCCTCCACTCCCTTCCACCTCATTGCCTTCTACACAATCCAAAGTTCCTTCATTATTTTCTCGCCAGTACCGATGTGTCATCATCCATTTATCGGAGAAAACATTTGGCCTTTGGTTTTTTGGGCTTAGCTTATTTCACTTAGCATGATATTCTCCAACTCCATCCATTTACCAGCAAATGCTATAATTTTATTCTTCTTCATGGCTGAGTAATATTCTATTGTGTATACATACCACAGTTTCTTTATCCATTCATCAATTGAAGGGCATCTATGTTGGTTCCACAATCTAGCTATTGTGAATTGAGCAGCTATGAACATTGATGTGGCTGTTTTACTGTAGTATGTTGATTGAGCCATAGTTGCAGAGGCCAGCTCTGATTGTTCTCCCCTAATGAAATCAAGATAGTCTTATGGAGAATTTGGTACATCAGCTAAATATGTCTAATCAGAGTGCAATTCTAAAACTTTCTTTCATACTTAAAGGAAAATATATCATCTATCTCCTCCTGTTTTAACAATAGGCACAGAGGCATTACGCTTTCTTGTTGAGAGCAACTGTTCTTCAGCCATAAGAGATATCACTTGAGAACAAAGAAGACATGGGGAAAGAGGCTACAGAATTTTGGAGAAATTATCCCAAACTTTGCATTACTTCTGCGCTTTTCCCAAGAACCAATGTTTTTCTTTTATTTTTTTTAATCCAGTTTAGATTAGAAGTGCTGTTACATGCAGTTTCACTGCTTTTTGAAAAATCAGTGAGCATACAAATTATTGAAATTAAATATAAATTGTTTTTTTAGATAATAAATCTTATTGTTATAAAAGCTATTTTAAGTTTTCCTTTAACTTGCAAAAATTTTACTTTTATATATCAGTTATAATGCTTAACTGATATATTTTATCTGATGCATTTTATCAGTTAAGAATATAAAAGCATTCTAAAATTCCAAGAATTTTAGATCTAGATGTCTGAAAGCAATCACATGTAAACCCTTGAGAAATAAAAGAGGATGATGAGTAAATGTATTGATGATAAAGAAAACATATTCTGGAGTCATGAAGAAATGGATTTAAATTACCAATTCAATCACTTACTCCTTCTGTGACTTTATCATATCTCAGCCTCAGTTTCCTCATCCGAAAATCATAATTATAATAGCACCTAAATTTCTGGCTTTCGTTTAGTTATGTGTGATTCATACTAAGAATATGCTCTGACAGTGGGTAACTGATTCTGAATCAGAAAAAAGAAATGAAATCTCTAGGGTTTGCAAAATAAAAAATCTATTTATGATACAGTATTAAAGAAAAAACTTAAAACTGAATGTTGAAAAATCTCTTAATTGATACTGAAATTAAAATAAGTAGGCTAGAGGTAAAACTGTATTTTGAGATAATATATAATTTAAATGCGTATGTTAAAAAAAAAGAAAGGTTGAAGCCAATTATCTAGGCTTCATGGAGTTAGTAAAGAACAGTAAAGTAGTTCCAAAATAGGAAGAAAATATTAAAGATAAAAGCAAAATATGTCACATTCACTGATTAAAGAATCAGTGGTATAAAAATATCAACTCTCCTCAAACTTATCAGTACATTAATAAAATCCTACATAAAAAGCAGATGTTTTGTAGAAATTAAGAAGTTGCTTTTATAATTTACTAGAAAATATAAAAGACAAAAATATAGTTTTAAATGAAAAGAGTAATTTTTTAAGGATTTACTTTATAAAGCATCACACTCATTAAAAAGATAAGCTGAAAAATGATGGCATATTTTTGACATAGGAAATAATACTAAACCAATGAAATATAATTGAAATTTCAAAAACAATGCCAGAAACATATGAACTTTTATTTAATTCAATGCTGGGACCCACAGGAACTACAATGCTGTAAGGAAAGGAGGGTCTTTCTGATACCTATTGCTTAGCTGGTTGAATATCCATATGGAAAAACACTCTTACCTCATACCATATTCAAAAATCAGTTCCAGCGGTTTGTAGCTGTATATGCAATAAAGATTCTTAGAAGACAACATAAAAGATCATACTTATGGCTTTTGAATTTAAAACATATTTTCTAAACAGGGCAAAAAATTAGAAACCATAAAAACAAAATACTTTGGATGATTTTAAAGCTTTTTTCATCAAAAGTTACCATTAAGAACTGAAAATGCATTCTACATAGATTGAAAAATATTATAACACACATAATGGCAAAAGCTTATGAGCTCAGAATATTTAAAAAGTATAACCAATAATAAAGGAGCAGACAGCTCATTGGAAAATGTGAACAAGAGTGTTCAACAGGCATTTTACAAAAAAGTGTGTCCAAATGGCCAGTAAACAGTAGAGATCAATCAGTCCCAGCAGCATTTAATGAATATATGCTCATATATACACACATGTATGCATATATATGAATATATCTAGAAGAAAAGATCACTAAAAATCTTTCAGAATGACTAATATTAACAGATCAACAATACTAAATGTTGACTAGAAGGTGGAATAATAAGAACTTTGGTTTAGGACTCAGGACTTCAGAAAAATGGCTTAATCTACTGAAATTCTTTGAGATCCCCTTTTCTTTTAATCTAGTTGGAACTGATCTCATGTCTCTACACCAAACAGAAAAATTAATGACTTCCTGAAGCTTATGACATACAAATTTATTATGTTTCCTACTAAGTATAAATAAGCAAAGTTCAGAGAAAACCATTCCAAGGCCATATTTGGATTAAGATAAATAAATGGCCACAATGCAACTACTTTCTCCCTCTTCTAAGGAACCTGAGAGACTTGTTGTCTTTTACCAAATGGAAATTCTAACTTTGTTTTCATCTCCTCATGTCCAAGTTAAAAAATTAAGATAAAGCAATCACCTTACTACCTTGCTTTTTGACAATTTCCAATCCAGATTGCCTAAAAGTCCACCAGTACTGTCCTATATCTTATAAACCTAATTCAAATCAGTGACATCTCACTGTATCTTCTTTTAACTTTTTGATGGTCTTTGTTGATTTTAAACAAGACATAGAATTGATACAGTTAATCCTTCAACTGGATTTTTAAAATACTTAAATCTTAGTTTGAGCTACAACTTTGATTTTTCCAGTATTTTTATTTTGAAAAAAATTTACATAAAAATTGAAAGTATAATTTAATAAATATTTATATAATTGTTACCTGGATTCAATTTCAAACAGTGTGCTTAAAATATTAGCTAAGCACCTAGTAAGTCCTCATCTAACCAATAACATTTGATAAATTAAACAATCCTTCAATTCTTAAATCTCCCAGTTGTCCTCTTTACCCTGAATTGTTGTGGGTATTCTACATTTTTTCCCTTACTTTGTTGGTGTCTTTGTAAGGCAAAATTATCTATGTTCATTTGCTACTTGGTAGAGTTAATTAAATTTTCAACCTAAATCCTATCTTTTTCTGTCCCCATAATGTCTCTGTGTGATCTAATTTTTACTCTTAGTTTCCATCAGCATATATAATCAGAAAAGTTCCAAGATAATATCTCCTAGTTGATATCTAGAGTTATATATACAACTTCTCAATCTTCAGTATTTTTCAGAGTGCTAATCTTAGATTCTACATATGTATAAAATCAAACCCTAGATTTTAACCATCTAATTGTAGTTCTTTGCCCTTATTATCTTTCATAGGAACTGCCTTTGTCAGGATTTTGCTTAGAAAAACATGAAATCTATAAGTCATTTTGATATTTCACCCAGTGATACTTCCATACATTATTCTGGTAGATTCCCTCCAACCCTCAAATACTGGGTTTCTCTGTGTCCATCAGCTTGTACCCTACATTAGCCATCATCATCTTTCATAGTAAACTACTGGAGTAGGCTGCTCATTGGTCTCTAATTCATTCTCTAAAATGAAAAGGAATCAGTATAAAGACTTAAAAAAATAAAGAAAGCAAATATGACCACAATTCCTTGCTTGGATAAACTTCTTCAGTGTTTTCTCATAGTGGCAGTAATAAAAATGGTGCTCCTAAAGAGGATTCATAAGACTTTAACCTCCTTCCTCAAAATGAAGCATCACCTTCAGTTTCATCCTCTGCGTACTCCTCTATTTAGATCTCTTTGTTCCAGGCTTTCTCCTATTTCTGTGCACACTTCACTTCTTTTCTATGTCCCCACCTACTCATTTTTCATATCTCATGTCAATTCTCACTTCTAGACTGCCCATGTTTGGAATAAATCACCCAGCATATGCTTTTGAGATACTGTGTGTTTCAGCTATCACTTATCACAGTTGAATTTTATGTTATTATAGAATGCAGTCACCTGAAAATACAAACCACAAGAAGAAATGCAAAGAAAATAAGTGTTCATTTTTCTTCTATAATAGTGAATCTGGAGCAGGGCCTTTCTGATCTTTTACTCCCCCATCTTTAGAGGATAGACAACTTTATTTTCACACTTATCACCATTAAATCATATGATGCTCTTGCCCTAAGTTTCACGTTTACATTCCAGACAGAAGTAAAAGCAGGAAACTACATTCCAGTAGTTTTTATTTCTTTTATCAGAAGAATAGGGGCTTTCCTAGAACTCCCTAGCAGACTACCTCTTCTACTGAATCGGTCAGGACTATGCCACAATTCTATCATTTACTGTGATTTTTTGTTGGAAAACAATTAAAATGATGTCAGAGAGTTAATTACAGAATTGGTTCATAAGTTTATATTATTTATGGGTCTATTTGACTTATGTTTGCCTATTCCAGTAGGTTAGATTTTAAGTTCCTTTAAGGCAGGGGCAATATTTGTTTTGTTAGTAACAGTTATTTCATAATTACAAATTTATATATACATATAAATTTAAAAGTTGCTGTTTCTAAATTGTTAATTTTAAAAATAGCTTTTGTGGATCTATGTCTATTCACACGTTCCTTCTAATATCTTAGTTTCTAAGTCTTATTTTCCAAATATAAAAAGGATAATAATAGAATTCTTATTTAACCCAAATTCTTAGTTGCACTCGTCTCTGGGAAGTCAGTGTAAAACAATGTTTTAGTCACAATCTCAGAACAATCTAAAAGACTAATTAACTTAAAGGCATTATTATTTTCACAGCAGAAGAAGCTTTAGGTTTTGATACTAACTAATGTAAGCAAGTAACACAGTTTTAGCAACATACACAGAAGTTCCTAAAAGGACAATATTAATTTATTTAGTGATATGTGAATAACAAAAAAGAAAATGGGTCATGCAAATGGGCCTTTAGGTCAAATATTTTCTACTATTGGCTTCAAGGGACATAATGTGCAAAATTATTATAATTGCTCTCCACAGCACATAACTGCATTATATTAAGACTTCTCTAAAGTTCATTAACCTAATCAATTTATAAATCTGACATGAAATTAGGGTACATACATATAATAGAATACAATGTAGGAATTAAAGATACACATACATGCACTATATGAAACTGCATCACAAATTCATAAGTTAAAAAGGAAATTGTAGAACAGCGGTTAAGACTCTTGGGCATAATATATTTAACTACAAGTGACAATTTAATGATATGATGAATCAAAATGAGAAACTAAGGACTAGAAGATTTTAAAGCTTTCTATTTTTTATCAAGATCAATCTTTATGTGTATTAGCACATTGCTTGTATTTGACATTACCTAGACAATTAGTATTTTCATTATTCATTATAATACTTTAATATCATTTGTATATATAATATTAAACCCTATATGCTTTTTATGATTTAATCTTTATGACCTGAACCTTATTGTGTAGAAGAATATATTTAAATATTTTATAAAAGGTTTTAAAAGATGTTTTCAAATTTAGGATAGAAAACATAAAAATAAAATTATCTATCTGTATAATATCTTTTCATATAATATAAACAATTTTTAAAACTTTAAGTTAAGCTTAAGAAAAGCAAATATTCTAAAATGAATCAAATATGAGAGCTAAGAATATTCTGCAGAAAGTTAAGAATTTCATGTTCTATTTTTTTTTTTTTTTCATATGTGGAACCTGATAAAATGAATAACCTGAAAAGAGAAGACATAGAAGATGGAAGGGAAAGGGAAAGGTTGGAGAGGGAAGGAAAAGAAAGGTTAGTGGGAGGGTGGATACAATCAAAACATGATAAGTACATGTATGGAAATGTCACAGTGAAATCCATTGTTTGCACAGCAAATAATTGAATAATAGTAATAAAAAGAAGAATGCTGCAATAAATAGATAATATAAAAAATGAACAGGAAAAGTTTGTCTTAACAACTTTATGAAGATATGTATAGATTATAAAACTGTCCCTTTTAAAGTATACAATATAGTGGTGTTTGTTTTGTTTTTTCTTTATCACATAATGAATATTTATGTTACTTTTAAAATTTTATTGAGAGAATTGTGCAACTGCCACCTATATTAAATTTCAGAACATTTTGTCATACTAAAAATGAATCACATACCCATTATTAGTCATTCCCCACTCGCGGTTTTTGCAAACCCTGGCAACTACAAGTCTCTTTTCTGTCTCTGTGAACTTGGTGATTATGAACAACTTATATGTAGGGCCTTCAGTGCCTACTTTCTTACACTCAGCACAATGCTTTCAAGGTTAATTCAGTATGTTCAGGCATCAGACCTACATTACCATTATATGACTGAATTATCTTCTATTATATGATAGACCATATTTTTTATCAATTCATTAGTTTATGGATGTTTGAGTTAATAATCTCGATTGATCTAATTTGACTTAGCTGATTTTTTTCTTTTGTTTGCTCAGATGTTCTGTTGAATCTCTGTACTGAATTTTAATACTTTAAGAACTCCAGAACTGTATTTTGGTTCTTCTTTATAACCTCTGTCTCTTTATCAACAGTCTTTATTTGGGGAGATCATTATCATATTTTCCTTTAAGTCTTTGACATAGTTTCTTATAGTTCTTCGAATTATAGTAGTTGATTTTAAATATTTACCTAGGAAGTGTAGTGTTTGAACTTTGCCAGGAACAATTAATATTTCCTGCTTGTTTCTTCTTATATATGTACCTTATTTTCCCATTCCTTCTTATCCTTTACTTAGATGTTATATTAGTTTGTTTTTTGTCTCTGTGATCAAAATACCTGAAAAAACAACTTAGAGGAGGGAAAGCTTTTGTTGGATCATGATTTCATAGGTTCAGTCCATGGTCAGCTGACTTGATGGCTCTGGGTCTAGGTGAGACAGAACATTATGGTGAAAGAAATTTGCTTAGCTCATAACAGTCTATGATCACAGAGAGGAAGAGAGAGAGAGAGCATGAGATGAAAGAGAAGCCAAGGATAGTCCAAGGCCATAACCTCTGTCACCTACCTCCTTCAGCCACACTCCACCTGTCTACAGTTTCTATGCATTAGTTCATTCAGATTACTAATTCATCAAATGAATAATCCACCGATGAGGTTACAGCTTCCATAATCTAATCTTTTCACTTCTGAACATGCCTGTATTATTTAATGCATGAGGTCTTCAAGGGGGGCATTTTTTATGTCTAGACCATAGCATGCTCTCTGTGTGTTGGACTTAATCTTTAACATCCCAGAAGGCAGTGGATAACTGTGCAAAATCTCAAGGCAAGCCTTATGTGACAGATCATGTCCTTTTCAAATCTCTCCTAGATATATGCATATCAATAGATTCCCAGGAATACATTAGAGCTATGGAAATCAAAGAATCTCAAATTGTATAAGAATAAAGGGCAAAAATCATATAATATTTAATATACAAATCTATTCTGTAACTAATATGATGTGTGAAAGTTGAGAGTGTGTGAGAGAGAAAGATTTTAGGGAAAGAACCTAAGAAATGATACCATGTAATTAAAGGGAAAAAAGTTATCTTGACAACTAAAAAATTTAAGTGAGAGAAAATAGATTTTAAGTTGGAAAGACATTAATAGAATAAATTTTTTTATATAGCTCATAATTTATATCTAATACACATGAGTCAAGTAACAATTGAAATTTATAAAAAATTGTAACTCAAAAGATGCTAATAACAATCTCTATCCTTTTTGGCAGACCTGTTTAATGTATTTTTCTCATTTTTCTGCAAACTAAATACAAAATCATATGCAGAAGGTATTTTTGATTTGCACCATATAAGTGAATATGAAGGTCCAAATGAACATTCTGAAAATGTATACAAAATGTTTTACTTTCTAGAAAGAGTTCCTTTGCTTAATTTCATTATACTTTGTAGGATATGCAATACCAATAATGAATAAAAAATGTTGACAGAAGATTTAAGTAGTGTACTTTAATGGCTTGATTTAATAAATTTATTCCTAACCTTGTTTCATATAAGGGAAGAATATATAATATCACCTAAAGCTCATGGACTGATTTGTATTATCGGTCACAAAGAGGAACTCTATACATTTCTACTTTAAGGGGAAAAAATGCCCATAATCTAATTTCTGATTTTAGAAAAGAACTAAAATTAATAGCATATTTTTTTGTCTAGACATTTTTAAACACTGTTGAATAAATGTTAGGCCAAAGAGAAATTGAAAATTATATTCATTAAATACAGAGATGAAATATGAAATACTTAAAAGCTTTTGAGATTTTGGCTTTTGTTGAATGGTTAGGAAAGTCAGTTTTAAATACTTATAATATTAGAAGAGAAATACAAAAGTCATATTAACTTATGGATAAACTCAGGAAAAAGAAAAAGAAGAAAAACTGGCATGAGAAAAGGAGAATAATAAAATCATCTAAAGAATCTAAAAAATAAATAATGATATATATTAAAACACAATTGTAAAAAAATTTGGATGAATTCTAACAAATTGAGAAAATTTGTATAAAACTAATGAAAAATAAGTTTAAGTACAAAATATAAGGTATAGCAAAATGTATGCAGTCAGTGAGCTATAAGATATTTTAAAATTCAAAGTGTACCATTTGCAGTACTTTATAGAGTTAAGATTAGCATTATTGTATCTGGTCTTCACAATTCACACAGTAGGTACTTGATTGCATTACACATAAAAACAACAGAGACTTAGATTTACTTATTTGTTTGAAGTAAGTCAGTTAAAAAATACAAAAGGAGATACATAATCTAGTGAACCTGAATGTATAATCTTAATCCCTTAATAATAATAATAATAATTGTAATAATAATGTGATTTTATTGAGAATCTACAATAGTCAGGGACTGATGGATACAGTCAATGATGCACCTAATATAGTCCTCAGAAAGACTTCAAAAAATAGGAACTATTTTCCTCAAATACATAGAGTTAAATTGATGTTGTCAAGGGGTAGAAAATCCATAAATCAGTATGACAAAAGCTGTAAGTCAATAAAACAATTACAATGAGTACAAGCATTACTTTAAAAATCGACATATGACATAATCGACATAAAAGACAAATAAGTGTTTTAGTGTAAATTTTTATAGATGAGCAAAGGAACAAATAAAAATAGGCCAAATAATTTTGTTTTCAGGAAGAAAATGAGCACCCATTATATCAAGGTTTATCATTTTTTTTTGTATAGGTCTTGATAGTAGAAATGTCTAGCTTTGCATGCATTCTCTGCCCCAATACTCCTGTGTTATTGCTACAATGGACTATACACAAGAGGGTGAGTATATCTGTATTGAAATTTTATTTACAAAAACATAAAAGAAAAATTGACTCATAATTTGAGATTCCTCAATTTATGCCAATAAGCAACTATTGTTCAATTAGTAAGTTCCTAAAAATAAACTAAAAAAGTGATAAATTTTGTTTTCTGTTAAGACAGAATAAATGGAAATTTGGTGTTGCTGGGCAGTGCATACTTTGTAATAAATAGCAAAATTCCTAAATTTTTATTATCTTTCGACTCAGAAATTCCAAAATTTTATCCTAAGGAAATAACAAGCAACATTCATTATCCAGATCTTATTCATATTGTTGGTTTAGTGTTTATTTATTTTTGGATTCTTCATTTATAAAAATGGAAGAGAAAAAGGGATAAAAATGAGAAATGATTTAAAAAACTATTTCTAAACATACTCTTGTATGTTTGGAAATCTTCAATTTTAATACACTATTAGAAAAAAAAGTGCTAAAGATATATTTATTAGAGTATGCTACTAGAAATCAATGTAGGTAATTCAATTTTGTGCATTGTTTCATTTAAACAAATTCATCCTAACTCATTCCATTTAATTTTCCTGATCATCTTACATTAGTGCAGTGATTAATCTACCTTTTTTCTTGCTTTGTTTAGATATGAACTGAGACTATGAATGACAATAACCAAAAATTAATTAAAACATGCATATCTTATGATTTTTAAGATATGCTTTTCAAATCAATGACTTTCCTAGCTGATAGTGCATTAAATTTTTGTCAAGTGAGATAGTATCCTGATGACCCAGTTGTTTTGACAGTTGAAAAAAAGTTAACGTGAAAAACAAACACAACATTGGGTGAATCCCTTTCCGGCGTGAATTTTATCTGGTGTTCCCTAATGGACAAGGCTGTTCAAGCACAAAAAAGCCCGTCTCTTACTTCTTCACAGGAAAATGAGAGGGACTGATCCTCTTCAGTATACTGAATTCAGAATCATGTTGGGTTAACAGGGTTAGCATTTCCTGACCAACTGTCAATCTTGAGCATCTGAAACTTCAGGCACCTCAGGGTCAACATGAGCTTGTTAAGCCATTCTTACAGCCCATGAGGGTAAAGTTGCTTTAGGTAGACATCCTTTAAATCTTTCTTGCATTCTGCTTTCATTTTTTTCCTGTTTCTCTACATTCTTTCTTAATATCACTGCCCTATAACAGCATGCGCTGCTCTATCTATTATGAGACATAGCCTTGTCTTTCCTGATGCTAATCAATTATCTTCCCAATAAAGGGAATCTGGAAAATAAATCCTCTCAATGTCTCACTCCTATTGTTCTTACACTGAATGTCACTGTGAAAGATACAAGATATATTATTGAAACATAGATTATGTTCAACCAAAACTATAAAACTTGAGGTAAAAAGAAACTAAATAAGGGATGGAAGAGTGACTTCAATAAGAAACAATGATCCTAATTACTTTATCATTTTATTTTTAAAATTATTTCTGGAGATTTTTGGTGAGAATGGTTAAATATCAGACAACATGTTAAGATGCAGAGTTTATTGAATCTTTATCTCTAAATAGAAAAGATACTTGAAATGTCAAGTTTAGCAATGCTGAAAACTGACATATACTAGATTTAGAATTACTTTTATTTATATTTTGGCATGTGATGATTGCATTTAGTGTACATCTATGGTCACAGGTGTATAGCCAATAACAATTTTTCTGATAAATACTTATTTCTTGATACTGGTTTTCTGGACTTAATGTGACCACCAACAGGACTTTCTATTCCTGATTATACCATGAACACAATCAGTAAATTGAAGAATGACACCACAGAGCTATGACAACCCTCTCAACTAGCCCCTGCTGACATGAATTATGAGGGTCATTATTTGGGAGCTCTGAGGTGAGAGTGAGAAACCTTAAGGGCTTGATACTTAGTGAAGTGTTCAGAAGTTTGGATACCAGTCCTTCTTTATTATAGTTTTTTTAAAAAAATTTTCCAGGCTTATATTTATACTAAAATTTCTGGTAAAAGTTATCTACTCTACCATATTATCTTGGATTTCACTTTTGCACTTTTAAAGTTAGTCTGAAAATGAGGGTATTTTTCATGAAAAGAGAGAAAACTTAAAAGAAAAATTTAGTATTCTTAGACTAGTTAAACTAAAACTCAAGAATATAATTTTAAACTTAACCATTCTTTCTTCTATATGTAGTTTAGCAATGCTTTAAGTTTATGTAATCAATAGCTTATTTATATATTTAGGAGACAGTAATGTGAGCAAAAACCAACCCATACTAAAATCCATGGACTATGTAGGTGATATTGATAATTAAAATTAAATATTTTAACTACTTGGTTAATGAGAATCATTAGCTTGAGCACATCAGAATTATTCGGTCTTAGTTTATTAATATTACTCCCACAGTAACTGGATTCTATTATTCCTAAAATTAAATATGACTCTTGCATTATCATGCATCAGAGATTAATTTCCATGGTTCAATTATTCCTACCATGTCTGTGACAAAAAGTTACCTGCACTGTGTGTATCTGAGAATTTTATTTTCTGTCAAGAATTTTATATTTGGGGGGGCATTTAAAATATATTATCATCCTTTAAAAAACTGGGAACATCTAGGGCTGGGAATGTAGCTCAGTGGTAGAGCACTTGTATAGTATGTAAAGAGCACTGGATTCAATCCGAAGCACAGCAGAAAAACAGAAAAACACAAAAAGTAGTGAGAACCTAACAGCAAAAGCAATGAAAGTTAAAGCAACTTAATGTGCAAGGAAATTTTGTAGGACAAATAAACCTTAGAAGAAAAATGCCAAGTTTTATTTCAGATGTCTGAGAAATCATCAATGTAGAGCTGACCACAGTTTGATAGACATTTGCTCAGATCAAAGTAAAGATAGAGCCATAGGTTTACAAGTCTAAAATCAACAAATAAAAATGGAATAACTAGACTGTTTCAGTCCCTGGAATAATCAATATAGGTCTTTGTTGAAATTATGGACATAGAAACATCCCAAGAAATATCATAAAGAGGGAAGAGAATTATTCTGAGGACAGAACACTACTACTACTGAAAGATGCAGATGAAGGAGTGAGAGAAGATGTAAATGCAATAGAGGAAGGAGTCTGGACCAAGGCTCTGTGACGGGATTCTCCCTGAGGAGAACAACAAGGCTTACTCATACTGCCTTTGAGGATTGGTCACTGTAACGGCATTCCAAAATATGAAGAGAGGATACATTAATAAGGAAAAAAATCAAGATTCTGTTTATTTAAAAAATATCACCCGAGGGCATCACAGAATGAACTATCCAAAGTCCCTTGATTTTAATGTGTGTTTTGCTTTGTAAATAAATTATAGTAATTTCTTATAAGTTTTATAAGTTTTGGATATTAATTGCACAAGAGTTTATGTATCTTCTTCTAGATACAGTGTGCAAATAAAAATTTTATTTACAAGAAAAAAAAATCAAATGCTATCCAGAAACTGAACATCTTCATGTCTCATAAGAAGTCACTGGAAAAGAAAACAAGGCAAGTGTCCCATGTGGCTGATGGAAACAGAAGGCAGATTGAAAAACTATGTTAATTATTAAATTACCTAGGTATTATTTGTGAATTGAAGAAAATAAAATCTGTGCTGCTTTTGTCTACCTTAATAGGAATATACATGATGTAACAGATCTTTAGTGAATATAGTCTTCTGCTACATACTACTTAGGCATTTAAGTAGTGATTTTTTTTTTTTTTTTTTTTTGGCCTTTGGCTTTAGGAGAGTAAGAAGGATACCATGGGTCTCTTGCCATTTCCTCCCTGATTTTTTTCCCATTCTAGGTCTAGATCTGACACCTGCATTCCTCTTCAGACCAAGCAGTCCTTGGAAGTGAAGATAAATCCATTCCCACCTGAATGCAATTATCTGCATTGCCCGTGTGTACGTCAGACATAGGGAGATGTTGAAACCTGGTGGGGAGAAGAATGCATTTGAATTCGAAGAATTTAGGTCCTAGCCCTAGGACCTGTAATCAGGAACATTCATTGATTTTATTTCAATTTTCTTATCTATGAAAAGAGAATTGGACTAGACTATTCTAAAGTTTCTATAATGTTTGTATTTGGGGATTCTATAGGGAAAAAGCAAAAAAAGTTTTACTGCTGATGTCCTGATTAAGAGCCATCACTCAGGCCATAACTCTCTATCTACATAGTCCTCAGGTCTTGAAAATAAAAATGTGTGAGAACAATAATATGCATAGAGGATACCTGCATATTCATTAAAGCATTTTTGTGAAAGTTTATTTTTCTAGCTCTATAAAAAATTTTGGTAACAATAATTAGAATCTTTTGAGAAGCTAAAGCCATTCTAAGGATTCAGGGAGTTTTCTTGATATTATAGGGTGATATATACATATTTGTCTTAAATTTTTTTCTGTATACTCCTCAATGATCATCAGCCATATAGACATTTCTGTTCCTTCATCTGTCAGATTATGGGAAGTTGAGCCCTCTCCACAGATGAAGAGACACCACAGGGACAGGTGCCTTCAGTTACCTCCTTTTAGTTGAATGAATTTTGTTCCTATTATATCAGTCATTTTTTGTCTTTTTTTTGTTGTTGTTAAATTCTCCTTAAAACTTTTAGCCATTTTGACCTTTGAGACCATGTGGGTGCAATTACCCAAACAGCACCTTGCTAACTTTAAAGTATAATGCCATCCCACTGACTCACAGGAAATAATGTATGTCGGTATAGGAAGAATAAAAAGTTCCTTAAATCAGGAACATTGCCTTTGCACCAACTGCCTTGGTCTTTTAAAGATTACCATTAAGGGCAAGGAAATGTTTTAAGTGAGAACATTGAACAGGTTTCATTGTAATTAGTTTCTATATTCAGATTAATTCATGGGTTCATTGTCAACTACTGAAATGCCTAGACTAGATAAGGTAATCCAACCCTCAGGGAAAAGAATTAATTCAATGTGTCATGGATGTGAACACAGAAAGTGTGCGAAAGAAAATATTCAGTGTGATGAGTGAGGGTGAGAGGGCTTATCTTTAGAATCTTCCATTTTAATCCTTGAAAGAGCTTTCTATATGTTTTTTACCTGTTTTGAGGGGACTTTTTGTTGTTGTTGTTTATTTCAAATTTTCTGTTCTGTAGTCATTTTGATCAAATATTAGTCACATGGAAAAAAAGATCTATATGGGGGAGTTTATCTTTCTCTTAATTATCTATAATTCTTTCTCTTAAGAATTTATAATTCTCTTAATCCTGAAATATATTTATATTGTTACTTTTATATTTGGGAGTTCTTTCCTTTTATTTTTAATCTTCTGCTTTTTAGCAATTTTGATCAAATGTAAAGTACGTGGGAAAAAGTCTGTGATGGGGGGTGAAAGGGGGGGTGTGTTTCTCTTCATATTGTTCTAATCCTGGAATATCCTTATGTTTTTACACATATGTTTGGAGGTTATTATTTTTTGATCACTATTTTTTAGCCATTTGATCAAACACTAAACATTATTTTTATGACTTGTGTTTCTATTCAGCCAGAAATAATTAAAATGCAATTCCATTCCTCAGAGATAGACTATATTTTTATAGTAATCCCTATAGCAAAATGATGTGCTGCAACCAGAGACAATTTGAGCAGTGCTTGGAAAGACGTTCATCCTTACAATTTATTCCTTTTCAAGCAACTATCTTTTCACCACACAGGTCCTGACAGCCTAATGAGTATGAATTTTTCCCTGTTTGTTTTCTTCTTTTCCTCGGGTGCAGTCTAAAGAAACAATGGTTCCTCTGCCAAGACAAATGTCTGATTGAGAAGTCACTGCCCATGCTCTTATTTGGATGAGGGTTTGAGAAAATTGAGCTTGTTTGTTTTACTACTTCTGCATCTTCCACTTGTGTTGACTTTGAGATTTGTGGCATTTGTTCTCAGCATGGTTTCAGAATCTTTAGCAGAGCAGTTCAGAGCTGTCTGGTACCATACAGAAATCACTAGCTCTTTCCAACAAAGTATTCGAGTCTCTAAGGGTAAAAATTGAACTTGCATTTCTTCATGGTAACCTTTAACTCTTCACTACCAGCAGAAGAACTGGAAATATTACTCAGATGAAAACTATATAACTGGAAATATAAGGAAAACATAATTTTTTTCCAGTTGATGAAATATTTTTAAATATTTCTAAAGTGTATTTATAATAAGCATATACTCTCTTTGGAGATTTGTGTATACCTGTATTCTGAAAGGACTAAAATTCTTCAGAATCTTCTGTGCAGCCAAGTTTGCATATTTGAAATCCAATCATACTGTTTGCTTCCAGGCTTCCCAAGTTATATTTACTTTATTGGGACTACTCCATGCATGATGGCCTTTGGATTGAACCCTTTTCTTCAACCTAAATGAAAACATGGCTTATGAATCTGTACTTCAGTAAAGCTTATTCCTTTTATTTAATGTCTGCATCTTTAGATCCTCCTCATTATTCCATTTTTGAATAAATTTAATGGAATGTGATAATTTGGTGGAAGCATAGATAATGAGTAATGGTACAAAATAATAGAGTAATGGTACAAAAGTTTTTAAAATGCAGAACTTGCAGGAATTCTTTCCTTTTGTATCAGACTCACCATAAAAAAAAAATAAATTTATTTACCTTATGTGAATACTTTGCTTTAAAATGTTCACCACCAAAATAACCAGATGGCTTTTAAAATTTGCTCTGTTAACAGAATTAAGATGAAAAAGCAAGGAAATAATTTTACATAAGGAAGTAATTCAGGAAAACTTAAGAATTCATTATAAAATTTTGTTATAAAAATTTGTTAAAAATAGTCTTTCTTTACTTGAAAAGAGGTTAGTTAATTCCACAGATTTAAATGTAAGAATCTTTCACACATAACCTTACCCCCATATATGCACAGACATGTTTAGATAAATTCTGCAGTAATTTCTCTGTAATACATATAAGTATGCTGTTTATCCATTCAAAATATTAATGCCATAAACAATAGTGTTGTAAAAATTAGGTCGATGATCCTGAAATTTTTATACTTTCTGACTGTCTTCTAAATAATATTCATGGGGCTTTTGCATAGACCATGAAACCACTTTTAGAATTTAAGATTGGGTATCAAAAATCCTTAATTTTGATCTTGCTTTAGATATTGTTGACTTCTCCCTACAACCTCATTTCACCTCATTTACTTGGAATTAATTTAATCACTTTGGTTTGCCTGTGGAAATAAAAGCATTCCCATATTTCATGGGAGTGTCATGTGATTAAGGAATTGAAATTGTGGATTAAATAATACTAATTGCTTTGAATAACAAGTATTTGTATAATGGTTACTTTGTCCTGCATGTATGCACAAACACAATCCCAGGGGATGAATCTTTACTCCTTAGTGGCTGTTTTAAAGCTCTCTTTTAGTATCCTCAAAAGGATGCTCAAAAGATTTTGGGAACTCCTTGAGCAATTAAGAATACTGGGTAGACATCTATAGATTGGCACTGATATTATATCACTAAACTCTTAGCCATTGATCACATTCTAAGAGGTGTCTCAACTTCATCTTGCTCATGACCTTTGTGGGTTATAATAAGTTAATTTTTACTTTATGAAAATGCACATTGTAGGGGAAAATTTGTGATTTCAAAGTGAAATCACAATTAGTTTAATCCTAATACTATGACAATAGTACAAAGATACTAATACTAATTAGTATTAGTATCATAGTTTACTAGTCTCATAGTTTTAGCACATAGGCAGATCAAGATTGTATCAGTTGTAGTGAACAAAAGCAGCTTTCACTTTTAGGTGGGATACATTATCTCAAAAATGCAATTTGCAACTGTTTCCACTTAAAAATAATTAGAAAGGAAAATAAGAAACAATTATTGCAATATTATTTGGAAAACTGAATAACTGCATGCACAAATAAAAACTTCCTAGGCATTGTGAGAAACAAGCATTGTTTTTGAAGTGAGACCCTTAACTATGAGCTTCAGCCAGGATTTTCTCCCTCTGTGCCCATTCTTGTTTCCTTTCCATAAAGTGGGGATAATATCTTAAAACACAGGGCTATTTTAGGAGTTGATCTAATGTTTGAAAAAGTTTTGCAGAAACTGTAAAACACTTTTATTGCATGATGATTCTTTGTTATTGTTGTAAATTCAAGTCTCCTTGGGAATCCTACACTTTGGGCAGTTCACCCTCATTTTGTGGATGTTCCATTCATTACTTAGAAACATCCTTCATGATGTCATTTCACTGTGTTTGGAATCATAAGATATTACATATAAAAGCAACAGCTCAAGTTACTCAGCATCTATCCTCATTTTACAAATTAGTATATTAAATACCAGAAAAAGCTAACTTAGCTATTTATTTATATTTTCTTTATGTTGTCACTAGTCATGATTATTCTGTTAGTTCTCTGAAGCCCTTTGTCATCAGAGCTTGATAAGTTTTAGCTGAGTTATTTGAAAGAAATAGCAAAATAAAATGCATAAAATATGATCTATATAAAATTTAAGAAGAAATTCACTATTAGTTTTAAGAGAACATAAATGAATTGAAGAAATTATGAAATTATTGCTTATATTCTTACTCCTTTATGATTGTTTTACATATATACTTATATATATATAATTGCATAAAATTTTATATGTATAAATATATATGCATATGTACCTACACACATATGTATTTTATTTTAGGGGAAAGTTTTAGTTTTTCTAAATTCTCTGTTAGAAGTTCTAGCAATGTTTGTCAAGTTACATCTTTACATATTGTGATCTGCAAAGATTTCTAACTTGAAAACTTGTCTGCATTGAATTGGTCTTTCTTTTTAAAGTTTCCAAGACTGACTCACCATTAATACCTGCATCTTTTAAGAAGTGACTATCCAGGTCTTGAGGCAGGTTAAAAAGCTTGCAGTGGTGCAATGCATCATAGGATGACTAAATTCAGTTTGATTCTATAATACTTGCTGAAACCTTTGTGTTGTTCTTTTGTGTATCTAACTTAAATAGGTATGAAAGTGATTAACCAAAGTCAGAACACATCCTTTCTTAGATGATGAGAATGTATCCACTTGTTATATCTTCTTATAAACTAGTTAGCTTCATCCTGCTCACACTGTCTGTACAGGCATATTTTATACCTGTATAAGATAGGAGGGAACATGTGCAAATATATCAATGTGAGTATATACCTCTCATGAGAGAAATTTTAAAAAATTAATTTTGAATTACTATGCTCTTGTTCAAATTCAGCAAAAGTGAATTAAGGTGAATGATAATGAGACTTTTTAAAATTTACTTTGAATGTTACAGTGATAAGAGTCTCTACTTTCAAAGAACTCAGAATAGTGAACAATATAAATAAATGACGGTCTGTTAATGCCTCTAAGTATATCGAATGCAACTGACTGAATTGCAGGGATAAACAGGTAGGTCAGCAATCCTGGCTGAAGAGTTTAACACATCCCTTTCTGAAATTGACAGATCAAGACAGCAGAGTTCAACTAAGAAACAGATCTGAATACCATTAGTATAAACTCTAAATTGAGCATACCAAGATCACATGCATTGTTCAGGCATTCACAAAATTTTAACATACAAGCTGGGGATGTAGCTCAGTGGTACTGAACTTGCTTATTGTCTGTGAAGCACCCTGGATTGAATCTCCAGCATCACAAAAAGAAAGACAAAAGATTTCAACATATAGTATGGCAGAAATAATCCTTAATATATTTCAAAAGGGTCAACAACACTATATTATATCTTCATCAAAAGTCAATATAGCTGTAAATTAGTAACTAAAAGAATTTTTTTAAATCCTGTGACTGAAAACTAAATTACATACTATCAGATAATTATTCTGCTAAAATGGAAATCATAAGGGAAGATATGAAATACTTAGCCTAGAATCATCTTTAAAAGAGAGTATGTTGAAAACTGTGAGACACGAAGGAACATTTATGGGGAAATTTATAACTTAAATCTACCTGTCAAGAATGAGAGAGATTAATAACAAATGAACTAAGTTTCAACTCAAGAATTTGGAAAAGAAATTAGGAGATCAAAATTAAAGAAATAGGTAAAAAGGAAATTGTAAAATAAGACTACACCCTTAAACTACATATCTGAAATACAAAAAAAAAAATTCTCTTCAAATGGAGAAACAGTGAATGTTTTTCTTTGAAATCAAAAGGAAAAAAAGAGGAAGTGTGTATAGCTGATGGAATAAGCTACATTAAGAAATAATAACAAACTTACCTCAGATCTCAGAGGCTTAAAAAAATGAAGTTTTATCTATCACCTTCACTTTGGGTCCACTGTAATTAGCAGACCTCTTGGGTACATAATCCTTGATCAGCAACCCAGGATGATGAAGGATCAATAATCTGTAATATCTCCAGCTAAAGTGACAAGGAATAAAATATGTATTTAATTACACACTGGTTCTTTAAGATTTAATTCCAGATGTCCCATTATATTTCATTGGCCAAAGCAGGTCATGTGATCATTGATTATTTTAAGGGAGCAGGGAGACAATTCTATCATATTTTTGAAAAAGGAGAATGGAGGAAATAAGCAGTCACTATAGTTTCTTCTTTACTATTTACAAGGTATTTTTATTATTTTATAAAAGTAGGGTCCATATTGAGTTTATAAAACTATCTTTGTGCATCTTACCCTTGACAGGAGTCAAGAGATCATGTGCAACATAACAAGGAAAAAGAAATGATGATTTTCAAAGTTGATTTGGATGGAAATTACATTCATCAGCTGTAACAGAGAAGGGATTCCAATGACTCAAACACAAATATTTAATCCTTCAGCTATATTCAAGAGTAAATAGATTTAGGTTAGTATAGTGTCTCCATAAAAATCATAATTTACCCAGTCTCTTCCTATTACTGCTCTCAGGTGTCTGGAAAAGAGATATTTGTCTTTCTACTATCTATCATGAGAATCTATAAAATGAGGATATTGGTGGTATATATACAAACCTGGTATCAGGTCAAAAAGCAGCAAGTTAAAAGATAGAGATAATTGAAAATTCATTGATATTATGACATTATCTTCAAAGGGAGTATTCTTATGGAACTAAATTTTATAGAGGTATGGAACTAAATTTTATAGAGGTATCTTCAGGTTACATATTATAAAAGTAGAAACCACATTTAGCTAATAGACCATCACCGTACATCTTACCAAATGACAGGAGTCAAGAGTGACTCAGAATAATATATTACCTCTGCTTGTCCCTAGCCTCTATTTGGAAAACAATCCTACCTCTCTGCAATCATCAGATATCCTTATGCAGGAAGGAAAGTCCAGAAATGTGTGCTCTTGGCTCCCATTCCTCCTGACCCTCACCATCCACAGGCCCAATGAAAGCATCTATAACCATCACTGGGACTTATTTTAAAAATCCCTTATTAATATTCAGAGTAGTCACCATAAGTAGCCCATGATTCATTGACCATCTTCATCACCAAAGAAATCTGCATATATATTTCTGATCCTCTTTTAATTTTCTCCTCATTTACTGAAACCCTTCCTCCATCCCATCTAAAACTTAGGGTAATTGTCAGCTACGTCACCTACATCTTCAACTTTTACTACAGTTGGTCCTTTACATTATTGACAGCTGACTCACTTGATGAGACATGCTTCCTTGATATTCTTAATATGGATGTTTCCTCTTTCATACCATTGTGAGACTCAGGAGTAATTTGGTATCTTACCAATTCTCCAAATTATTAATTTGATATACCCCTTTCTCTCTCTACCACCACTTAATCTTTCCATCTAACTTAGTCTGGTGCCCTGGTTCCAAGCAATCTTTGATTATGCTGTGACCCACCACCTGTCACTGTTCTTTATCCTAGTTATTCCCACATTCAACTATATATATAACTTAAATTTATGTCCATCAATAAGGTGCTCCCTTAAATCATGCTCAACTGCTTGGTTCTTTTCCAGTGTTCACTTGACTACAAAACCATCTTTCTGTTTGCTCCACATCTTTCCCAATGTATAGAGAAACATAGGGAGAGAAAAAAAAAAAAAAGCAGAAACCCATGCTAGCAGTTTTCACATTAAATCCATGATCAGTAACTTCTAGAGAACCGTTAATGTGTTCCCTGGCAATAACACTACTTTATTTCTAGTCCATTTACTTCTCCTCTCTCCTCGATAACTACTTTGTGCATTCTTCTCTTTCTTCAAACTTACACAGTACTCCCTACTCCTCAAACTTACGTGAGGGGCTTGAGAAAGTGGAAGCAACTAGAAAAGAATTCCATATGCAACTACCAACAAAAATGCACATCTATTTGCATCTGTGCTCAATGCTCCATTTTCTTTCCTGAGAAGAAGTCAATGCACTGACGTCTACTTTTGCACTAGATCCCTTTCCCTCTCACTACTCAAGATTTCAGACACCTTTCTCCTATATCATCAGTCTTCTTCTCCCTAATAAATCATTCTTATCAGCATTCAAATCTGCTTGTATTACTTCCATCTTAAAAAAAAAAAAGTATCTACAGATTTGGGTTCGCCCTCTAAGGGTTTCCCAAGTTTTCTCCTTTCTTTTAAAATTCCTTAAAAGAGCTGCCTATTTCACTAAGATAAAAATTTTTCTTCCTTTTTTTCTCTTAAACTCTCTATAATAGGCTTTGGTTCCAGCACTGCATCAAAATGAGTACTATCCAAACAATAACTGTTACTGGGCCAAATTAAGTGATCAATATTTTTAACTTCCTATTTTTTACTTGTTCTTTTTACGTATACATGACAGTAGAGTATATTTTGACATGCATACATGGAGTATAACTTATTCTAATTAGGATCCCAGTCTTGTGGTTGTACATGATGTGGAGTTTCAGGAGTCGTATATTCATATGTGAACATAGGAAAGTTTTGTCCAATTCATTTCAATGTCTTTCCTATTCGTATCCCTTCCTGTCTCTTCATTCCTCTTTGTCCAATTCACTGAACTTCTATTCTTCTCCCCACCTTGTTGTGTGTTAGCATCCCCCTATAAGAGAGAATATTCAGCGTTTGTTTTTTTGGGATTGGCCTATTTCACTTAGCATGATAGTCTCCAGATCCATCTATTTACCAGCAAAAGAAATAAAGCCATTTTTGTTTATGACTGAATAATATTCTATTGTGTGTAATAAGACATTTTCTTTATCCATTCATCTGTCGAAGGGCACCTAGTTTGGTTCCAGAGCTTGGCTCTTATGAATTGAGCTGCTATAATCACTGATGTGGCCTTGTCACTGCAGCATGCTGATTTTAAGTCTTTGGATATAAACCGAGGAGTGGGATAACTCTGTCAAATGATGGTCCATTCTAAGTTTTCTGAGAATCTCCATGCTGCTTTCCATAGTGGTTGCACCAATTTGCAGTCCCACCAGCAATGTATGAGTGAACCTTTTCCCCAAATCCCCCCCAACATTTATTGTTGCCTATATTCTTTTTTTTTCCCCAATTTAGGAAAGAGAATTTATTTCCATTTATTAAGTATTCATTTATAATGTTGAACAAAAATTTTTAAACATAATTTCTGCTCATTTCTGATTAAACTCATGCTTTATGTTAATTTTCAAATTTTAATGAAGGTGACACCATACGATGGAAACATGAACTATCGAGAAAGCCTCAGCTATTGCTGCTTATATTCTTGATGGTTGCCATTTTGACAGGAGTGAGGTGAAACCTCAGTGTAGTTTCAATTGACATTTCTCTAATTACTAGAGATGTTGAACTTTTTTTTCCACATTTCTATTGACCATTTGGATTTATTATTCTGTGAAGTGCCTGTTCAGTTCTTTGTCCCATTTATTGATTCTGTTATTTGGGGTTTTGTTGTTGTTGTTGTTGTTGTTTGTTTCTGTTGTTGTTGTTTTCTGTTGTTAAATTTTTTGAGTTCTTGATATGTCCTGGAGATTAATGCCATATCTGAGTTCATGTGGCAAAGATTTTCTCCCATTCTGTGGGCTCTCTCTTTGTGTTCTTGATTGTTTGCTTTGCTATGAAGAAACTTGTTAACTTGAAACCATCCCATTTACTAATTCGTGGTTTTACTTGAGCTTTAGGAATCTTACTGAGAAAGTTGGTTCCTAAGCTGACTTGACAGGGAGTTTGGCCTACATTTTCTTCCAGGAGGTGCAGGGTCCCTGGTCTAGTGCCTAGGTCCTTAACCCACTATGAGTTGAGAGTCAGGGTGAAAGACAGGGGTTCAATTTCATTCTACTACATATGGATTTTCAGTTTTCCTAACACCATTTGTTGAAGAGGTTATCTTCTCTCCAGTGAATGTTTTTGCCACCTTTGTCTAATACGAGATAACTGTATTTATGTGGTTCCTCTCTATGTCTTTTATTCTGTACCACTGGTCATCATGTCCATTTTCATGTCAACACCATGCTGGGTTTTGTATTTTTGTTTTTTGTTTTTTGTTTTTGGTACCAGGATGATTGAACTCAGGGACAGTCGAAAATTGAGTCACATCCGCAGCCTTATTTTGTATTTTATTTAGAGACAGGGTCTTACTGAGTTGTTTTCCACCTCACCTTTGCTGAGGCTGACTTTGAACTCTCAATCCTCCTGCCTTAGCTTTCTGAGCCCCTGGGATTACAGGTGTGAGCCACTGTACCCAGAAGTCCTGCTGTTTTTGTTACTATAGCTCTGTAGTATAAATTAAATTCTGACATTGTGATGTCTCCTGCTTCACTTTTCTTGCTTAATGTTGCTGTCAATTTTTAATCCTTCCTTATTTAACCCCATCAGTAACATATTTCACACATTTGTTGGTTTATTTCCCTGAAATTTTTTCACCCTTTTTGGTTTGTAGGCTAATATGTGGGTTTGGCTTTGTGCCTTCCTCTTTAACAGATCCTTCCAGTTTTCATCTACAGTTTCTGCTTCCTTCCCTGAGCAGTCAAAAGCTAGCATCCTTAGCCTTACCTGTAGATGCCTCTGTCTTTCCTGAAACAACCTTATTGAGATATAATTCACATACCATAAAATTCATCCATTTTCAATATATAGTTCAATTGTTTTAGTATATTTACCACATGCAACAATTACCACAATTAATTTCAAACATTTACAACACTTAGAACATAACAATATCATCACTGCAAAAAGAAACCATGTATTGTTTCACAATCTCACTGTTACTCTCCCCTATAACCCCCAGCACTTAGCAACTTTCTATACACAGTTTCCTGCTTGGAGCATTTCATCTGAATTAATATGATAAGTAATCTTTTCTAAATTGACTTCTTATACTCCACATAATGTTTTCATGGTTCTTCTATGTTTTAGTCTTTTGCTCTTTCTTCATTGTCAAATTAAATTCCATTATATGAGTACACCACAGTTTTTTAATTGACTCATCACTTGATGCACATTTGGGTTGTTTCTATCTTTTGGCTAATGAATAATGCTGCTAAAAGTAGTTATATACCTAGAATATCATCAAGTGATTTTTAACAAGGTGTCAAGACCACCTAATGGGGAAAGAAGAGTAATTTCAACAAATTATGTGGGACAACTGGAAAGCCACACACAGAAGAATAAAGTTGGCCCCTTATCTTACAACATATACAAAAATTAACTCAAAGTGGATCAAAGACCTAAATATAAGTGTTAAAATTATAGAAGTCTTAGAAGAAAATATAGGGAGAAAACTTCATGAAGTTGAATTTGGCAAAATATTCTTAGAATAAGACCTCAAAAGCACAAGTAACCAAAGAAAAATACCAGAAAAACTAAACTTCATCAAACATAGAACTTTTTGCTTCAAAGCACAACACCAAAGAAATGAACAAACAACAGAAGGGGAAGAAAACATTTATGAATCATATCTGATAATAAAACTGTATCAAAAAATATATGAATAGCATATCAACAATGAAAACACAAATAATACAATTTAAAAATGGGCAAAATATTTGAATAGCTATTTTCCCAAAGAAGACATATCAATAAGCAGCTGAAAGGATTCTTACCCTCAATAGTGATCAGACAAATGCAAACTAAAATCACAGTGAGCTATTACTTTACAACTGTTGTGATCAAAAAGCCAGATATTAATAAATGCTAACCATAATGTGGAGCATTTTCCTTTTCTTTTTTTTTGAAAACAAAAAAGCTCAGATCATCTGAAAATGACTTTTCAAACTCCAATGTAGAATTGTACAGAATCTTGGGAAATATCTATCCTAATGAGAAGTGAATTCCACAAAGTCAAAAAATAACAAACCAGGAAACAGGTTATTACTTCTCATATAATGGACAACCTGTGGTGGTGTCTTTTAATTTGTAGGACAAATCTTGAGAAATAATGATACACTAATATTTTTGCATTTTTCTAAAATTATTGAGACTTTATTAATATAGGTCAGTCAGTTAAGGAAACACCACGACAAACATTTTTAGGTTTTCTATTTTCTGCAGTGAACTAGAACTAGAAATTCTACTAAACAAAAATATTAATTACCTTCTGAATTATTATAAAACTTATTTGCATTCCAAAATATTTTTAGAGTGGCAGATATTTAACAAAATCAATAACACTATAGGAGAAATGGAAGGGAAGAAGATCAAAATATCCAATCACAACATCAATATATGTGCCAGAGAAATAAAGGAGAATTTTTTTCTCTTTTAATAATAAGGCAACATTGAAAAGGAAAACACAAATATTTTAAGGTTATTAATATTAATGTAATTGTCTCAGGATTCACAGCTTACAAAACATTTTTGTAAACATTCTCCCCAGATAATCTTTCCACCAAACTTACAGAAGTTAAATTTCTTTTCCAGGAAGTGAAAAGGAACTGTGGAAGTTAAGCAATAGGTACTATGTCACATATCAGATAACGGTGGAACATCAATTCTCTGTATATTCTACTCCCTTTTCAGTTGATCAAGAAAAGCACTCTTAGCATCCACGAGGACCTGGATTTTGAGTCAGGCTGTGTGGACACAGGATGAAGAAACCACCATAGTTATTTAGAACAGAATTTACAGGACAGTCTGTGCCAGATCCTCTGTTTTTCCTTTGCACTGTTCATTCCATCAGGGATTACATTGAATTTCTTATTTCAGTCATGAAGAATAGAAAGTGATCTTCTTTAATGGGCAAAAGATATTAAAATTTTATGAAAAGGGATATACTTCATTCCAACAATTCATTTATCCAATCTATCAATGAGTTGGGTATTCAAATGGGTGCTGGAAAAAGAGATGAATAAAACAAGAGCCCTTCATTAGAAAATAATGGAAAATACATACAGAATAATTTGAGCGCTGAAAGAAAATTCAAGTGACTTCCTATGGGAGTGGAGCACTTTGCGTCTCCCGTATTTATACCCATAACAAAGCACCATACAGCAGCACTACAACAAGAAAGTGTGGAATTTGAAGAGCAATAGTTTGTGTAGAAAGGAAGTCAGGGAAGATCTTAAGGCAAATGTGCCATCTAAACTGGTATCTAAAAGATAAAACATTAAAATTCCATCTCATCTGTATTCAGGACTAGTAGATGGAAAATCAGCTAACCAGGGATAACTGCTTTATTTAACTTTCAAAGTAAAATATCTCAAATTTCTAAATTGCCTATCATTTAACAGTGACACCTGACTTTGGTGTTTTCTCCTGAAAGCAATAAGGAAATGACCATGAAGCTTAGAAAGTCAACTGACTTATAAAGTTTTTGCACCTAATCCTGCAGATGTAAAATTTTGTATTTTATAAACTTCCGAATTTTCCTGGTTAAATTCAATGACAATGGTCTTTTAAAAGAGCTTCCTAATTTTTAAATTATCTCAGGTCTGTAAAACAACTTTAAAATTTCTACTTTCAAACTTGTTTTAATAAGAAAATATTGCTCACAAAGTTATACTTCATTTTGTTTATGACATGAAGGACTCCATAATGTTTCTAATCTCCAATATTCCTAGAATTTTCTATAGTCAATTTTTTTGTGCTGCTTCCCAAATACAGAGAATATTCAGGAATTACAAATTTTAACCTAGTAGAAAGTTGATCAGAAGTGAATCACAAGCAATTCTTCAGAAGAATTTCTGAAAATAAGACAGTCATTGAGATTGTTGGGTTTCTGACAGGACTTAACATTGAAGACCATCAACCTTGAAGTGTTTTGGTTTTGTTCCATTTATGACTAAGAAAAGATTAGTTATTTTCCCCAAATTGTTTTGTTCATTTTTTCGCTCAAAACTATTCACGGGAAAGGGTGATAAAAATGTTCAATTTCAACAAAGATAATCTAGAGCAGTTTTAGATGAAGAAGCTATGAAACAACTTGGGCAGAAATATCTATATACTTGTCATGAAACTGTGAGCATTCAGAATTTGACATTCAAGGGAGGCCACAGTATACATGGAATAAAGAAGTTATCCAAGCACAAGCTCACTTGTCTTCAGATCAAGGTGTTAATGACAGTTTTTGCTGTCATCACTAGTTTTCATAATCTTTTATCAATAAACTGGATCTGTGACCTGAAAATAATCATAAAAATGTGTACACTTTTCACTCATTTTTATTTCTCCCAACCATATTGCTGTCTGTATTTTACTATGTACACCACCTTTCCACATATAAACATATAAAATGAAATCATTCTATGGATGGGGTAGAATACATACAATTTGTTTTCTTGTCTTTGGATTTTTGGATTCTCTAATTGTTTTATTTGCCTTCTGGCTATGTAATCACCAATCACCAAAACACAGACAGAGTCATAAACATAAAATTGAAATTTGTAATTAAATAAAATTAGTATATTTTGTAGCATAACATCTCTAAATGCATTCCAATACTATAGATTCATCTATATTCTTACTGCAATCATTTGGCCCACATCCTCACATTACTAGTTCTAGTCAGCTTCCTATAGTCATGACAAACAAAAATAATAAGCCAAAACTTCCATGGTAGAAGTATATAAAACAAAACTATGAATTCTTGTGAAACATAGACTAAGACTTAAACAATCTCTTTATTTTCAACTTTTTATACAATTGTGAAGATGCACTCAGTAGATATTGGATGAACTGATATCCCAAGTTTCTCCTCAATGGAATGTAGGCTCAGTATGTTCTCATGTCATCTCCATGAATAGGGGAAAAATATAGCTAAAACTGCTTTCAGTTCACTGAAAGTATACCCTGTGCCAATTGGAATTACCAAGCTGTGAGAAATTGATGACTAAGTACAAAATAAGAATTGTAGTATTTTTCAGATGTGGATATTTGTTTTTTGGGCTTTTGGATAAATCTAAAATCTTAATTTTTAGAGGGAGTGTTTTACATTACATAAAAATTTCTGTTAAAAAAAGCTTCCCACGGTTTGAAACTCCATTTAATGGTATGACTCAGACAGATAGGGTTTTAGTCAGCTTTTTGACTGCTGTGACTAAATTATTTGACCAGCACAATTATAGAGGAGAAAAGGTTTATTTGAGGACCTACAGTTTCTGAAGTCTTAGTCCATAGAAGCTCGGCTCCATTCCTAGAGGCTCCAGGTGAGGCAGAATATCAAGGCAGAAGAGTGTGGCAGAGGGAAGCAGCTTGCATTATCAGAAAGCAGAGAATGAAAGACTTCACTCTCCAGATACAAAAATGTACCCCATAACCACACCCCAATTCCCACCTCCTTCAGTTACACCCTACCACTTCAATTAATCCCATGAGGGATTAATTCACTAATTGGGTTAAGACTCTTAGAACCCAATCATTACTTCTCTGAACCTTCCTGCATCGTCTCACATGTGAGCTTTTGGGGGACACTTCACATTTAAACCATAACATAAAGTATTGAAGATGGTTATTAATGAAAGCATGAGAGGAAAAAAGTAGACTTAATATACCTTTGTCTGATTGCCAATTCCATATGTTGTATAATTGGTCATGGTAGGAAGTTGTTCTATAATAGAAAATCCTAAATGAAATCTATTGGTGGCCCCTTAGATGATAATCAACCAGCCTACTTGATACTCTCTTCTGCATAATTGAAGAATTTCCCCAGATACTTCAGATCCAGCTTTCCTGCAATATAATAATTTTTATACTAAGTACCTCCATCTAGTGTTAGTTTTAGCCTAAGGTGTAATACTAATAGAGTGGAAAAGATGCTGCTCTTAAAAATTCAGTTCAAGTAGCCATTATATCAATTATCAATATCTTTTTAATCTATCATCTTGAACTATGTGAAATTACCATTTTTGTAATTACTAATTTCTTAAGGCTCGAGTTAATAAAGGTGTGCATGGAATTTGTAAGTTAGGAAGTATCTTTTTGTTTCTGGTTAATCATAAATCACATATGCTTATTTTTAAGTTTACATGTTTCCTTTGTCATTTGAAAATTATTCTCAAAAAGATTCAGTATTGAATTTTATATTTCAAATTAAAAAGCAGCATTTTTATCCCAAAATGAGTTGCACTTTTGTGTATCACTAATGCAGTAGTAAAAACATTTGTTTTAAAAAAGTCATTGATTGTAGTACAATGAATCATTAATGGAAGCCCCTAAGTATACTCATGCCTGGCTTAACTGTCTTATATTCTATTTTTCAGAAAATCTTTGCACAGTTCTCTCAAGTTGTCTGAAGGCTGGGATGGATGTGGGGACACGGCAAACAGGGAGTCAGTACGATCAACTTGATTTTAATCAGAATACATGTGCTTTTATGACAATTTTAATATTAAAGTGAATTTTTCTGTGACAGAAATGTTCTGTTGTTTAAAACAATAATATAGTTGATGTTTTGGGTGATCAGTAGATATGAGTTATCTAAAGCTACTACATACATCTTTTCTAAAACCCTCAAGTCTTATAATGTCAATTCTTAAGAAAAAAGAAGTTGGAGAATTAGGGTATTAAGGTTCTAAATGGGATGAATCTTATATTACTGATGCTATTATTTATCATTTTGTTATATTCTCTGTAACTATTGGGATAAGTAACTCCAATTTCTTGTAGGATTTGAAAATTATTCTGTTGTATTGATCAATTTATCCTATTAAAAGAGACATGAAACTCTTATTCACACCTCTCTGGTAAATTATTAGTGAGAGCAATCATTAGTGAGAGCACCATTGTCCAATAACTATGTAATGTGAGATATGTAATGTTAAATGTTCTAATATCATACTGAAAGACCAGAGTTATAATTCATGTTCCTAATCTGGTTTATTTAACTTAGTGTATCCAAAACATTATTATTTCAACAGACAATTCACAATAACTGATTTAGCTCTGTTTCCATAAAACCTTTTTAATGGACTCTGAAATTTGATTTTTGCCTAATTTTCATGTGTCACAAAATATTATTTTTCTTTTGATTTTCCTCAACTATTTAAAAATGTAAAAAACATACAAGGATCATACATCATGGAAAAGTAGGTGGCAGGCTAATTTTGTTTCAGGACCTTGTTTGTAGATGTCTGAGCTTGCATATTAGTGGGTACATAATTTATAGTAACTTAAAAAATCTATCTTGATTTAATTTAATGCCAACAAATGAAAACTACGTTAGAGTGAAAATCTAAGCTGTGGAAAAGCTGAAAATCTTCATGAATTATCATTTGACTTATGACAGAAAAACTGAATAAACATTTTGGCATTATTCTGGAAAGTTGCAATTTGTTTGCCCTTGTCATTTTTTACTTTTCCATTTCTGTTTTGGAATCAACTATATGATCATGAAATCTGGCATCTTTTTGAAAAATAAACTTGTGGTGGTTTTAATCTACAGGGAAATTGTGCTCTCTATAGATCTGTTCTTCATCGTCATTTATTTTGGAAAACTACAAGTATATACATTGCCTTTAAGTATATTTAATATCAAAAGAACTGATTCTAGAAAATCTTATAACCTTTGCTCATAGTTATTTAATTTTTATAAATCAATAATGCTAATATTCTTTAGGTATAGAAGATATATAAATGATTTCTAGTTGATGATGTCGAGGTTCTAACATTCAGAAAGAAAAATGCTGCCACCTAATCCTAAACTGAAAAAAAAAAAAAAAAGAAATCATCCATATGGAAATTCTGAAACTATGAAACTATGTAAATAAGGCTCTTTGCATCTACTTATTTAAATATCTCTATCAATTCTCAGTCCAAACAAATCAAAGAAGTTAAACCTTAAATAATAACTTAATTTTAATTTTAAACCTTTGGAGTCAGATTTCTTTTTAAAGACTAAACTGCTTTACAAAAGTCATTAAAACATAATTTTTCTTTTTACCAACTATTTCTAGGATTTATAGAGTCTAATAAAACCCCATAGATTAATTAGTCATGACCTGAAGTCATAATTTAAAATATTAGAATATTATGTTAATGTATTATTACATCAAAAACACATTTAACTGAAGTCTAAATGAAATGGATTATGTTCTATTATTAGATCTTTGGAATAATATCTTCAAAGTCAATGCACAATGTTCCATTTTAAAATACCTTGGATGTCATTTTATCTTCTTCTTGGGAAATTGAGTACATGATTCATTTCTATCTGTGCTATACTACAATTCACCTTTGTTTCCTACTTGTATTAGAAAGAAATATTCAATCATTTTTTCTTTGCTTATTTTCATTATCCTCTTTTTATTGGATTTACATTTAATTTTGAATTTTCCCAGTATACTGGGTGATTTTACTAAAACACTTTTTTTTTAAATAAAAGTTTTATTTTTTTCAAAACCTTTCCCACACACTGGTTGATTTGTTTATGATCTTCTATACATACAGTGATGTAAATGTCTTGTTTTATGTTCTTTTTTAAAATTTTCTTTTGCCTTAACTAAAAGGTAAAACAGAAGATGAATAGCTTCCAACATTTGATTGTGAAATGGGTCGGTCGCTCTTTGTGTACAAAGAAGATGGATTAGGAGACAAATAATACAGATTTGAGTCGTGGAACCTTTTGCAGCTGCAAAGAGACATGCTTAATACTGGCTTAGGAGTCTCATCAGTTTTATGATAGAGATATTCTATAAACTAATCTGCAAATCTCAAAATATCTATGAGATATTCTGTGAGTTAATGGAAGTATTAGTTATGCTGAATACAAAATTCTTCCAAAAAGACAACTTAGTCTTTAGTCATTAAGCAGAAATGGTATTAATTTCTATATGAGACATAGACAAGGATACAAATAGCACTGCCTGAAACTGATCGTGTTGTCAAAACCAATGGGCATTATCCTTCATAACTAAGGGAGACAGAGAAATTTTATGAGTAGTAAAAATGGGCTAAAAAGACCCTTTAAGTTTTAACTCTGCTTTCTCACTGATATCAAATTACCTTGAGACCAACACTAGCTATAGTGGAACCAAATATTGGTTTATTTTAAAACAAGAAAAAAATTTAACTGTCAGTAAGATGAAGAAGTCCATGGAAGGACACGGTCTCTGTGGAGAGCAGGCTGTGCCCTGTTCTGTTACTGCATGATATATATAGTATGGCAGTTTTCAAGCTGTGCCTAAACCCAAGTTACTCACTTTTTAAAGTAGTAGCCATTAACTACTGTTTTGAGTTTAAGTGTTCAGGTAGAATGACTCTATACTTTGTACATATAAGTAAAGAACCACTGTCTGCTTAAGGTACAAACTGATAAATACATTAATAGTGTTAATAAAATGACCAGGTGTGTACTTATCAAATTAGTCAGAAGCACGTGGATGCATGGGTTTATCAGACTCACAACAGAAAAACCAGACCTATGAGCTTCTTGAACACAACAGACCACTGAATGAAGCAATCCCCTCTCTTGAGGACCATAAAAGGAAGATCCTCCCCCCCACAAGACTGGAAACAGTGGCACACTGACCTGACCTTGTCACCTGGTTATTTATCATGAACTTGGCCCAGGAAAATCACTACAGGAAAATCACTACAGAACCTTACAGATCTTTGTCCTCTGGTCTTAGCAGAGTGTGGTTTCTCCTGCCCATAACAACCATGCATGGTCCAGTCCAAACTGACACTGTAAAACTGCTGTCAACTGTCTGGACCTTAAACTAGAATAAATTCCTGCACTTTGATAGTTCTGTGCCCCAAACAAGATCTTTTGTTTGGTTTGGTAATCTTATCTGACCACCACAGTGACTTTCTGCATTCATATCTATTTTTTGCCTTTTCTCTGTTCAGGCTCCTGAACCCCTATGTCTGCCTTAACATTTTCTGATCTTTTCTGTAATATATTTGTGTAATGTATGACATGTAACTTTAGTATTCTAGATATTAGAATTTAAAATTGGAATAAAAGAAACTGATTGTCCTGCTAATGACTACCAGGTAACCTACAAGTACTCAGTGAACTGCGACTGATGAGAGTGGTATTGTCTGTGAATTTGTTAGTCAACACATTCTGACACTGTGGAAAAATACAAACATGTTTGGTCTATGTTAATGATATAGCTCACTAATGATGGTTCTCAGTAATAAAACTGAGAGAGAATGGTATATTACAACCATCTTATGTTAAGACTATCATAGAACCAAGGGAGCAAATAGGACCAAAGGAGCACAATTCCCAAACTGAAGAAATGAGAAATTCTAAACATGAAGGGCCAGAAAATGTCCCTGAGGGAATTTTCAAATCCTGGGCGCAGGATGGACAAATACCTGAATTGAGGAAAAACCAGACAAGGTTTTAGTGACTATAAGGGGCTGGAGTCACATCATTGGAAATTCAAACAAACTCACACACACACAATGCTGTAAAAAATATTTGTAGAAATTCTAAAGATGTGAAGGCTAGAGACTAAAGGATTAAAATACAAATTTCTGAGAAGTAGAAGATATTCCCTCTGTTCCTTAGGGCTGAGGAGTTAAGTTTTTACTTGATGTTGATTGAAAGACATGGAGGGCCATAGTATAGGAACAGGCAAACCAGAAATAGTTGAGTTGTATCAAAACCGGAGGCCAGATTTGACAAAATTCAACCTGTTTTAACTAAAGGATGTAGCCCATACTTTTTTATGCCCATCAGAAGACAGAATAAAACCCTCCTGATAGGTGTTAAGTCATATTTAGCCACTAAAACATTTAGCACAAACATCCATCATTTACATCATTTACATTCAATGTTTGAGACATTTAAAACAAAAAGATTATTGAATTGATAATCAAGGATATAAAATAGACAATAAAAGCATACCACTATGTGATTCAGTATTGATAATCACACCAAATTAATTTAAATTATCACAAATGTATGTAAAAATCTGGAAGAAATGGTAGAGAAAAATAGATGAAAAATGGATGAATGAAACAGAATGTGAATATATAAAACATAATCAATTGTACATTCTTAAAAAATAAATACCTGAATTAGGACTTATAGGTTGGTTTTACCAGAAGGATTGGTTAACCAGAAAGCAGATTAATAGAAAATATTTACGTTGAAGTCTAATGAGAAAAAAATAATGCCAGAAAGATAACAAGTAAGCAGGGGAACTTAAATATCTAAAATGCTATTTTGAAAAAGGAAGAAAAAAGAATAAAGAAGAAGATAAATCATCACAAAGTTTTAAACCTGCTGAAATACATCAACACATAGTTGAAGAAACAAGGAAAATAAACACAAAGAAAAAAATCTATGAAAAACAGATTCAAGGACCCCAACCCGACCACCAAGCTGAGGTCGGTTGCCATTGTGGAGCTAGCCGGTGGGCAGCCAACCCACCCAACCCCCACGCTGAGGTCTGACGCTATCACTGAGTGAGCCTGCCTGACCACCATGCCCAGGTCGGACACCTTCACTGAGCGACCCCACCCGACCCCCACACCCGAGATCAGACACCACTGCTGAACCTAACTGCCTGCCCTCCCTACTGCTGAGGGACGCTGCAATTGCCTCTGTGCTGACTCAGTGCACCCTCGCTGGGGCTCCCCAGCTTATTTATAGGCTGGCGCAGGCATTTTGAATTATTCCTGAGGGCATAGCCATCATCATTGGAAGGGTGGCTTCCTTCCTGAGACACCTACAGGAGACTGGAGGATCTTTGACAGGACCCAGGAGTCAAGAAGAAGAGGTATTGAGAGGCTCAGGACCAGTTCAGAGCCGGTGAGTCTCTCCCACTGGGCAGGCTCCCCAGATGGGGCACTAGTCCCGGAAGGCAGGGAACTTCATGGAGTAGAGTGGTCCAGTGAGACTCCCCCACTGGAGCCATGAACCCAGTGCTCCATTGGGAGCATTGCAGAGGAGGACCACACGGCAAGAGGCTTCAACACAGAGCGAGGGTCCTAGGCCCAGGAGGCAGGACCAGACTGCAGGCAGTTTCTCAGAGGAGGGCCACACAATGAGAGGCTTCGGGGCAGGGTAAGGCTCCTTGGCCTAGGTGGTAGCTCTTGTCCCCAGGGAACATAGCATAGGAGGGCCGTTCAGTGAGGGAATCCCTCACAGGGCCAGGTTCCCCAACCGGGCAGTAGGTCCGGGCCCCTGGAAATGTTGCAGAGGAGGGCTGACTAGTCCAGGCGGTAGTTCTGAACCAAAGGGAACTTCTTGGAGGAAAGCTGCCCAGCGAGACTTCCCCACCAGCTGAGTCTTCACCGCTGGGCAGGGCTTTCCCACCGGGGCAGTAGAAACAGAGACACAGGCCCAGACCAGACATGCCCCAGTCTGCAGTCTAGTCCCCCTTTGGTTGACCATCAGTCAGCAAGTGGAGGCGCTTCTACCCACTAGCAGGGAATATACCCCACCTGAAGACACCACCCCTAGAAGGACAGCTTCCTTGGGGAGCACAGCATTATCAAGTTCCTCCAAGACTTCAGGCTACTGAAGGCTAGCAGGTGAGTTATTGGAAATCTAAGGCATAATAGTAGTCAATGGAGGAAATCTGCAATATCTCAGAGTTTCACTACTAGAGGGATAGATACCTGAACAATATGAGAAAACAAGGGAAGAAAATGTCCCCAGAAAATCTAGATGTTACATCAAGAAAATCCAATGACAGCACAGCAGAAGAAATGCCAGAAAGGTAGTTCAGAATGTACATAATTAAAATGATCAGAGAAACATAACTATGAGATGAAAGAGCAAATGCAGGCATTAAATGATCGCACCAATCAACAGTTAAAAGAGCAAATGCAGGAAGCAAAAGATCATTTCAATAAAGAGTTCGAGATACTGAAAAAAAATAAACAAACAAAAATCTTTGAAATGAAGGAAACAATAAACCAAATTAACAACTCCATAGAAAGCATAACCAAATAGGATAGAACACCTGGAAGACAGAATCTCAGACATTGAAGAAAAAATATTTAACCTTGAAAACAAAGTTGACCAAAGTGAGAAGATGATAAGAAATCATGAACAAAATCTACAAGAATTATGGGATATCATGAAAAGGCCAAATTTAAGAATTATTGCGATTGAGGAATGCACAGAGAAACAAACCAAAGGAATGAACAATCTATTCAATGAAATAATGTCATAAAATTTCCCAAATATGAAGAACAAAATGGAAAATCAAGTATAAGAGGCTTATAGGACTCCAAATATACAAAATTACAATAGGCCCACACCAAGGCACATTATAATGAAAATACCTAACATACAAAATAAAGACAGAATTTTAATGGCTGTGAGAGAAAAAAATTAAAATTACATTCAGGGGGAAACCAATACGGATATCAGCAGATTTTTCAAACCTGACCTAAAAGCTAGAAGGGCCTGGAACAACATTTTTCAAGCTCTGAAAGAAAACAGATGCCAACCAAGAATTTTATACCCAGCAAAACTTACCTTCAGATTTGACGATGAAATAAATCCTTCCATGATAAACAAAAGCTAAAAGAATTTACAAAAAGAAAGTCAGCATTACAGAACATTCTCAGCAAAATATTCCATGAGAAAGAGATAAAAAACAATGATGTAAATCAACAAAGAGAGGAACGACACTAAAGAAACAGCCAAATAAAGGAGAAACCATGTCATTTCAGAAAAACAAAAATGAGCCAAATGGCCAGGAATACAAATCATAGCTCCATAATAATCCTGAATGCTAATGGCCTGAACTCATCAATCAAAAGACATAGACTGGCAGACTGGATTAAAAAGAAAGATCCAACAATTTGCTGCCTGCAAGAGACTCATCTCATAGAAAGAGATACCCACAAACTAAAGGTGAAAGGATGGGAAAAAAATACCATGCGCAAGGACAGAGAAAAAAAGCCAGAGTATACATCCTCATATCAGATAAGGTAGACTTCAAGACAAAGTTAGTCAGAAGGGATAAAGAAGGACATTTCATACTGCTTAAAGGAAGCATAAATCAGCAAGACATAACAATCATAAATATCTATGCCCCAAAAGTGGCTCATCCATGTACATCAAATAAATCCTTCCCAATTCCAGAAATCAAATAGGCCACAACACAATAATACTAGGTGATTTTAACACAACTCTCTCACCACTGGACAGATCCTCCAAACAAAAATTGAACAAAGAAACCATAGATCTCAAAAACACAATCAATAATTTAGACTTAACGGACATATATAGAATATACCATCCAACAAAGAGTGAATATAGTTTCTTCTCAGCAGCACATGGATACTTCTCTAAAATAGACTATATATTATGCCACAAAGCTAATGTCAGCAAATACAAGAAGATAGAAATATTACCTTGTAGTCTATCAGGTCATAATGGATTGAAATTAGAAATAAATGACAGAATAAAAAACAGAAACTTCTCCAACACCTGGAGGATAAATAATATGCTATTGAATGATGAATAGATAACAGGGGGGAAATAAAAATTTCCTAGAGGTAAATGAGAACAAAGATACATCATATCAAAATCTCTGGGACACTATGAAAACAGTATTAGAGGAAAATTTATTTCATGGAGCACATTCAATAAAAGAAGAAAAAATCAACAAATACATGACCTAACACTACAGCACAAAGCCCTAGAAAAAGAAGAACAGAGCAACACCAAAATACTAAAAGAAAGGAAATAGTTAAAATCAGAGCTGAAATCAATGAAATTGAAACAAAAGAAACAATCAAAAAAATTGACAAAATAAATAGTTGGTTCTTTGAAAAAATAAACAAAATTGATAAACCCTTAGCCACACTAACAAAGAAGGAGAGAGAAAACTCAAATTACTAAAATTTGGAATAAACAAGGATATATCACAACAGACACGAGTGAAATACAAAACATAATTAGAAGCTATTTTGAAAATCTATACTCCAACAAAGTAGAAAATCTCGAAGACATCAATAGGTTTCTAAAGACATATGAAGTACCTAATCTGAGGACATACACAATTTAAATAGATCAATTTGAGTAATGAAATAGAAGAAGTCATCAAAAGCCTACCAACAAAGAAAAAATCAGGACCAGATGGGTTCTCAACCAAATTCTACAAAATCGTTAAAGAAGAGCTTATTCCAATACTCCTCAACGTATTCCATGAAATAGAAGAGGAGGGAACCCTCCCAAACTCATTCTATGAAGCCAATATCAACCTGATACATAAACCAGACAGAGACACATCGAGGAAAGAAAATTTCAGACTAATATCTTTCATGAACACTGAGGCAAAAATTCTCAACAAAATTTTAGCAAATCACATACAAATATATATTAAAAAGATAGTGTACCACAATCAAGT
Source organism: Sciurus carolinensis (assembly GCF_902686445.1). Classification (NCBI taxonomy): domain Eukaryota; kingdom Metazoa; phylum Chordata; class Mammalia; order Rodentia; family Sciuridae; genus Sciurus; species Sciurus carolinensis. The sequence goes on along the minus strand of NC_062213.1, from coordinate 59,832,099 downwards.
GGGTTTTATCCCAGGGATGCAAGATTGGTCCAACATCTGGAAATCAATAAATGTAATTCACCATATCAACAGACTTAAATTCAAGAATCACATGATTATTTTTGTAGATGCAGAAAAAGCATTTGATAAAATATAGCATCCCTTCATGCTCAAAATACTAGAAAAAATAGGAATAGTGGGAAAATTCCTTGTAAAGGTCATCTATGCTAAGTCCATGACCAATATCATTTAGATGGTGAAAAACTAAAAGCATTCCCCCTTAAAAATTGGAAGAAGTCATGGATGCCCTCTTTCACCACTTCTATTCAACATTGTGCTTGAAAATCTAGCCAGAGCAATTAGACAGACCAAGGGAATTAAAGGGATATAAATAAGAAAAGAAGAACTCAAACTATCCCGATTTGCTGATGACATGATTATATATTTAGAGGAACCAGGAAATTCCACCAGAAAACTTTTAGAACTCATAAATGAATTCAGTAAAGTAGCAGGATATAAGATCAATGCTCATAAATATAATGCATTTTTATACATAAGTGATGAATTCTCAGAAAGAGAAGTTAGGAAAACTACTCCATTCACAATAGCCTCAAATAAAATAAAATACTTGGGAATCAATCTCACAAAAGAGGTGAAAGACCTCTACAATGAGAACTACAGCACACTAAAGAAAGAAATTACAGCAAACTTTAGAAGACGGAAAGATCTCCCATGTTCTTGGATAGGCAGAACTAATATTGTCTAAATGGCCATACTACCAAAAGTCCTATACAGATTCAATGCAATTCCAATTAACATCCAATGATGTACCTCACAGAAATAGAGCAAGCAATCATAAAATTCATCTGGAAGAATAAGAAACCCAGAATAGCTAAAGCAATCCTTAGCTGGAAGAGTAAAGCAGAGAGTATCGCAATACAAGAACTTCAACTATACTGCAAAGCAATAGTAACAAAAACGGCATGGCGTTGGCACTAAAATAGACAGGTAGATCAATGGTACAGAATAGAGGACACAGACACTAACCCAAATAAATACAATTTTCTCATACTAGACAAAGGTGCCAAAAATATGCAATGGAGAAAAGATAGCCTTTTCAACAAATGGTGCTGGGAAAACTGGAAATCCATATGCAACAGAATGAAACTAAACCCCTATCTCTCACCCTGCACAAAACTCAACTCAAAATGGGTCAAGGAACTCAGAATCAGACCAGAGATCCTGCATCTTATAGAAAAATAATTAGGTCCAAATCTTCAACATTTTGGCTTAGGATCAGACTTCTTTAACAGGACTCCCATAGCACAAGAAATAAAAGCAAGAATCAATAACTGGGATAGATTCAAACTAAAAAGCTTTCTCTCGTCAAAGTAAACTATCAACAATGTGAAGACAGAGCCTACAGAGTGGGAGAATATCTTTGCCAACCATACTTCAGATAGAGCACCTACACCAAGAATACAAATAATCCAATCAATAAATGGGCTGAGGAAATGGACAGACACTTCATAGAAGAAGATCTACAAGCAATCAACAGATATATGAAAAAATGTTCAACATCTCTAGTAATAAGAGAAATGCAAATCAAACTACCCTAAGATTCCATATCACCCCAATTAGAATGGTGATCATCAAGAATACAAGCAACAATAGGTGTTGGAGAGGATGTGGGGAAAAAGGTACACTCATACATCGCTGGTCGGGTTGCAAATTAGTGGAGCCAGTCTGGAAAGCAGTGTGGAGATTCCTTAGAAAACATGGAGTGGAACCACCATTTGACCCAGCTACCCAACTCCTTCACTATAGCCAAAGTACTTAAAATCATCATAATACAGAGATACAGCCACATCAGTGTTCATAGCTGCTCAATTCACAATAGCCAGATTGTGGAACCAACCTAGATGTCTTTCATTTGATGAATGGATAAAAAAACTGATATATATATATATATGAATATTACTCAGCCATAAAGAATAATAAAATTATGGCATTTGAAATTGGAGAATATCATGCTTAGTGAGATAATCCAATCTCAAAAAATCAAAGGATGAACGATCTTGCTGATAAGCAGATGATGACACATAATGGCGGGTTGGAGGGTGGCAAGAATGGAGGAAGGAGGGACTATATAGAGGGAAAAGAGGGGTGAGAGGAGTGGGGGGAAGGAAAAAAATAAGAGAATGAGTCAAAAACTATTACCCTAGATAAGTGTATGATTACACAAATGGTATACCTCTACTTCATGTACAGAGAAACAAGATGTATCCCATTTGTTTACAATAAAAATAAAAGAAAAAATATAAAGGTAAAAAAAAAATAGATTAAAACTACAAAAAAATCAAAGCAAAGAGAAAAATATGAAAACACTAGAGAGGAAAAACAGAAAGCATATTATTTTAATTTCATCAGGTACCTGAAGAAATTATGAAGACTAGAAGAAATGGAAACGTAACCTTTAAGATGCTGTCAATTTAGAATTTTTAAAGTTTGTATCTTCTAAGTTGCTGAGGATCTTGCTAAATTGCTAAGGCTGGCCTCAAACTTGTGATCTTTCTTCCTCAGCCTCTGGTGTAGCTGAGATTACAATACAATTATGCAATACCCTGCCTGGCTATAGAATTTGCTATACCCTAAAAAACAATCTTTCTAAAATGATATTGAAATAAAGATGGCTTCAGATAAATGAAAGCCAATTGACAACATTGCAAATATATGTACATTAAAACAAATTGAAAGAAGAAGAAGAAAAAGAAAGAAATCACTTAAGGAAGGTTTTTTTAATGCTGAAATAAATATTACCAGATAAAAAATTAAAAAGTAAGAAAAAAATAAAGAAAACCATAAAGTGGCATTATATGGGTAAATGTAAATGGCATAGTGATCAGTGCATGTAATTATGTTATTAATCCAAAAGGAAAGTAGGTTAAAAGAAAAAATAATGTAAATATGTGATCAAGTAGTTAACATGGATAGATTAAGAAAAGTTTTGATTATTCTAAAAGAAGTAAGAAAAGGCAAAGATGAACATAAAATATCTGAGTCAAGTGGAAAACAAACTAGCAGGATATTCAAAATGAAAACATTTTAGTTATAGGAAATATTTGGACACTAACTTGTGCTTTGTAGTATTATTGGTGACTGCAAAACTTCAAAAATTGTCTATTACAAGAGAATTACTTAGTAATTTGTACTGCAGTCTACCTTAGACAGTAATCTTTAAAGTTCTGATAAAAGTATATGTAGATATAGATCAAGTAGACAGAATTGTGAAACCAGTGGCAGATTCAAGTATAGGGATTCATGATTTATTATGGTGGACTAGAGGGTAGTAAGGAAAGGAAGGACTATTTATATTGCATTATACTGGGGTACTCAATTCTTTTGCACAATCATATTTTCTGCAAATAATGATAGTATTTTTTTCCATTAATATCCTCATGCATTTTATGGTCTTTTCTTACACTGACTGGGACTTCCAATAGAAAATGGTACTGGAATTCTTTTTTCATTTTTGAGTTTAGATGGAAAGTTTTCATTATTTTACTCTTCATTTTGGTATTTTCTGGAAGGTTTTTATACCCTTTGAATAGAGAAAATTGCTTTCTATTTTTGGTATGTTAACAGTATCATGAATAAATGTTGACTAAGAAAAAATAAGTACTGATTAGCAATTATATGGTGCAAATTAATTAATATTTCAAGTAAAATTCAAAGTCATCATTCTAGATGTAAAAGTAAAATCTATATATCTATTATTTTATGATACACTCCTTAAAGGAAAAGATCAAAAAGGCTGAAATTATATATAAAAGATACACCAGGCAACCATTAATCAAAAGAAAACTATACTAATAAAAGGCAAAATATACTCAAAACTCAGAAACAATACAGAGATAAACAGAAAATTTCAAAATGTTAAGCTGAGAAATTCTATAGTAAATTATTACAATTCTAAATCTGTACAAACTCATTAATATATGTATAAAGGATACATTTGTTAATATAAATCCAAAATATATTAAAATAAAATTGATAGAGCTCAAAGAAGAAATAATTCATCATTGTGAGACATGGCACACATTTTAATTGAGGATCAAATAAGCACATAAAATATCACTTTTTTTGGCTTTTGCTTACATTAGTATATTTGAGCAACTCAGTCGATACAACTGATGAATTGTACCTGAACAAAACATAGTGTCCAGAAATTCAGAATTCATTTTTTCAAGTGCTCCCAGAACATATACTAAAATTTATGATATTCTGGACAGTGAAGAAAACTTGAACAAATTTTAAGTAATTGAAAGTATGTTCAATTAGTTAAATGAACAATATATTACAACCTTGAAATTAAATGAGAAACCAATACAAGCCCAATTAGGAAATATCCAACTGCCTGACAAGTGAACCATATGCTAGTAAATAATCTGTGTATCACCAACAGAAATTCAATTATATTCTGAAAATCATAAAAATTAATGATTCCCACACTGTGAACAAATTAATGACATATCGATATTTATGAGATATTGCTAAAAATTGCTAAAAGAAAAGAAAATGGAAGGGAGTAGGAGGGAGAGGAATTCATATCTGTTATTGCATGTGTTAGAAAATTCAATGACTAATACATCTACCTAAAATAATAAAATAAATCAAACCTGAAGAAAGCAGAAAGGAGAAAATAAAACAGAACATCACTAGTGGAATAAAAATATGTGAAACAAGAAAAAAATTCAATAAATCTAAAAAGCCAATAAGCCTATCTCTATTCACAAACATAATAGAATTAAGGGGATAACATTCCTTACAAGCATAGATATATTTAAAAAAATAAAATTTTATGAGAACTTTATAGTGATACATTTTATAATTTGTATAAAATGGGTAAATTGTTTAGACAGCACAATTTACCAAACTATCACAAGAGAAATAAATCAAAATTGTTCTTTTTCTGGTAAAGAAAGTTAATCTTCAGTAAAGAAACAAATTTTCCAAATGGAAAGTGCATATAATATTGACAATATTGGGCAAATCTATGTAGATAATGGAAAATGAAAGATACTCTAATTATTTAAGAATCCTATTTTCCATAACATACCATATTAGAACTTTTTTAAAAAAGTTGCAAACTAATAACTATCATGAACATAGGTAAAAAAATCTTTTAAAAATGATACCAAATTAAACATAGTGATACATGAAAATGATGATATATCATGACTAAGTGAGCTTTATTCCAGGAATGTAAGGTTGATTTAACATTTGGAAACCATAAAAGGTACTTATCACATTAACTAGAAAAATAAAAATATAACCATATGATTTGCATCCTTTATAGCAGGACTTTCCAACCACAGTGGCACTATTGACAGGTTTTATCACATAATCTTTGTTTAGGAATACTTAGATGAATTTCTGACCTCCCCTCATTATATGACTGTATTATTCACCCTTCCAATGGCAACAAAAAATGTCCCCAGACCTTACCATTGGAAGCAAAATCACATGTGACTGAGAACCACTAGTTTATAGCAATCATAACACTGTTGATGTAATACAAAAATATAGGTTTTTGTTTTATGGATTTTTTTTTAATCCCTATCTCCTATCATAGAGTTCCAAAATATGTTGGAATTTCATGACTACTGGGGTATCTTTTGTCATTCACGAGTCCCTTTCATCATACTTGAGGTTATGCTCATGAGAAAACTACTGGTGGGTCCCTAGATAGCTTCAGGATAGGAGCTGATAGCCAAAGAATTCAAGCATGCAATTTGAGGATTGAAACATTTAGCACCATGCTTTTGAACTCCTTGGAGACCAGAGGGGCTGGAAGATGAGTCCAATCACCAATGGTCATTGATTTAACAAAACATGTCTACATAATAAGACCTCCATAAAATCTCTACACAACAGTCTTTCTGAGCTTCTGGGTTGGTGAACACGTGAGATGCTGGGAGGGTGGCACACCCAGAGCAGACATGGAAATTCCCTTCCTCCCTGTGTCCCGACTTTTTCCTACACATCTGTGCCATTTGAATATTTCAGAGTTATATCATTTGTAGTAAACTGGTCATAGTAAGTAAAGCACCTTTCTGAGTTTATTGAGTCAATCTAAAGAATTGTCAAACTTGCCAGGGTATTTTGGAGAACCCTGTATATTTAGTCCACCAGGAAGCCATATGGGTAACCTGGGAACCATCAGCTGCAACTGGTGTTTCTGGAGTGCAGGTAGTTTTGTGTGATTGTTACCAAAGTCTTATGGAAGCAGCCTGACTCTGGGGAGTCCAACTAATCAAAAGCAAATGGCAAAAAACAGGAAAGGAACTTTAGATAGTGTAGCTATCCTGGAACTATAAGGGAACCCATGTCGTTAGCCCTGTCTTTGAGAGGCTGAAAATGACTTTGAGGTTTTATAGAAAGGCAACTGAGAGCAAGATAGCTCACATATCTGGAAGTTTGCACAGCTGGAGGTTTGCACAACAGGCAAAGCAAGTTCTCTTGGACTTGTGGGATCTGGTTCATCATTATCTTGGAGGGTTGGTCAAGTGTGGCCTTGCTAATGATAGTGAAGTTGCTGTTGCCTGAGAGAAAGTTTGTACTCATTACAAGATATTTACTGATCCGACCTGTTGTTCCTGGAATCTAATGTGACTCAGAGCACAGGAGACAGATGCAGAATGGAGACAAAGTTGCCAAGCTTTCAATTCTGCTTTTAGTTACCAATTTGACATTTGAGGGCAAAAGTGAAGAGTCTTTAAGTCCTTGTTACATAACTGAGTCAATCTGAGGGATCTGGGATAACTCAGGATAGTTGGGTCAGAACTGAATTGCACTGGACACCTAGTTGGTGCTGAAGAATTTTTAATATATTGTGTTCTCATCACTTGTGGCTATAGAATACTTTCACAGCATTGCAGAATCTTTTAATTATACAGATATGTTCAGGACTAAGAAAATGTTGAATGGGAGTTTTCCTATTGCAATGAAGCTGGCAATTAGAGACCAAAGCTAAGAAAGAAATCCCAATATATTTATGGATAAGGTGAAAAAATTTGGAGCCAAATTCCTCTCTCAGACCTCTTTAAGAATTGGTTAAAAGGGCTATGCTATAATCAACCATTTACCCAGCTCAATGTAGAGCTTATATATCAACACAAACAAGATCAGAGAAAGAGAAAAAAAAATAATTTCATTGTTCTTGGTTGGAGCAGGATAGGTAAATAGAAGAGGTTTCCTTTCTACTACTCCAGACCATGTAAAATGGAATTCCAAATGAATAACTCAGAGAAAAAAAGATGCCTAAAAGAAGGATTTCCCTCTTACTCAGCAACTAGATGCTTACTCATTGTTTCATCTCTGCATTCACCCCAGGATGATTTCTGAATAGTGATAAGCACAGTGAGGAGGGGATAAAAAACTTCATTGTTCATGCACCATCACATCCACACTGCTTAATAAGCTCATTCTATATGCTTGTCAATGTTGGAGTGAAACTTAAAAAAAAAAAAAAAAAAAAAAAAAAAAAAAAAACGGAACTCAGTCAGCTTCTGTTGATAACAGGTGTGAATAACCACTCAAAATTTTCACAAGAAAATCTCTATGTCTGATGACTTCAGATTAAAAGGGGAATGTTGGTAGGTACCATTTAAGGTTTCATTCACCCTGGGATATTGTGAGAGAATGTTAACTTTGGTAATGCCTGTTTTCTTAATTTCCTTTTTTCTTAAATGAACACTAATTGAGTTGTACATTCAAAGTTTCTTTGAATTAAGGGTGTATTTTGGTCAGCTTTTTCACTGCTTTACTAAAAGCCCTGACAAGAACAATTTTGGAGGAGGAGGTCTCAATCCATAGAAGGCTGGCTCCATTCCCTGAATCTTGAGGTGAGGTATAATATCATGGTGAAAGAATGTGGTGGAGGGAAGTGACTCGCATGGTGATCAAGCAGCAGAGAGATTCTACATGCAAGATACAAAATATATACCTCAAAGGCATGCCTCCAATGACCCAACTCCTCCCACCATACCCTACCCCTTCAGTTACCACTCGATTAATTCCGCAAGAGAATTAATTCACTGATTGGATTACGGTTCTCATAATCCAATCATTTGTCCGCTAAGCCTTCTTGCATTATCCCACACGAGTGTTTGGGAGACACCTCACATTCAAACCTAACAGAGTTTACCATTTGAGGTTTAATAAGGTTTTATTCTCAATATTTACTGAAAATACTATGTACTCCAAAAAAATACAGTGGAGGCATGGGATTATATAAAATTTTGTCATTTGAAGTGGTAATGATTTACATTTTTATTCGATTTGGTTCAAAATTGTGTCTTTGATATTTATCTATCAGAGATTTCACCTGTTCCTGATATATTGGTAACACTTTTCCTTTACTATCTTTGCTGGTCTGGACATTTTTTCCTCACATTTTCATACTTTGTAGACAATTTTAATGGGAATTTTGGAAGCAAGATTTAGGACCTTATCATAAGTCCATGAGTCTAATCCTGCACTTTTGATTTATATTTGAACAATCTCCATTTATCTTTGTGGAAGCTGTGTATGAAAAATGGAAAATACTCAAAATCATAGTGGTTTGTTTGGCACAAAGACATATTACATCTTAGCTGGACCTAAGAAAAATGTCTTTCTAAGCTGATAATTATTTATGGTATAACTTGCTTCCCTAAACATTTTAAACTACAAAAAAGTATAAATTGCACTTATTTTATTTATGTGGCATACGTTTTAAGATAAAATGGAAAGCTCCATCTATAGGAAAGAAAGAAATCTGAAACTCTTAACTAAAATTAAAATGAAGAAAAGTATTTGTGAGAACTTGGGGGAAATTTCCTGAGGTGTAGGTAAATCTATATTTATTTTTAGAAAACTAAAGTAAGTTCTTTTTTTTTTTTTTTTCAGTTCATTAAGATGTTTGGTTTCTATTAATCAAGCCTTTCAATCATCATGATACTACAAGGTATTCTAAGAACATGTTGGTTCCCTTCTAGTTAATCAGTTTCAATTCCTGATCATAGCCATAACACTCTTCAAAATCCTTCAAAAAGGGGGATAACTGTAAAGAACAAGATAGAGTATTAGAAAAAGATCAAAACTCAAGGTCATGTTCAGACAGAATAAAAATCAGAACAGCAGTATCATCTCAAGAGTCCTATTTGTAGATCCCTCCCATCATTTTTCTTCTCTCAAATGTAAATCATTTTGCATTTGAAACAAAACATATCTATTGATTCAGTCATATTATACCTTAAAGTTGTTTTGCATTTTTGATTTGTGTGTGTGTGTGTGTGTGTGTGCACTATTTGGGATTGAACCCAAGACACTTAACTGCTGAGTCTCATCCCCAGCCCTTTTTATTTTTTATTTTGAGGCAGGGTCTTGCTAAGTTGCTGAAGTTGGCCTTAAACTTGTAATCCCCCTGCCTCAGCCTCCCAAATCACTGGGATTAGAGGCATACCACCATGCCAGATTTTTTGATCGATTTTTGATAATCATACAAATTGTATAATATTTATATGATCAGGAAATTCGATAGGCATTTTCTTACATTTTTCCAGTTGTTTCTCATTAAAATGTAACATTGCATTCAAATTTGGAAAACAATTTTCCAAGTAATGATTTTAAAGATAGAATCTTTTCAAAATACTTTTTTTTATAAGATTTGACTTTTATGGACATTTTATTTGCTTGTTTAATATATCAGTTATATGCTTCCAGAATCATTACTTTTTTTTTTGTTTCAACATAGTTTATTGGAACATAATGAGACTATGAAGAGTATAGCAATTACTATTAAAGATAACTAGAAAAGACAGTAAAAGTTTTGAGAATTGATTTAATTTCTAAAGTTGCACATATAGGAATCACTATTTCTTATAACACTGTTGTTTTAAATTCTGTTTGCAGGAGATGAAATTTTTAAGTTTACCATCACAAAAGGAAACTAGTCTTTCCAATGACTCTCTCATGCTATTTTAAAAAGAGTACAAACCACAATTTATCTGATTTCTTAGTGACCAGAACAATAATGGTTATTTGCTTCCCCCAGGCATGATTTCTGTTTTTGCTTGCTCCAAAACAGATTTTCTTTAGATCTCTTCTGTATAATGTCACAGATCAGTCAGTTGAGCAGAACCATATGTTAAGTAACTCAGAATTTTAAAAATAGTATTTTATCATTGACTATGGGGGAAAACTTCCTCTCCTTCTTCTTCCTCAATCTTGTTGCTGTGGTTGTTAGCTTGTTTCTTGCTCTAGGTATCAATAAAATCAGGATTAGCTTACTGAACTGAATTGCTCTACTGCACCAGTATAGAGCAAGCTGCAGAAAGTCCCAATAGAGCTGTCAATCATTAGCGAGGCATTCCATTAAAGATTTTAACATTTTCTAGTCTCCCTTTTATAGTTATGTGGGCATAGACTAAGTTTGTCCAGTGAAAATAGGAGCAGTATATATGGATTCAAGTTGTACATTTCTTCCCTAAACTGGAAGGTGTATGCCTCCTCTGCTTATTATCCTCTTTCCTACTGAAAGAATGGAAAGAGACACATGCACAAATTCCAGCAAACAGATGTTCAGGAGGACATGGAAGTAAAACAAAGGACTCAAATGTTGGTTCATATAATCTCAAACAGTGTAACATTGGACAAGTTTCTGAAGTTCTCTTAACTTCAATTTTTTGTTTTGTTTTGAAAACATGTATAATATTATTAAAAAAAAATAAGACCATATGTACAAGCTAATTTGAGCTGTGTACACTACAAAATGCTTTTTCTCTTCCCTACTTTTTTCTTTTTAACTCTAAGGCCATATTCTAGTATATCTTTTTCTTAACCATTTTTTAAATTTGTGAAGTATGTTAATTATTTGATTATAAAAATATAGTTTCTTCTATTTAATCTGCTCTTAATTCCATTCAGTGTGTGTTTTGTCTCCCACATAGCCTGCATTTCAAGACGACTGATTTATACTTGACAGTAGAATGCACATAATTCGTTAGATCTGCTTTTCCATCAGAGAGCGGAACTCCACCTGATCCCATCTATTTATCTTAAAAAACTATGAGTATTCATTTTTCTAATCCCACTTCACCCCTTGCCTGGAACTGTGAGTTTGGTTGTGCTGGTAGTGGCATGGAACAGTGGTCAGTCTATTGATAGTTATTCCCACTATTAAGAAAGATCCTTCTATGTACTCTACTTAGTGTCTCTGGAATTGTGAAGTTCTGCAGTCTGCTTGATGGAGATAGGCAATAATTCTGGCCCTGTGTGAGTGCTGTGTCCCTTACTTATAATCCTTTCTGGTGATTCTTTCCCTAGGATTGGGATAGTTCTCTCACATACAGGTACTCATCACTCAGCTGAGTATGGGATGAGGTCTTCCTTGGCATCTAGATTTCTTTCTGTGAGCAGCTCTCATCTATAGTACTTTTTCCTATGAACACTCACACCTTAATCAGATTCTCAGCTTTAATACCTCAACTCATGGGCCCATCACATTCCACCTGTGTTCCTCATCCATGTGTCTCAGCATGGAAACTCTCAAGATAAAGTGGAGCACTCCTGGCAACACTTGATTAGCTTCCTATCTCTTGAAGATCACTGTTTTGGTTGGCTTTTTTATTGCTGTGACCAAAAGACCTGACAAGAACAATATAGAGAAGGAAAAGTTTATTTTGGTTCACAGTTTCAGAGGTTTGGTCCATGATCCACTGACTCCAAAGCTCTGGGCCCAAGGTGGGGCAGAGAATCATGGTAGAAGGGCATGGCAGATAAAAACTGTTCAGGACATGGCAACTCGGAAGCAGAGAGAGCTAGATCCACTCACCAGGGACAAAATATAAACTGAAGGCACACCCCCAGTAACCTTCCTCCAGTCACACCCTGCCTAGCTACAGTTATCCCCCGGTTAATCCTTTTTAGTGGATTAGTTATTGATTAGGTTGAAGCTCTCATAACAATCATTTCATCTCTAAATTTCATTGCATTGTCTTACACATGAGCTTTTGGTGGACATTTTATATGTAGACTGTAATATTCAAACTCTTCTTGGGTGTTTGATTTTTAGTGTCTTGAAAAATATTGCTTTATATATATTGTCTCTGGTTTTCTTTTGTTTCAGGTGGGAGGATAAACTGGTTACCTATTATTTAATCTTGGTGAGAAATGAAATTCAGAAGAAGGTAATTTAGTTATTTAAAATATTTTGAGAACTTTCAATGCTATTCTCTATTAAAGATCATACTGATTAATCTTTAAAACTTCATTGATCAAGCACTATTTTTTCTTCTGTGGTACAGGTGACAAAACAGGTTTTCTGAAATTAAGTAATACAGACTAGGAGCTCAGTCTCTCTCAACAAAAGTGCATTTGCTTAACTTGTAAATATTCTACTGAATAAATATACATTGTATCAGACTCGTGTAGTCTGAAGAAAGAACAATTGAAATAGAGGGTTAAAAAAACTGTGGCTGGAGTAATGTACAAAAGTTGAGGGAACCCAGGAAAAGGAGCTAAAGTGACTTTCAGTTTTTTATTAAATTAATAATAGATAAGTTATTTGTAAATGTATGACAACTATATTTTATATAATAAATATTTTAATATGATCTGAAAGGTAGATTTCCAGTTATCCATTACTACATTAAGGCACCAGCCTAAAGTTTAATTCTCTATTTTTATTGTGCATATAGTCTGTGCATCAAGGACAGATTTGTATAGACCTTACCCAGGAGAATAATCTAAATATCTAAATTTACTCCATTTAGCACTGATTTGCAACACTTAGTGATATTCAACTGGTGTGTGAGAACCAGTCTGAGGTTCCAAGGGTGGCTCTCTTCACATATCTTGGGTCCTGGAAAAGAGAGTGGGAAAACTGAGTGCTTCTGGGTCATTCCACACAGTCTCAGGACCCTTCCACATGGTCATTTAAAAGTAAGAATGAGTGGGTGTTTCAAGTGTGAACATTTGAAGCAGAAAGTAGATATTTTCTAAGAAAAGATGTTTCATGTTTAATTTCTAAGATGAGCAGTGGTAAAAAAAAAACTCTATAATTTCTTTTGTGTACACAGATGCCTAAGGGACAAATATATCTGGTGAAAGCAAAATTCTCAAAATCTTGTATGGCCACAGGAATACATTTTTAATATAAAAAAATGCTTTTTCTCAAATATTCTAACTTACTCAGGAAAACTCATGACAACTGACATTCTGACTCATAACCCAACCAGTAAAATATAACAAATTAAAAATTGTCTCACAGAATAGTATTTTTAAGGATAAATTGGATAACAATTCACATAGTTGCTAAAATAAATCTTTTGAGAAATTACAAAGCATGACACCATCACTTTTGTGAAAATAATACATATGATTAAGACGACTCCTGAAAAATGAAATGTACAGTTCAAAACTTAATACATCATATACGCACAAAGCCTTCAAAGTGCTAAATTCAATGGGGGAAAATACTCACAAATTTGAAAAAAATGGTAAGTTTTGTATAACTCCTTGAAACTTGAAATAGTGTGTGAAGATGTTCAGATAGTCATAGTTTTACTATCTGTTGCAATTCTTGTATCTTTCAATATGTTCTTTCCATACTTGATTTTTCACATGTGTAACATTTAACTATAGATACATTTGTAGGTTGGCTTCCATTGAATGTATACAAGAATGTTGTTTTCCTGTCATAGTTCTTTGGCATTTCTACCCAATATTGTAATACTAGATTAAGCAAACTGTGTTTGAGAAAGAAGTTCAAAAGGAACACATACATATATACAAAAACACACAGCCCTTCCTCCCAATTGTGAATGGAAGACTGCAAAAAAGAAAGGTAACCAATTTTCCTTGGGTTCTGTACTAGGGCCAATCTCATTTAGCTTCTGTATAAATGGTTTTGAAATAGGAATAAACTCAACAATACCTTGGTGTGAAAACAGTAGACAGAGCAGGGAACAGGATAAAGCTACAGGGAAATCTTAATATAGTTGTGACTGGAAATGCCACAGATGAAATTTAATGATTTAATGTGGTGCACCCTCATTTTACCATCACACAAGAAAGTGCAAGAAGAATTTAGAGGCAGGGCAGAACAGCATATCTAATTTAAAACTGGGAATACAGGTATTATTTTAGTCTCAATATCCTGAAATGCAAGTCCTGGGAATGTGTCTTTTTTGGCAGTTTGTACATAGAGCCTAAGAAATTGAAATTAACTTATAGATGTAAATTATTTAAACTTATAATTTTGTATGTAAATTAAAAACTTGGAATTATAATGATCATGTATGAATCTAGGTATGGGGAGTTTATTTCTGTCCCCTTAGTTTTATCTTTATATTAGTTAGTAAAAATTCATATAATAGAATGACTATGAAAAGTTGGAATGGATGTACATGGGATATTAAAACCTTACTTGTGAGTGCAATTAGATATTGGTTTTCCAAAGAGATGCAATTAAATGTTAGGAAAAAAGGTTTCCTTTGATCAAATAAAATTGAGAAAATTTTAATTAATAAACTTTACTTCTGTAAGATATTCAGACTATCAAATATGTTACTATGAACTGACAGCTTTTACAAAGCATACTTTAATGTGCAATCCTTGTGCTAGTCAGCTTTCCTTTGCTGTGACCAAAACCAAACAAACAAACAAAAAACACCTGAGGTAATCAACCTAAAAGGAGAAATGGTTTGTTTTGGCTCGTATTTTCAGAGGTTTCAGTCCTTAGTTGACTGTCTCTGTGCTTTTGGGCCTGTGGCGAGGCAGAATTGCATGGCAGGGACTGTGGTGGAGCAAAGCTGCTCATCTCAGGTGGCTGGGAAACAAAGAGAAGAGGTTTCACTGGTGTCCTAAATTTTTCCTAGTAGGTCCCACCTCTTACAGCTTTCATCATCTCCCAATAAAGTCACAGGATGGGGAACAACAGTTTTGATTGTTTTTAGTTGTTTATTTGCTTGTACTGGGTCTTGAACCCATGGGTACTTTAACATAGTGTTATGTCCCCAGCCCTTCTCATTTCTATTTTGAAACAGGGTCTCATTATGTTGCCCAGGCTGGCCTCAAACTTGTGAACCCCTGCCTCATTTTCTAAGTCTCTGTGATTACAGTCATGTGCCACCATGCCCAGCAGGACTGTGATTTTAAATATGCATCTTTAGGAGATATTCCAGCTACAAGCCATAGCACCTCACCTATCAGTTGTTCTAAGAGCTCATGGCACTCTGGAAACCATTTATCTAAGTAAATTATGTGTACAGTGTACATTGAATCCAGGAGAGCAGTTTTCAATGTGTGTACTGCTGATTTGCAGGGCCATTTTGGAAATTGCAGGTGTTTTGTTTAACATTCAAATGCATATTATTTTATTCTACATTTTAAATTAATTTTTCTTTATGCTTTAGTTAGGGTATTACATTTCAAATTTTTAAATATTATTTTAAAGTTATGTTACAATTTCATTTTGTGAAGTATTAAACATATTTGTTACAAAAGGAGACATTGAATATCAAAGCATCAACCATGACTCTAAGATTATCTCACCTAAGACACTTCATTTATTATAAATTTTTACTACTTATAGTAATTTTCTCCTTTGTTGTTAAAACTCTCTATATAAGAAGAAAGAAGAAATAAGACAGAGATTGGGCTCTGGGTTTCTGGATTATGGTTAAGGTAACCTTTTCTTTTGTTTGATTGAAGTACAATAAATTAACTGCAGTTATCTAGGGGTACCTTCCCTTAGGCAAATGTCTATGATTGGAAGCAGAATTCCATCTTACATCTTAATTTGAGCCTAAATTCTAACTACAACCTCAGAACCTGTCACTTGAAAGTTAAGGTCTCCTAGCAAACAATCTACCTGTTTACTTAGCAATTTTGAGCTGTGAGGGTTTCAATTAGTTTCCTGGCTATTGTTTTTAAATTAGAGAATTGTCAGTCCAAGCAAGGGAAAGTACACTTTTACTTAATTGATAAAAGATTAGTTTAGTCTGTTCTCTGAACTTGAACTCCATGAACCTTATAACTATGGTGACTTCTTACAGTCATTAAAACACACTCCTTGTCAGCATTTTTATTTTATTTAATAGTTAATCTTTTTCTACATGAACTTCTAATTCTGTATGGGGCATCTGGATATCACAGTGCCTGAACAATGCTTTTGATCATTTTAAATTGGTTGCAAACATTTTAATATCTAAAGGCTTCATATTAACATATGAATATATCGCTTCCCTTGAAAAATCAGGCTATCAGGCTACAGTGATTGTGCATTTTCACATGGGAGTAATCAGTTTGAACTAAGGAACAGCTAGCCCTTTCAAAAATACATATTTTATCCTTAATGCCCGCGGTTGTTGCTATTCCCTGATGTTTCCCTAATACTAAGGGTAAGCTTTAGTTGCCATCTATTACTGTGTTTAACTGGTGATCTCTTGCTACTGAAAAGGAAAATAAAGAGACTGCAAGTTTCATGAAAACATTTCCCTGTGTGCTTAATATTCAAGAAGTGTTTCTGTCCAAGGAATACTACTGAGATCCTGTTTTGAAGCAAGCCATTTGCTTATATTCCTGCCTGACCTTTGAAGTCATCTGAGTTACAACATTTGACCTAGGGGCTTAGATTCCACAGCCAGAATACAGTAAGTCTCCTTCTTTCCTACTACTCTTTTATGGTTGCCATCTCTACAAAGTATAAATATAATTAGTAAATTTTAACTTCTTATTGTTAAGCAAAATAATTGCACTTTGTAGTATGTAAATAGGAAAGTGTAGATCGAAACCAATTTTAAGTATGATCGTATTTTGAACAGTATATTTACTTATAAAAAAGTGTCTTAAAAGATTTGCAGAAATACAGATGAAATCAAACCTAAAAATAAGTTTTAATAGTTAAACAGTAATTTTAGTGCCACTTAAGGCAACCGACCTGCTAATTGATAATTTTTCTCTCTTTAACCAAATTCTAGACAGATTCCTCTGAGCCCTTTTTAATTCAATCTGATTCTTGGAGATTTTTAAGAACTCATTTTTAGCTATAATCTTGTCAAGTCACTTTAGCCATCACTGTGTACCCCAACATCTGATCACTTTCTGTATTTTGTCAAATTCTTTATTCCCTTCCAATCCCCAGACAATATTTGAGCACTTTGACTTGTTTTCCTTAAGAATCTTGTTAGGTCAGTTTAGCAAAAAACTATACTTCTCTCTTAGTAATTTTCCACTGACACCTGTTCCTTGGCTGTCAGTCTGCACTTGTCCCTGCTGTATGTGGAGTTAAGACTACATGTAGACTAAGGCCTTTTTACCTCTGTTGTAATAGTTCTGAATAGAATTTGTCTTTAACACTCTATCAATTTTTTGGCTCTGATTTTCTTTGACAGTCTGGGTGCCATGATTTAGATAGTATCATATTCATTACTAGAATAGTTCTGAATAGAATTTGTCTTTAACACTCTATCAATTTTTTGGCTCTGATTTTCTTTGACAGTCTGGGTGCCATGATTTAGATAGTATCATATTCATTACTAGACTCTATATCTCTCACCCAGGACACTGAGTATGCACCTGTAAAGTCTTTGCTTTCACTCATGATTGATCGATCATGTATCCATTAGGGAGTCTAATTTCTGAGTCAGTACTTCAAGGACAGACCGCCAAAGCTGGTAAGGATAGATTTTTGAATCTCAACATTTGGCATACTTCAGAAGTTAATTCATGGTCCCTGAAAAACGAAGCCTGGGTTGTTCTGGTTAAACAGGGTCTGGATTGGAGTTCTGTGCTTCTCTGTTTAAGATACTAGTCCCAGTAGCAAACAGTTAGGGGACAGCCCAAATTTCTCTGATATAAGCATAAAGTTACCATGAGTTAAGATTATGAGGGCTTCTCACTTGACTAACGGTTTCTTCTGGATCCATCATAGTTGGATGCTCTGCCAGCTCTGTCTGCTTCATTTCTTGCTGTTGTGATTTTACTAAGAGAAGAAGAAAGGATCTCCAGTGGCCTCTTTAGGAAACTTAAGATCTCCCCAACCTGGCTGCTCTACATTTGCTTCTGCTTCTCCCTCCTGCTTTGACCTCCTTCAGCCTCTTCAGCTTCCTCAATCCTTTCATCAGTCTGCCTTCCACCCCTGCTTCTTCCATCCCTCCGTCCACCTTCTAGCTCTTTGGTCACTTGAACTCTAGGTCTCCTGTCCCTACCAAGACTTTCAAAGGATTCAAGGATTCCAAAAAGAAACTCCCTGAGGCTGAACAGGAAAAAAAAAAAAAAAAGGTCAAGTGCAAATATACTGGATATTTTATTCATGCAGATGAGACTTTGGAGACATCCCAACTGCTGTTTGATGTCCTCTCAGCCTCTCACCTAATGTGTACTCCACAGCTTCCATAAAATTTTACATTCGAGCAAAGGAAAATCTGAAGTTTTCTCAGCAAAAAATGATAAAATATATTGGCTCTCACATGGAGCAAGTAAACCTAACTTCTGAAAAACACAATCTGGATAAAAATATAATGTGGAATAAAAATTAAAATATATTATTTTGTTTACCTGATGGCTTAAATTTTAGAATGAAAATGATAATATCTCTGTGTTTGTGTATATATTCATGTATATATATGTATACATACACACACAAATAAATATATGTGTATATATATATATGAATTTTATAAATATGTGTTATTTTTCTGCCTCTGGATTTTATTAAAAAATCCCTTTGTGGGATTCTAGTCTGATTGGCTTAAAGATAAATAAGTGCTTATATAAATTATCTATTCTTAAAAATTCCAGAAGTAAACTTACCCAAATTCTTTGCCAGTTTGCATGATTGATTATTATTTCTTTAATGAAAACAACCTTCTGAGTTATCAGCATTAAACATGTGACCATTCATCTTTATTCTATCAGATTTACTAGTGAAATAAGATATAGTATCTCTTGGATGTTTAAATTATCAATTCAACCTAAGAACAAATGTAGAAGTAAAGATACAATGAAAATTAAATGTTTGATAACTATTGCTTCATTTACATTAATACAGTAAAACAAAAATCATGCTTTTAACCTTTCCATGTTTTTGCTTTTGTAGGACTTGTCTAATATTCATGTGCCATAAAAATCAAGAAAAGGGAAATTAAGTGAGATGTTGGCTAGTTTTGTTTAATCTTGAAATATGTCTGCCTAAAAGCAATGTCCAAAATATTTTTGATAACTTGAAATCTTCAGTTATATTAAACTAATTTAACTATTAGACATTCATTAAATATCTTGATCATATCTAACTAAAATGTGCAACTTAACCACTCATTGCTAGACATGGTTTAAGTTGAGATTCTTATGGCTTCTTTCTTTTACATGCTGCAGAGAGGTAAAGTACATTTGATCTGTGAATAATCTTGTTTTTGTTACTCTGATTTTTTGAAATATGTTTTCTGAGGAATGGTTCCTATAAAATTGAGAGATGGTATTTTCATAAAATTTGCTAGCTTGCTACAGAATACTGGTATGTGACAGACAATTCATAATTGTTTACTTGTTAGTTTTACTTTTTAAAAACATTACTAATGGTTAAAAATTTTAATTGACATGTGTAAATGAAAGTAATACTAGTAATAAGGAAATAACTCTTATGAAAAGAATTAAGGAAAGTAAGATATGTTAAGGAAAAGGATAAGATATGAAGGAGGTGTTTTGTTGAGGAGAAAAGAATAATTTTGTTATAAAATAAGATAGGTGTTCCTGATTGAGAAGGAGAATAATACAGGACAAAAACTGAGGATATAGAAAATTGTAGAAGAGTTATGGGAAAAGAATTTCATATGTGGTAAAAGCTTGTAGGATTGAATAAGTTTATTTATAAGAGGTTTTTTAACTTTTTTTTATTAAGCTAGATAGTTTACTGATACAAAACTAGAATTCGTTTCTCTCTTCAATGAAATAATATTTTCTTGTATTACTGATCTGTTCTTAAAAAGAGATTGCAAAAATATTTTTTAATACTCTGTCTATAAACCAAAATTTTGTCCTATGAGAATAATTTTCCATGCTGTATATTAACTTTTCTCCTGTCTTTCATTATGTAAGTGAATCAACGCTTCTCACTTTTAAAACAGCTAAGGGATTTTTTTTCTTATATTTTTGGCAATTTTATCTTTCCAAAATCAAATCCTACATGAAATCTTGTTCTCAGACTAATCTTAAAATTTCCCAAAGGTTCCCTGGAAAATTTCAAAGAATTCGTTGTTTTATCTCATAAAAAGAAGTGCTAAAATTAACTTGGTTTATTAGATATGTTGAATTACATTGGGAGCATGTCAAACAAGGAAAGGTACTTACCCTTCCCTTACATTTGTGTGGGTAAAATTTTGTTTGTTCAGAAGCTATTAAATTCTTGGAAATTTGATCACAGACAGCTTTTGTTTTATTGCAGCTTGTCTGTGAAATTGTTTGCAGTCAGCTACAGGAGAGCTGGACTAGGCTTTCTAGAATTTCAGTGGAAAAGATGGACAGGTTCTGAAACAGCTAACCCAGGATCAAGTAGAACATGAGTTGATTACTGAGCAATTGATAAAAGGCGATTACAGTATTATTTTAATATTGCTGATTCCTTAATATTCTATTTTCCCTTTTCACTTAAGTTATTTGTGACAAACTGGCAGATTATAGTTTTGTAAACAGAAATAAAACATTAACCTTTTCTCCTTGCCTGATCCCTCTTGAATTCAGAAACAATTATTGAGTATTCTTATTTTCATGGCAGTATAATTACTTGCTTGTGTTCAATAAAGAATCATTTCTCTTTACAACAGGACACAATTGGAAACATTGGTTATCTTACCAAGGTTTTGAATAGAATGTTATATTTAAATATGATGCATAGAATCAGACACAACCAGTTTAAAAGAACCAAGGTTGATTTTATGGAGCCCTCCTGAAAAACAAAGAAAACCTGGTGCTGCCTGACTCAAAGGGTTCTCAAGTTTACAAGTCATTAAGGAAGGTCACTTCCTGACAAATCCAGGAAGCAGGATTACTTGTAGACCTCAAGCCAAGAGAAAATTACCCAACTCTGTAGATACTGTGTTAGTCATGGTTTTCCAGAGTAAGGAATCAGTTGTGTGTGTGTGTGTGCATGTGTGTGTGTGTGTGTGTGTGTGTGTGTGTATTTCACATGATCATGGAGACTGAGAAGTCACATATTGTGCTGTTTGCCAGCTGGAGAACCAGTAAACCTCTGGTCTACTGTAGTCTGTATCAACATACATGAGAATCAGGGGAGCTAACAGTATGTAAGTCCCAGTCTGAATCTTAACATACTAGAATCAGGAACTAACACACTTAAAATGTTCTCTGCAAGAATGTTGGGGGATAGAATGAGTATCTATGTAAAATTGTTTCAGAATACTTTATGTTGTAGGATTTAATTACACATTTTTGCTTAGAACATTTTTAGTTCTTTAATGTTGTTTTCCAGATATATTCCATAGGAAAAGATGTATGTTTTAAATTTATAAATAAAAAAGAGAAATGTAATGATTCAAAAGATTTTAGATCTAGAGAGTATCAAGTTCTTACTAAAATTATCTTTATCTCTGGGTAATGGTGGCCAGCTTAATGGATCTGTGAACAGGACTTACTCAGAACCCAACAGAATTTGGTCCAAAGAGTGAATGAGGGAATGACATATTGTAATAGGGTACATTGAGATGTGTTAAAGATGCAATCATAAAAATGAAAATTGAAGATGGCTGTTAGGAATGAGAATAGAAATCACTAAGGGAAACTTCAGAGGAGCAAGTAAGAAGCTGTCATGAAACATCATGAACATTTTTCCTCATTTCCTAGATCATCCCATTTCTTTTCTCCTTCTCTTCCTCCTCCTCTTCCTCCATCTCTTTCTTTATTATTTTATTTACTTTTCGAACTGGGGATTGAACCTAGGGACACTTTACCCTTGAGATACGTCATGTGAAGATGGAATGAGTAATGGTCACCAGCTGATTCTGTGGTGTCGGCAAAGACATGCTTGGGAAACATTCCTTGCCAAAGGCAGGATATGTGAGCAGCCTTGGCACTCAGCTCTGATGCTAACAGTTATCAAATGTTCCAGTACAATGGGTTTTCTGGGTACAGCAGGATAGCCACAAAATGTTCCTAACTCTAATGTTTTAGTGCACAAAGAAGCCTCTTGATAACTCACAAGCTTTGAACCATCTACAGAGCTTCTGTATTTTAACTTTCTGAAAATGAGACCCTACATAATAAACATGCTGAACTAGTTCTGGGTCACTGTTGCTCCATCAGAGGACAGTGTCCTACCTGGTCCCAGCTTTACTTATAAATGTCTCTGCGTTTTTCTTTTTCTTTGTGTTTCTCTTAATATTCCATTGCCCTTTCTTGAGATCTTTTGTTATTGATGCACAGGACATGGCACATTATCAGTTCTTTTTATTGTTTTTATTTTGAGGCAGTGTCTCACTAAGTTACCCGGGCTGGCCTCAAATTTGTGATCCTCCTGTGTCAGCCTCCAGAGTTGCCAGGATTACAGGAGTGTGCCCCCACATTTGACTGGAACTCCCCACTTCTTAATCTGAAATTCTCTTTGTCTTATGTTTTGTTTTGATGGATGATTTTGCAAATCACAACATTTCCGTAAACTTGATAATAGGAGTTATAGGTCACCCAAATTGGCAAGCCTTGTCTTGCATCTCTGATCACAATGATTAATCTAGAAACTTACAAAAAATGAGGGCTTAATTGAGAGAATTCTCTCAGGTTTTTCAGACTGGAGGTTTTGAGGATGACATTGCAGATTTATTTGATTCCTTATCGTCCTAAAGGCTGGAGATTCGAGTCCTAAACTGCTATCCACCATGTCTTTACTTCATTCCTCAACTACCTGGACTAAAATAAGACAAAACAGACTGGCACTCAGAAAGAAGTGAATATGAGAACTAAAGAGAGTTCAAACAAATTCAGTGACTTTGGTGTTAACACTTTTAAGGTCAATTTCACCCATTCTCTTCCAGAGGTTTAGTTCTCTGAAAATAAATGCACATTTCTAACTAAAACAATATGAGTAGCTTGCATGTGTATTGGTTACCAAGGATTCTTTAAAAAAATGTCATGGAAGGTAATGCCAAAATCTGATTTTAGGGAATAATAATATTATAGTTTGAACATTTCAAAATTATTCAAATATTAGAAAGAAGAATTTGGACTTTGTCTTGGAAAGTGTTCTTCATTTAGCACTATGTTGTTTGTTAAACAAAAACTCTAGTAGAGACAAAGATATTTCTGAAACAAAATGGTTATTGAACTGCTACAGATGGCTAGCCAAAAAGAAAAGACTGGTCCTCAGACAAGTTTCTATAGCCACCAGCAGTGGATGTGAAAATTTCCCCTGGACCAGAGCTCAGAGTATTTCTTATAACAAAGATTTGGGGAAGGAAGGCACAAATTGTTTACAATGAACCTACATTAGCTTTAGATGAGAGGAATGGGATTCTGTGCAGGCACAGAAATTTTGGGATAGATGGACATTGCATAAGAAGAAAAAATTGTGGCTTTTGAATTGATTGGGCTTGTAGAGAAGATGGGGTGTCAAATATGGGTAGTGATGAGATTTTTATTAAGATTTTAAAATACACTGAAGAAACCTTCTTTTGTTCTCAGCCCTTAACTTGGTAACAGAATAACCTCCCCCATCTCTCTTCTCCTCCATCTTGGGAACCTTGTAATTAAATTTGGAATATCTCAGAGTTTTCCCTCTTATCATATAGCAAAGACAGATTTTAGTGTCAGTGACTGGGTGGAAAATTGAAGGAAATGAACAAAGATAACATTTTGTGCATTCTGATTGTTGACAAGAGAAGAAAATTTACTTTGAGTAAATGAGGGATTTTTTTTTCAAGAGTTGGAGATATAAAATGCATAAGATTTAATACATGTCACAAAAGTCACCTACCACAATGATTTTTAAAAACCTTAAATTATGCACCAATACAAGATTGAAAAATATTTTCTGAGTACATACAATGGATATTTTTCTCATGCTTATCATAATTCTATTCCCACTCATTTGGATGTAATTTACCATCATCATAACATTCCAAGGGGAGCCTATAGAGATTGTGTTGTGATGTCAAATTGCTATATGAAAACCATTTTGATAAGCCCATGGACACCACATTATAATGACAAATTGTAATGACAAAATGGTTTCATGTTTCCATGGAGACCAAATTACAATGTCAAATTGATGGCAAAATGAGGTCAATACAAATCTACACAGACCAGACTGTGATGTTAAAACAATGCAAAGCAATATCACCACAGGTCTGGGGAGGCTATGCTATGATGTCAAGGTGATGGGAAAGCAATATTCAGGATGATGTCAAAAGAGTAACAGAAAGATCAGTGGAAATCTAGGCAGCATCCTTCATGATGACAGTACAATAGAACAGTTTTATTAATGCAGATTTCCCCAGTGGTAAAACAAATCTAGTAAAACGAAGAAAATGATAAGCTTATTTATTTAAATGTCCTTACTCTAAATCTTACTTCATTGTGAGTTTTCAGAAACTAAGTGCTTAGTCATGGAAGTTAGAGTGAAAAAGCTGATGTATGTTACTCATTGGTAGAAGTTATTTATTGAAGAATCTGTTTAGATGCAAATTACTTTGCTCATTTAAAATAGGACTGTGAAAGGACCCACAGGGAGACAGTCTGATTAATTCAGTCCTCTCTGAATGGTTTCTCTGGCAGACTTTTCTGTGGGAATGTCTTGGGGCATGCCCTACCCCCAATCTTGGTATGGTTGTCACACCTTTAATTCTTCTTTCCTAAAGATGTTAAAATATTTACAAGTACATTTTTGTATTTTATAAATTATAAACGTAGTTTAACACTTCCTTAAACCTGCCATTGCCAAGAATAGTATGAAGCATAATGTTATCTTCACTGGTGCAGATTATTCCCATTTGTTCTTAAATAATAAATTATATTGATGCAATTTGTCTTGAATAAGTGCAATAAGTATTTTAACCTAATGCTAATGCCAATCAGTTGGATTGTTAGATGCAAATGGAATTGAATACATTTATCACGGCTTCTCAACTCAAATCGTTTCTTCTTCTGTCCAATGATAGCTTTGATTTCATGAAGAAACACACTACTGAGTTATAAAAAACAATCTGGTTACTCAAATATAATGGTTACTTTCAGCAAGTTAGAAAAAGAGAATTATATTTTGCTAAAACATTTGAGTTTGTTTATTCTTCCAAGTGTGAACAGTTCCAAGTTTGTGGATTGTCATTTTAAGTGATGATTAAGGCCATGATGGGAACTCATTTAACCATGTTGAATACATTAATTTGATGATTTCAACCAACATATTTTAGTTGAATTCTGTGTGCCAGATAGTGTGCTAGTAAATTCAACCAAATAGTTTAAAAGATTTGTTTTGTAAGATTTTGCAGTTGTTTTTAAATGTTCAAGATAAAATGATCCATCTGCTTGAAAGAGCAGGACTCTCAGTTCTTTTGTTCTAGCTTCTTTTGTTATTATTGTCTAGTTCATTTTTAAGAGAAAGGTAGACAAAGTTGTACAAAAGAAGAGTTTCATGAAAGTCTTTGTTAAATAACCAATTCGGTGTAAAATTCACTTAGGGTGGACCACAGATCCTACTTCAAAAAATTGCAGAGTTCTCAATCATTTTTGAGAAGATGCAGAAGCAAGGACAAAATATGCCTATAGCAACATACTTATCCAAGTGAGACCAGTTAAAATTAAACACATAAGAAGCAAAGTAATGAGAAGAAAAAGAAGAGGAAAAAGAGGGAGAGGAAGAGGAGGAGGAGGAAGCTACGGGCAACCACTCTGTAGCAGAGGCTGAAGATCACAATTAGAATCCCAGTCTTTCCACTGAGTGAAGTTCAACAAGTTTTACTCTCCTGGATCCCATTTTTCATCATTACTAAACACTGTAAATAGGAAACCATTTTTTTCGTTATAAGGTACATAAAGAGAACACCATTTCTTTACCAGGTTAACAAGTAAATAACCTATCTGTTTTGAAACTGTCCTCTTTGAGTCTTAGAAGCGAGTATGAGTATAAGGAATGCAAGAATTGATTGGATTTGTTCATCTTAAGACACATAATTTGCCTCATAAAGACCTGACAGGATAGCAAGGCAGTGGTCTATACTTCATTTTGAATTTAATTCAGGAATTTAGCAAAGATTTTCCTATTAGTATGACAGTACTTTCTCTAATCTAAAGAACAAATGGAGTTTTCTCATGACCTTTAATGACATTCTTTTTTCACTAAATAAACATGATTTATTAAAATCATGGTCTTCCGCCCTTTCAGACTTTCTAGGGTGATATTTTTGTGATGTAAGATATATTGCCTAAATTTTATAAAGTGCAGAACCATTCTATCTGATTTACAGATAGCAATCATTGTCACTTGTCAGATGCTTTGAGTGCAAAGGCACTCAATTACCCTGATGGAAACAAAGAAACACAACAATATGGTAGCAGTGTGGATGAAACAAGAAAGAAGCAGTATGTATTCACCCTTATTATTTTTCCTTCTATCTCCTTTTCTGTACTATATATTTTTTGAGTCTATGTAATGGTTACATTTTATTTCTACCCCACAATTTCATATAGTACCCTGTGCAACAAAAAGTTCTGGCCCTTGCTCTTGGTTCCTGAGAGTTAACTTTCTAGTCTTTGGAATGTCCTGCCTCATGAGTCTTTGCTTTACCTGGGATCTTGGACCATATCAGTTAGTATATGCAAATAATGTGATTTACAGTGGGAGCCTTGTGTCATGCTGTAGGAGGTTGACCTCTGCAGCAGCTGGAGACTAAGGTCAGCCATATTTGTGTGACCATCAGTAAAATCCTTGTGCACTGAGGCTCTGGTGAGCTTCACTGGTTGGGAGTGCTCCATGTGTGCTTCACACACTGTTACTTGGAGGAATAAGCAAGGAGTTCCTGTCTTTGTGAAAACCTATGTGTGACTTCTGAAGCCTGACCACAGACCGTTATGAAAGCCTTACCAACTTGACGCATGGCCAGTACGCAGCAGTCACAGATGGGAGTTGCAGTCGGCTATTCAGTTCCCTCTGGTTGATCATGCTCTTTCATACATATGCTGCCCCAGCCTTGGTGTTTCCACTCCTGCGTCTATTCATCTGAAGTTTTCTGCTAAAGTCCACTTCAGGTGCCTCTGCCAATGTCTCCTTATGAGGAGAGGAGGGAACATATTTCATCCCTCTTTGGGTTCACAGTGCTTGTCCTCTCCTACCCGTCACTGTCACCCTCCCTATGACCCCAGAGGTCCATAAAAGTATCAGAGTCTTTTCTCTGGGGGCTTCCTCAACATAAGATTGCCAGGATCTGCCTGACTCTGTACTTATGTGCCTTTCCTGGGAAAATGGAGCAGGAGGAATCTGTCCTTTCTCCAGCTTCAGCCAGTTGCTCACACCACCACTCCAAGTGATTAAAGGCTCTTTCCTTCTGGTTTGCTGCTTTCATGGCCACTCTAACACCTGGCAGCTCAATTCTCCTTCTCTTACCTCAGCTGAGTTTATGCCAGCTCCACCCACATGATTCTTCTTGGAGACGACAACTGGAAGCCCTACATCTCTTTCCTCCTGGATCGTGTAATACGTGCTTATTCTTGCTGCTGATTTTAATGTTTCTGCTCAATATAATAAACTGCCCTGGAAGTGCAAGAGATTTGCTGAGTTCTGTGAGTCCTTCTCGTGAATTATTGAACTTGAGGGTGGTATTAGGAACCTCCAGAGCCTGAATTTATTTAAAATTATATCATTAAGAAAACAGTGCATTTATTACATGTCTATATTTTCTCAACTCCAATATAAGAAATTTGAAAAACACAGAAATGTCTTAATATTTTATGCATTGCCATAATAGCATATACATGTATTTGCTCCCATAAAACGAACTGAGAAACTCTTGGCAAGTGACTTCCAGTTTTATAATCTAAGAATTAAATAGTTTGGGTGTGTTTAGTTACAATTATGGTAAGATGTAAAAATAAAATAGCAAAATGGTTGCAAAATATTTGCTCTAAAATCTATTTTCTTTATAAAAATGATTTCTGCAACCATCAGACTTTTTGTAGCATTAAAAAAAAATCAAAGTTGCTGTTTCAGAGCTGAAAGTGATACAGTAGGCCAATAACTCAATTACAAATTTTAATTATCTCTGAGAAAATTATCTCTGAGAAAATTATCTCAGAGAATTTATAAGATATGACCAACATCACAGATTAAATTAGTGTCTAAGAGAAAATTTCCATCTAGATCTGACATCTCATCGGAGATTCTTAATATTTTCACAGGACTCTATCTTGAAAACTTTGTAAATAATTCCACAATATTTACCAAACTTAAATTCCCAATTTTTCCCATCACTTCTTATACATACTTTTGGAAGAAAGGAGGTGAAGACTCATTATCACCATTTACATGAAGGCATTCACTTACGTACACAATGTTGAAGGATGAATAAAGCATTTGTATTTAGGGTTTTTAAGATGGCATATTTCACATAGGAATCATGAGAGAACTGAATAAATATTGAGGCTAACTTTATATCCTTGTAAATACTTAATTTAGACTATAACCACTGATAAGAAAGCTTTTAAAAAAGATACTTTGGATTGGTGTGTCTGTACTTTGGATTAGTATGTCTAATCTAGGCAGGAATTTATAAAACAACTCTGCTGTCTTTCTAATGTCTAGCTTGAGAATTATGGTTTTCAGTTCTGTTTAGAAGATAACATAAAAGAGCTTGATACAAGAATACATGAAGGCCTGGCAAGCCATCTGTAAACCTGCCAGGATGGGAAAAAACAAGAATTAAGGAAAGACTAAGAAAACAAATTTGCCTTTACTGCCATGAGCTGTTGGAAAAGTAACATGCTTGAATTTAGGGAACATAATTGCTGAATGGATTATACCATAGCAAAATGTGCTAGATTACAAAGTCAGAATCCTCTTTCAGAGGGAGAATATGGATCAAAACAGGAGCTAAGTCCTATGAAAAGATAATGCAGAACTTCCTAGAAATAAGAATTTTTGCTGCTGGAAATATCAGACAAGAACAAGAAGCAAAAACCTGTGAAAGAAGCAAAAAGTGAAAGCTAAGGAGTAGTAATCTATGTGACTTTAAGTAATGTGGTAGTGATGGGCGGAAATGTAAAGTAGCTTAGTTCTATATGCATTTTTAAAATAGAGCCAACAATATCAAAGAAATCATTTAATGACTTGAATATCAACATACTGACCCCACATTTTTGGCTCACACAATTTCAAAAATGGGTCAGTTGTTAACAGATATTGGAGACATTTAGGAGGAGCAGGTTGAGAATTAAGAGTTTAGTTTTAGACTTTATAAAGTAATTGTTCATTATCCATGTGTAGATGAATATTACAGAGCATTGTACATGAATATAAGAATGAGAAAAGACTGGAATGGAAATACAGCCATGGGTCATTAGCATACGATTTAAGAAAGAAACTAGTGAACTCACCAATGGAGTGAGTATAGATAGAGGGAAAAAGAATCGTGAAGGTTGTATTCTAACATCAAGACATTCAAGGTACATGGAAGACCTAGTAGAGAATATGCAGAAAGACAGAGCACGGTATAGAAAGAAAACCAAGAGATAATATATCTCTTTAAGGTCATTTAGAGAAAATGTGTTAACAAACAAACAAAAAATTAAAAGAGAATAGGATCAATAATATCACAAGTACTGACAAGTAAATCAAATGAGATTGAGAACCAACTATTGGGTTTCTAATCATGGAAGTCAATAGTAACTTTGAAAAGCTGATAATGTGTTGAAAGCAAACCTTATTGACATGGGTTTAACGAAGACTAAGAGAACTTGAGAGTGGAAAGTGTCAGTGAGAATTTCATATGGTTTTGCCATAAAAGGGAGATAGTTCTGGTGGAAGATGGAGAAGGAATTGGGAATAAATAAGGTGTATTTTTTTTTCCCAAAAGTTAGAAATAATGGTGTGGTTGCAAACAGAAGGGAATGACTCCAGGTCCAGGAAAGAAGTGTAGTTTTATGATGCAGATGAGAATTGCCAGAGCAACGTCCTTAAGTCTAAGAGAGGTGATATATTCCACTGTGCAAGGGGAGAGTGCTGTTTTAGTCGAATGTGTATAATTCATTCCTTCTTATGTGAGAAAGACAATGTGGAGAAGAGCATCTTCTGGTCACTGAATGTGCTGATGGGAAATATTGAAAATTCTCTTTAATTGCCTCTAAGTTTTCAACAAAAGGGAGCATACTCATCATTGACAGTAGATCAGGGCAAGTGGGTAGATGGTTTCAGGAAAGAAAACACAAAAGAGTCATTGGGTGGGATGGAAGAAAGAATAGACTATAGAAACATGTTATAAAACACATAACATAAAATAGTCATGCAGTGGGATGGAAGACAGAATGGAGAGAGTAGAAACATGTTATAATACTTGGATTACAATTTTAAAATGAGACTTGAGCATGGTTGATTTTTTTTTTCTAGAATGTTCAGCTGCACAGGTGCAGACAATGATTCATTATATATATGGACTAAACAGAATTTTATCTAAAAGGAGTGAATCATGGGCAAAAGGCTGCAAGAAATGTGACTGTGATGATAAGGATAGGCCATGGGGTTTACATTTTGAGTAGTGAGAACCTGAGGAGGGTGATGAAATGTAGATAATTGGCATGTTAATGAATCAGAGTTCCAGGTGCAATCCAAAGATTTTTGACTCAAGGATGCAAGAAAGAGTTACCTAGAAAGTTAGGGTTGATATTAGGAGAGTGATATGTTTGTAAGAACCATGGGCAGTGAAGATTGATGTAATTTGGATGTCAAGATTTTTACTGGAGATGAGAAAGAACAGGGAATATGCAGAATGTTGTGTGGATTTGACAGCAGGAAATAAGGGGTAACAGGAGCTAAACCCTGTACTTATTACTGTGTAACAAATGTTTCCTTCAGTTCCCCTAAACAAAGATGAACCTTTGACATAGGTAGACCATATTTATCTGGCTTTCTTCATGCCTGCATTTAGTTTTCCCGAGACTACCACAAAGACATTGCCTTAGAACAAAAGAAATTGTTTTCTCTTATAGTTCTGGAGGTCAGAAGTTCAAATCAAGCTGTCATTAGTGCCAGACTTGCTTTGTAGGCCTTGGGGAAGGAGAGAGGAGTTCTTTGTCTTTTCTAGTTTCTGATGCCTCAGCCACCCTTGCCAATGACTGCATTACCCCAATCTCTCTCTATGGTCACAATTTTTCCTCCTCTTCTGTCTGTGTTCTTTTCTGACTCTTGTGGACACTTGCCATTGCCTTTAAGGCTCACCCAGACAATCAGGAATGATGGTATCTCAAGATTCTTAACTGAATTCCATCTACAACATCCCTTTTCCACATATGGCATCATTCTAGGAATTAGAATATGGACATATCATTGTTGTTGCCTCTGCCACCAGAGGCCTCCTCCCCCTCATCCTCCTCCCTCCCCCTCTTCTCTTCCTCCTCCTCCTCCTCCTTCTTCTTATTTTGATGCGGGGAGGGCACCATTCAAGGCACTACAACACCAAATATATTTTAGATTTCCAGGCCTCCTCAAACTGTCTAAGATTTCTAGGGATACCTGATAAGTATTCATGTTTTGGTGCACTCTGTCTTAGCCTTTCCTTGATTCTGGTCTTTTTTGGACCCAGTCAGTGAGTTTGTCTATGACTTCTGTCAATGTGTCTCTTGTCTAAGAAACCTTTTGAAGCCCTTTTCTCTAGGAGGCACCATAAGAATTGTTCTCTCCCTGCCAAAGTGCCGTTTGAGGAAAACCTACTAGCTTTATCTTCAGTGCCAATTCTGCCTTCTCAGGTACTACATCTCTCCCAACCACTACTACTGCCTCTGGGCTCTGTCACTGTTCATGAATTGCCAGGAGCTCTGAAGTTCCAGAGGAGCAAGGCTGCATCTGTGGAGCCCTCTAAGTATTTGTGGCAAGCTTTTACAAAGATCAATCCATGGCCAATTTTGTTTCAACCCAGTTCACCACCTCATCAATGGATTAGTTGAAACAAATCTTTAATATAATTTTATCCACAAATGTATCATATCTTTAGTAGTTAAATTTAATAATAATCCCTTAATACCAAATCCATATCGTAACCATATCCAAATATACTAGATTTGCTCTTAAATATTTCCAGTCAGTTTATTGAATCTCAACTCAAAGACCATCCATCACAACTAGTTCATAATCTTTTAACTCTCATTTGTTTCTGTTCTCTCTCCCTCTCTCTTTCCCTCCCCTCAACATAACATCTCACAGGTAGTGTATATTACCATCAGGAGGTAATCAATGCTGTCCAGTAGCCTTCATTGAATGCTTCTAGTCAGTAAGTTCAGATTTTAGTCTGATCCATCCTCTCTAAAACCCTCACTTAAAGGTTTTAGCAGCAATTCATGATCATGACCCAGATTCAGAATTATTTGATGTGTTATTAGTGGTTACAAACTTGTAATTTTTTAAAATTCTATCATTTGTTCTCTTTTTATCCAAAATAATTTTTTCCTTTCTTTTTGTCTTTGGAAGGACTTTATTATTATTATTACCACCTGGTTGCAAGACAACATTGAACTCCGAGGCTCTCCTTCTGTAAATCCTGATGTTAGAGACACGTAGCTTTCCAAAGGATTCAGCTAATAATGGACATGAGTTTGAAGTCAAAGAAATTAGTATCAAACTGATTGTATTCCTAACTGTACTTGGTTGGATGTGGCAGAGCTAAAGTTGATGGTTGATGGTTTATTTTTCATATAATTCTAATGTGTTGTTTCTGTCAGTTTTTTTTTGTTTTTGTTTTTGTTTTTGTTTTGCTGCTGTAATCAAAAGACCTGACAAGAACAATTAGAGGAGAAAAAGTTCATTTTGGTGCTTACAAATTACATACCCAAAAGGCACACCTCCCCCAATGTCCTACCTCCTTCAGCTACACCTTACTTCCTACAGTTACCACCCATTTAATTCCTAATAGGGAGTAATGCACTGATTAAGTTAACCCAACCATTTCACCTCTAAGATTTCTTGCATTGTCTCACACATGGGGTTTTGGGAGATACCTTATGTCTAAACCACAAAAATGTATCATTTCTGCAGATGTGGTTATTACCTACTCTTAGATTCTCTGAGAGCTAAGTGAATAACTAAGAGGCCCCTCTCTGGAGTGAGTATAAGAGGGGGGAGGTCACCCAATGGAAGGGGAATCTACAAAGGTATCAGCCAGCAGGGAGTGGGAAGGTCACTCTGGCTTGATTACCACCATACAACCTGGGCCCATAGAAGGGCAATGTGGTATGGGCTGCGATATGCTAACATGACAGGCAGAAGTTTGGTGGCTTTGAAGACCATGTTCTGGTTGCCACATAGAGTTAGTGAGTAACTCCCAGTTACAAGGCATTGGAAAATCAGCAGGGCTTAGGAAAGCATGGAGAATGTAGGAAGGTCTCAATGGAGCCACAAATACCACAAAGGCAGAAATGGGTAAAGAAGACAACTGCCACCATAATAAAAACCTACAATAAAAAAAAAATACTGAGGTGTAATCAAAAGTGGTGTCACCAGCACTCTAATAGCAGAAAATTCTAGCTTGCCAATGAAGATTGGCAGGATCCAAAGGAAGCAGAGAAGACTAATCAGACAAAGAAGAGAAAATAAAAGCAACTGCCTGTAAGTAAAATTTCATGTAGAAAAGTCACTAGACTGAGGAGGAGTGAGGGCTGGTATGATACAGAGGCCTAGACCCTAACTAACTATGTGATGCTAACCAGATCACCGTCTTACTTGAGCAACTGAATGCCCTCTTCTGAAAAATAAGAACTGGAATAAAAATTTATTCTTAAGAATTGAGTGCCCCTCCTCTCCAGGTTCTACTGACTATAGGATTTGATGAAAGAGGAATTGGAATGTCCTCTGAGGGATGGCATAACAAAATTCAGGGGGTGGGAAGAGAAGAGTGAAAGGGGTGGTACTGGGGATTGAAATGGAGCAAACTGTTATATTCATTTACAAATATGTCAGAACGAACCCTTCAATGATGTAAAACTGTAACACATAAAAACATAAAAAAGAGAAGAAACTATAATACACTTATAAAGAGAAATTTCCCCTTATCTACTAGTTACCCAAATACTAGTCATATAGAGAGTTAGGATACATACAAGATTCTTGCTGCTCATCAAGTTTCAGTATAGTTGTTGCCTTCATGATGCTCCAAAGGTGAAACAAAATGAACTTGTGGTTTAGAATCATTATGAATTTTTACATTAACATATATTTTAATATATTTCAGTCTATTGAAGCTACTGTGTATATAACTGTACATCCTGAAAATCATACCATAGTAGTCTCTAAAGGTATCCCTCATTCCTCTCTTATGCCTGCATAGTACTCTCTTTCATTTAGATATACCATAGTTTATTTATACAAGTTCCTATTGATGAACCCTTGAGTTATTTCCAGTCATTATCTGTATTGGATAAACTCTTAATACTTTTTGAAAGTTTAATTATTAACTTCTTTCAGGAGGATTTCTTTCCTCCTGCTTCATTTGAATATATTTTGCTTGAACTGGGATTCCTATTAAAATTACAATGCTTTCATAATTTCTATTTATATAATTTTAAAATATTAAATGAATCCTTGGATGAGGAATTTTGTAAAGAAAATGCTATGTCTGACACTATTTGCAGTATTTCCAAAGTTGACTTATTTTGACAACAAAATATTTTGGATGATTAATGTGCTGAGGAATTCAAAAGAAAATAAATCAACTCCTTTCAAAATATAGTTTTAAAATAATTTATATCTTTATGGAAATCAAAATAGGAAAAAGTTAGTTTATAAGTTATTTGCAGCAAGAATAATATATGATTACAAAGTTAAAAAGTCACCTTTCCAGTATCTTTACATTTTTTAAAACCATGTTTCATTTATAGTGGCAATCATAAACACATATTTAGCAATTAGAAGAAAAAAGCTAAAATTATAAATAGTTGTTCATTCCTATGAGATCATTGCAGCCTGAATATCAAAGAAACAATTTCAAATGATAAATGTAATTTAAAAATAAACTTTATGTCCCTGCCTGTCCATAATGGGTTTTTCCCTTTAGTATTAAACAAAATAACTATTTTCTTGCTTTTAATATTTACTTCTAATATATTGTGAGTTTGGCCTAACTTCTCTAAATTTTACTTTTTCTAAATCAGAAATTATATTGCATTTTTTATAAAACCCTGAGACACAAATCTCATTAAAAAGTGAAAAATTTGATGAGCCTCCTTTTATAGGATATAAAATTCATTCACTAGTTGTCTCAGAATGGCTACCAGCAGCTTTTAGTAACTACTCTGAGACAACATGCAGAGAGCAAGAGTTTTATTTGAAGGTTTCCAAAATATTCCCAGCAATTAATTTCTATGAGATTTTCTATAAACCAATTTTTATGGTCAGGGGAATTCAATGTGCTCATTTTCTTTAGCCTCAGAGTCTTTCTAGATAATATGTTGTCAGAATCAGGGAGCAGGGGTTCCTAAAACAAAATTTCTCCTTTTTCTCACAAGGAGGTGGATGTTTGGAGGAAAACAATCAATAAGTGTCTCTAGAGGTTCTAATAATTGCCAGTTCATTTTTAGAAACTTTTAGTAAGTCAAATAAACTTTAAAAGTTTGTCTAAGCTCATTTCTTCATTATTTGGAAGACTTCTTAGTTGATGAAATCTGTACAGAATGCTGCCTTTTGTCTATTGATTTATTTATGAGATAAATAGGGTTGAAAAGAGAGGTAAGCACTGCTTTACTGTTTTGCAAGCTTCTGCCTTCCCTTTCCCCTTTTCCCCTGTTCCCCACTTCCCCTTACTTTTCTTGTTTTCTATTTCTCTTTATTTCTTACTCCTCCATTTCTCCTGCTCTTCCTCTCTTCTTTCTCACTTCTCTTTTATGTGTCATGTTCTCTTTACTCAGTTCTTTCTCTTTCCCTTCCTTTTTCCTTAGTTGTGCTCTTTTTTCTTCATTCTTTACTTTGCTCAAGTTCCTCGACCTCCTTCACTAAAATTTTCTTTATAATTTCTATAGAAAAAAAGTGTGTACCCAGCATTACTTAAATAACTTTTCAATGGATAAATTTCTCCTTGTATGAAGAAAAAGATTGATGGACAGAGGAGACTCCCAGGTGTTTTGGGTCCTATTCTATCAAGCACACCAATGATCCTTGTCACTCCTATGTCTTCAAATATCTTTAAGCATTTTATTTTTCTCTGAAATGCAATGAAAATTCCTCTTCACAAGAACACTAACTAAATTTGCTTTAGTTTTAGTTTGATATTAACCACTCTGTGACACTTTGAACTGTTTTATTATGACAACTTGAAACACATTCTTTCTAATTTTTAGGACCTTATGCTTCTTTCTAACCTAAATAAAAAATTCCCTTATATAAAGCCATATCACAGTAACTGGCAGTGATATTCAATTGACATTTATGCACTTATATGTGTTGTCAGTTTTCCTTCCACATTTAGCATCTTTCCATCTCCTGAAGGAAAAAAGGATCTATGCTATAAATGCTTGTATCTCCAGCAGCTGGCATAGATTTTCACATAAAATTTTTGTAAGTAAGTTTCTAATGGACTTACTAATCTCTTTCCACCACTATAATGAATTGTTATAAATGATTAATTAGAGGGCAAATGAAACATATGTAAGGAAATTAATACTTATATTCTCAGATTTATAGCAGCAAACAACAAAATAATTTATTTTTCATCAATTTTATGAAGTAAGATCCAAGGTTTGATAATTATTTCACTAATCTGTATTCAGACCACATTTACCAAATGTCTGTTCTGTAGCATCTGAGTCAAATATGCAGTTAGGATTCTGTTTGGCAGGGGCTGGGAGCACAGGGTTTATAGTGAAACAACTTGGAATCATCTGCTTGACCTAACACTTTTTCACAGTGTCTTTTAGAAAGTTGCTTATCCTCTCTTTGTGTTGAATTTTGAAGGATTTAGGGGAGGCTTAAGTGTAATAGAGTACAGGGAGCAAGTCTTGTACCTTGAAGAACCTCTGATGTTGAGACCCTTGCTGGTGAGTTGGTGGGGTCTCTCTTACACCTTTCCACTGTGAGGGTTTTGTTGTGATACGGAAGTGGGGGGTTAAGTCACCCTAATGTACAGGGAGTAGAAAACCCCAGACTCACACCTTCTATTACCTTAGATAAATTTAAAGTAGAGAAAGAATGTGCAAAATATTCTATTTTTCCTGATTTCCTGGAGTTATTGGAAAGAAGAAAAAATGAATAGAGGGTGAGATATTGATAAATTGAAGAATAGAGTGAAAATAGGATAGAAGTATTTCATCAACTCATGTTTTAAATTTGAAAAGTTTATCCATTTATCGTATCTGGTGTGTGCATGCGTGTGTGTGTGTGTGTGTGTGTGTGTGTGTGTGTGTTGGGGGAGCTTTACTTGCCATATATATGTGGCAATAAATATGTACATTTATTTATTTACACAGAGACACAATACCTACATGAGCTTTCACCTTCCAAATTGACTGTATAGTGGAATGGATTGGACAAGAAATTTTAGGCTAACCTTGAGAGAAGTACTCAGTACTCAGCATGTATGGGAGGCCATTTTGGGGGTTAGAAAAAACTTGGACCACAGAATTTTAGTTGTTTTGCTAGAGATAGACAGTTTGGGGAGCCTTGGTAAGAATATGTAGATTTATTACCAAAGTGAAAACAGAAAAATATTAGCAAGAGCAAACAACCAAGTTCTAATTTTTCTGAAACTTCTGATCCTAACATTATAACACCAGCAGCTAAATTTTACAAGCCACCAAAACAAGGGCATGCAATGTCCAGGTATTTCAACAATGTAATCATGGATCCAAAGGAACCAATGAACAATAACCATGTCTGAGAATCTCTTTTTCTGCATTTCCATGAAGATAGAATAATACCATTTTTCACTGAAGTGAAGATAAGAAAATTAGGGGAACAATATATTAGATTGTGTTGCCATAACAAAATACCTGAGACTGGGAAATTTATAAAGAAGAAAGATTTATTTCTCACAGTCTGGAGGCTGGAAATCCAGGATCAAAGCACTGGCAGGCTCAGTGTCTGTTTGCAGGATGGCACCTTGTTGCTCTGTCCTCTATTGGGAGAGAATGCATGTCTTCACAAAGCAGATGGTAAAATGGTAAAAGGTCTTAGCCAGAATTTCCAGTCCTTCCATAAGGTAAAAGTCTCATTCATGAGAAGGTTCCCTCATAACTGAATTACCTTCCAAAGACCTCATCTTTTAATAGTATTGGATTAGAGATTAAGTTTCAGCTCAAACATTTGGAGGAACACATTCAATTCATATAACACTGAGATACCCAAAGAGCACTGTTTCAAATGATTCCAAACAAGAGGTAAAGATTTGAAAAGACAATATTTTAACTGAAAGGAGAGTTTACTATAGTAGAAATTGTCATTTTAATAAACAGCAAGATTCAAAATGTTTTTTAAATAATCAGTGTAGTTTTATAATATAAAGCAACCATGTTTCTTTTAGGCATATGAATATGAGTGATAATTTTGACCTGTATTTTTCTGAATTTCCCAAAGAAAGCAGTTTAATTTGTGAGGGGGTACTTTCAGGGTAGTGATGATGAAAAATAAAAATAAAATAAAGAAGTCAAGTTGAGTATGCATAATCAAGCCTGTTACTACTTAAGAAGAGTTGTGTACAGTGCATAGTTGAACTGACCCTGGAATGGATGGTAGATGGGAACATTCATCCATCTCCAACTCCCCTGTTACCTTAAACAAGTATGAAGTCACTCAGACTTTCAGGTTTGCATGGGCATGTTTACCCACTGGGTTACTATAGGCATTCCACAGTACAGCACCAAAGAAGCACCAGGAAAGCTAATGAAAAATTCAACACGCAATTTAGACAAAGTGCTGTCAGGTTATACCTTTGTGAAGCAGGTAATTACAAAATAGCTGAAGTGAAAGGTGAGCTGATAGGATATAAGTGAAGCACAAGAGATGCCAAGAACCTAGCCTCACTACACCCATAAATATCCTAAGAGAATTTCTGAAGCAGAGTAAGTGCTTAATAAATGAGTTATTTTTAATAACTGACACAGTTCCTGTGAATTATATGCACCCTTACATTCCCATTAGATAAAATAGTGCTAGACATAATAGGAAATAGTATCCAAAGAAATGACTTTAGATGAATGAATAAATACAAACAAATGAGATATAAATCACTGCTTTCAATAAGCTCATAGTGTTGCAGAAAATGAAACTTAGAAAGTAATTATAATGGTGCCTTTGGTGTTACCATAAAAATTATTCTTTATTGGTTTATACCTTCATGCCATACCTTGTTCCAAAGATTTCTGTTAGATAATGAAACTATATACAATACAGAGAAAAGAGGGTGAGGCGAGACATAGGAATTATTTTCCACACAAGGATATACATCACTAGCATTTTCCTATGGAGCCAACACATAAAAAATGTCCTCTAAAAAGGCAAACTATGAGGTCCAGCTGCATTCAAGTAATTAGTTAAGCATTTAATACAGTGGTTACACATTCAAGTTCTGGAGTCAGACTGCTTAGATTAGATCTCATATCTTCCACTTATTACCTTTGTACCTGTTAGCAATTACTCAATCTCACTGTGCCTTAGGTATAGGTTTTTTTTTTTTTTTTTCTTTTTTCTTTTTTCTTTAATTGATCTACTGGAGATTGAACCTGTCACATAGCTTTACCTAACTCTGTGCAAGCAGCCTATCACTGAACTACATGCATAGTTCTTTAGTTTCTTCTTAAGAAAATTATATTAAAATTGTAGCTCTTATTGTGAGAAACAGTTTAATTATGATAAAACATTTCCTGATAAAAGACTTAAAATAATGTCTTACACATGCACACACACACACACACAAATGCCATATAAACTTTTAAAAATTATTTTGATATGTCTGGCAAAATAAGAAGGTACATTTAAGTAAGGGAGAGATTTTTAAATTTCAGATTTTGAGAAAAAGAAAGACAAGATGGTAGAGAAAGAGTGCAAGGAAATCAGACATGCAAACATTATTGAAAGAAATTTTTACAAAATAGTCAAATGGAAGAAAATGATATGAAGGTGATCAGGAATTAAAGTTGTAATGTACCGAAAGTACGTAGTTCTCCTAAGAGTGTGTTACAATAGTGTTATGGTTTAGATCTGTATTGCCCCCAAAGACTCATGCATGATCCTTAATGCAGCAATATTGAGAGCAGGGACAGATGATTGGATCACCTGTGCTGATACTCATCAATGGATTAGTCCATTGATGGGTTTACAACAGATGACTTTATAGGGAGATGGTGGAATCTTTAGGAGGTAGTGCCTAGTAGGAGGTAGGAGACCCATGAGGAATATGCCCTGGAAGGGTATTGGTTATCCCCAGACCCTACTTCCCTTGCTCTCTTTCTCTCTGCCTCCTGACTGCCAGATAAACAGCTTTCCTCTGCCATGCCCTTCTGCCATGAGGTTCTGCCTCATCGGAGACACAAAGCAATGAGGCCAGTTGACCATGGTGTGAAAACTCAAAAATTGTGAGCCAAAACAAATATTTCCTCCTTTGGGTTGTTTTTCTTAGGTATTCTATCACAATGATAAATATCTGGCTAACACAAATAGAAAAAATTGAAAATAATGCTTTTCTTAAAGGACCTCCAAAAAAGAGTAAAGATTGGCAATCATTAGTAGAATGATTCACAGAATTTTGTCACATAGCTTTACCTCACTACAAGAAAGGCTTGAATTGTGATCCTTGGATAAGGAGTTATTTTTCTGTCACAGAACTATTTTATGAAAGTTTAGTGGTTGAACTAGAACTCTGCTATTCTATCTAAGGACTGTGTGTGGATTGGGACATTTTGTGAGAGCATGTATAAGACCATCCTATTTACGAACTTAAATACTAAGATGTTTTCACCTGTTTTTCCACATGGACAGAACTTTGAGACATAAAGTGAAACAAGCTAACAAAAACAAAACAGGACTTTGAAAGTGACTAGAATAAAAGGAAGCTTGTGTTTAGACTTTTTGAATATTAGTTTATGATAACAATATGGATCAAAACCTGAATAAATTTAAATGTTCCATTCGAATCCTGAACATACATATGTTTGGCAGTTATTTGGGTTAATTTAACTATTTAATAGTTTTTTAAAAGTATAATTTTACATACCCCAAAAATTAACATGTAAATATATAGTAGATGATTTTTAGTAAATTTATATAGTTATGCTGTATCATCAAATCTACTTTTCTGTCCCAACAAAAAGTGTGAAATTTCCCTGTGCCTTGAGCTCCATTAATCTGTTTTCTGTATCTATAGATTTACTTCTCAGAGTTCTATAAAGATCAAGTTATATAATATGGAATCATTTATATTTTTCTTCTTTCCCTGAGCATGTTTTGGAGATACAAAGAAGGTCTGCTGATATCAATAGTACACTCCTTATTATTTTTAGGGTGATTTCACTTTATGGCTATAACATATTTTACAAATCTATTTACCAATTAATGGACATTTAAATTATGTTATGTTTTTGGCTATTAGGAAGTATGCATATTCACAGGTTAAGATTGTGGACATATGTTTTCATTTCTCTTGGTGTTGACACAGATGTGACATTGATGAATCATTGAAAAATATAGGTTTAATATTTTAAGAAACCATCAATTTTATAAAATGACATATCTACACTAATAGCATGAATATATGAGAGTTTTATTTACTCTCAATCTTGCCAAAATTCAGTGTTTTCAAATTTTAAGATCAAACTATTCTAGAGTTTTCAGTGTTATCTCATTGTGGTTTCAACTTGAATTTCCCTAATGAATAATTATATTGAACACTTTCATATGTTTATTAGAAATTTATATGTCATCTTTCCTGCAACATCTATTCAATTTTTTTTCCTGTTTCTTTTACCTTCTTTTTTAGTTATGATTGATTTGTATATTCTGCATAGAAGTTCTTTATCAGATATATTATTTTGCAAATCTTTAACTTGTTTCTTTTTTCATTTTCTCAATGGTGATTGTATGCTAGTAAAAGTTTTTAATATTTATTAAATTTGATGTATCAATATTTATCCTGTGAGGATCATACTTACAGTGTAATATCTGAAATTTT
Organism: Sciurus carolinensis; assembly: GCF_902686445.1. Classification (NCBI taxonomy): domain Eukaryota; kingdom Metazoa; phylum Chordata; class Mammalia; order Rodentia; family Sciuridae; genus Sciurus; species Sciurus carolinensis. Next base: position 59,789,728 of record NC_062213.1, on the reverse strand, counting down.
GCCTGACCTAAAGCTACAAAAAAGTTATGTTTTGTTGTAGATGTTTATTATAGCCCTTATGTTTAGCTCAATAATATATTTATAAAATTTTAAAATTTTGAAAGATTTTAAGTAGTTTCTTAAAGGAGAGAAATACATTTATTCATAGGAAGAATCCATTTCATAAAGCTATTTTTCCTAATGGTTCTCTAGATAGAGTTGAATTCTATAAAATAATTAACTGTTTTGATAATGAAACTGATTATGTTAAAATTTATAAGGAAGAACAAAAGTCTAAAAAGTACTCAAAAGTATGGGAGAGCTGACTTTCAAAATACCAAATTATTTTGCTACTATAGTGATTAATAAGGTATTCTACTTGTTAGAAAGAGAAAGTTAGCCAGTGGGATAAAATAGAAAATCCAGAACCAACCTACCCTAAATTCATATAGAAATTTAATATCTGATAAAAAAAATTATATTGCAGGTCAATAAGGGAGTGAGAGACTCTCTAATAAATAATGCAAAGTAACTGGTTATTCACATAAAAAATGCAATAGGATTCCTACTCTTCATGTAAAGTGACCCAAAGGACTCAAGTAGGTATTGAAAAGACACTAACTTAAACATTTTGAAAGAAAATATAGAATACCATTATATCCTCAAGATTAAACATAATATTCAAAATAAATCTGAAAAAATCCTTAAACACACACAAAAAGTGATATATCAAAGTATTCTAAAGCTAAGGAACTTTTATCATTCAAAAGATACAAGAATAATGTGAAAATGTCATCTATGAAAAGACCTGAGATTTATGTACATCTAACAATGGATTAACATTGAGAATATATAAAAATGTAAGCACCCATAAAGAGAAAGTAGGCAAAGAATAAAGATTACATTTTCCATAATGTGAAACAGCCTTAATAATTGAACAACAGCCTTAATAATTGAAAAAAATACAAATGAAACCACATAAAGAGTACTAGGTCCTTAACTGGCAAAACATTAAATGTTCAACACTCTCATAGATGATGTATGAAAGTGTGAACTTTCATACACTGATGGTGAGAATGTAAAAAGGTACATACATTGCTGCCATCCTTATGAAACAAAAAATGTTTTACTTTGTAAAATGGGAAATTCATATGACCTAAAATTCATCAATTCCAGACCTGGAAATATAACCTAGAGAAATGTCATATGCACCAACAGACGCAAAAATTTTCCCTGAAGAACGTCTTTCTCTTTCTTGAGGCAATGAAAGTGACATCACATCACTTTACCACATTTTGTTATAAGAAGCAGATCTCTAGGCCCAGCTTTTAGTTAACTGGATAGGATTACCAGTGGATGTAAATAATAGGAAGAAGCCATCTTTGGGAGCTATTATAGAAGATAATCAACACAATAATTTTTAGAATCTATACTGATATAATCTATAACCCATTAATTTTTATAATACTTTGACATTTAATTCTATAATCATGTACTTTTGAGCATAATGATAGTGATAGGTCAAATTTAATTATTTCCCCTATGGATATTTAATTATCCCAACCACAATTTGTTCAAAAGACCTTTACTTATCTGCAATGACATTTTTACAATGAATTAAATACCTATATATATTTGGGTCCACTTCTGGATTCCCTGCTTCATTTGTCTGTCTACCTGACAATACTACATTGTTAAAATTGGTGCATTGTTATTGGTGCAGTTTTATAACTAGTCTTACAATTTGTAGTTTACATTTTCTATTGATTTTTCAGTTAAGGAATGTCCTGGTCATTCTTCACACTTCTTAGTTCCCTTTAAACTTAAAAATCAGTTTTCCAATTTTACTAAATGAGATTATTATTTATCTTTAAGTTTGATGAGGGAAATTGGTATCTTTACAATACTGAAAATTTCAAGTCATGAATATGACTTGCAAGTATATACTTGCATTTATTCAGGCTTCTTTAATTTTTACTATAATATTTTATGGTTTACTATGTAGAAATTGAATGTACATTTCACTAGATTTATACATAGAAATGGATGCCTTTTTGTGCTATTGTAAATTATTTCTGTGGCAGGCAGAATTCTAAAGATAATACCCCCTCCACTACCCACCACTGAATCCTGGCTGTAATTATTCACTTAAACACTAACCTAGCTAATCATTTGAAGGGGACATGATATAATTAAGATTATGGACTTTAAAACAGAAAGATTATTCTAAACTATCCATGTGGGCATAATCTAATCATGTATTCCCTTTGAAGCAAATACACTTCTCTAGCAAAAGTCACAGATATATGACAGAGAAGGAAGCCAAAAGTGAGCTGAAATAGACAGAAAGTCAAAGAGATGTGAAACTTGGGAAGAACTTGAACAAACCATTTACTAGCTTCAAATGTAGGAGAGAGGACTTTGAACCAAGGAAGATGTATGACCTTTAGAATTCAACAACCAGCAAGGAAACAGCAACTTGGTCCTGCAATTCCATGAAACTGAATAGTGCCAACACTCTAAATGATCTTAACAGATTTTGACATAGGTACCAGACAGGAATGCAGGACTGTGAACACCTTGAATTTGACCCTGTGAAACTTAGAGAGTAGGTCTGATAAGCTATTCAGTGTCCTGGGTTTTGACATACAAAACACAATAAATGAGTTTGGTTTAATGGCTAAATTTACGATAATTTGCTATGGAAGCAATAAACAATGAATGCAGTGTCTTCTATGATATTATTTTCTAGTTTTGAGGGTATATTCAGATAACTTTGGAATACTGATTTCATATTTAATAATTGTACTAAATTCATTTGTTAATTTCTTTGGCTCTTATGACAAACAATTATTATTTGCATAAAAATGACAACATTTTTTCCTTCTAACTTAAATATTTTATATCTCATTTTTGCCTTATTGTACTCTATAGAACCTCCCTGCAATATTTACTAGAGCTGATGGAAGGAGATATTCCTTACTTACCAAATACAAATTAAAATTCTCAATATTTCATCATTCAATGTTTGCTATAAGACTATATTATCATTATTACCAGACTAAAAACTTTCTATTTTTACATAATTCAGTGTTAAATGTTACCAAGTAGTTTTTTATGTATCTTGAAATTTGCTATTTGAATTTTCTTGTTTGATTTTGAAGTATTGTCAGACTTAAACCCTCAAATATATGATAAATTGCTTATTATCCTTTATTGATTAATCAGAAGTCACTCCTATGAACATGAGTGATAATGTCCCACAATTTTATTTTTGTAATGTCTTTTTCAGGTTTTGATGTTAATGATATTATTGCTTCATAAAATAAATTGTAAAATATTCTCTTTTACTCGTTTCTTAAAGAGTTTGGGTCAAACTGATATTATAATTTTCTTTGATAGAATTTAGTTTAGTTTGGTTTGGTCATATCTTTGCCTGTAGTTTTCTTTGTTGATTTTATTAAAATAAGATTTTAAAGCTATTTAATTTAATTGTTAATATTTCCTTTTGTAAAAGGGAAATATGCAGTAATGTTTCCTTTTTAATTTTTGATATTGATAATTCATGTCATGTGTAAATGTTTAATCATTTTTCTTGGGGTTCATACATTTCCTTTGTTGTTTCTCCTTATTCTAATTTTTTTCCACTTCTTTAATTATTGCTCATTATTATTTTCTTTTTCTATATTTTTTGAAGTTAACATGCTGTTTTTAAAACTGATTTATTGTAAATGATATTCATATTATTGATATTCAGCCTATGTTCTTTGTCCAGTATAAACATTTAAGATTCCAGTGACTCTTCTAGACAATTTAGCTGCATCCCCACACATTTTAATAGGAATAATTAGTTATTATTCACTTCTAAGTATTTTCCATATTTCCTATAGTAATTTTGTTTTTTACCTTGGCACAATTTAAAAGTATAATGCTAGATTTCCAAATTTACTGAATTTTTCTTTTTTAAACATAAAAAAGTAAATTAAAATTTTTAGCTGATACATAGAAACACAAAATTGTACAGTCATGAGGACCCATGTGATGTTTTCATACATGTGCACTTTGTGTAATATTTATATCAGGTTAAACACATCTCTTTTCTGAGACATTTATCATTTGTTTGTAATGAAAACATTCAAAAGTGTTTCTCCTAGATTTTTGAAATACACAGCATGTTATCATTATACATACTCATTATACAGTGACTGTAGCACACCAGAACTTCCTTATCCTATCCAACTATAACATAGTGCCCATTGATCACCTCTCCTTCCCCTGAATCCCTAGCCTCTGTAACTATCATTCTATTCTCAACCTCTATGAAATCAACATTTTTAGATTTCACATATCAGTGAGATCATGCAGTTTCTGTCTTTCTGTGCTGGGTAATTTCAGTTAGCATAATGTTTACTTCTACCTATCAGACTGAAAAATGACAGAATTTTATTCTTTTTATGGCTGAATAGTACTCTAGTGTATATACAGCACTTTTCCATTTTTAGCCACAGTTTTTATTGTTGCTTTTGGAATCGGTAAAACACCATAATGAGAAAAGTAGTCCTAAATTCCAAGATTGTCGTTTTTGGTCTTTCTCATTTTTCTACATGGCATTGCAAATTTTTATTTTGGGCATTGCAGATAATTCTTGAAATTTTCATAAATTCTCTGAGGTTTTCAATTTTTGAAAATGTTTTATAATTATTAGTAGTAATACTATTTTGTGAAAAACTAGTTAGCCTTTTACGGAAAGAGATTGTTTTTAACCTTTGTTTAACTCAAGTACAGAATGTCTAGTTTAAATTGGTTCAATTATTACCTTTTCTTGACTCTGTACTAATAAAGTCCTTCCTCCCTTATATGACTTCTAGGTAGGTTAGTGGTGTAGCTTTTTTCACAACAGGTTTGTCTCTTAGTCTCACCTAAGAGCTGAAGTAGGCGTGATGAGAATAGAAGGAGAAACTACCGTGTACTCCAGTCCTTCTTATCACAATTGTACTCAGTGCTTTACACCTGAGCCATGCTGTAATCTTGTTAGATGTCATGACTTTGATGGGCTCTCTGTTTTCGAGGAGTCACACATGACCTTGTCTACTTGCTTTCTAAGACACAGCCACAGTAAACAGAAAAGCTGAAGTAAGTCTTTGATTCAGGTACTCTGATGCTTATCCTCTGGGAGTTATCAGATTATAATAACAACATAACCCTTCCCTACAGATTTTCGACCTATATATTTAACTTAATTTTTTTTTTTCCTTTTGGCTTGTAATTATTTTTTTACAAAGTGAATGCACTAGCATTCAGGCATGTAGGTGGCAGGATGTGGCAGTTGTGAAATGTAAATCTGGGAAGCTTTATATCACTTCAGTGACCCTTTATGAGGTATATATGTGAGTGATAAAAGTGTAAAGATAAGCACTAGAGTGTGTAATGTAAGTCTGAAGATGACTGTTGCATTTAGCTAAAAAGAAAGTAAATGTGATTGAGAAGGGCCTCATGGTTTCAAAATCTACAATATTTTCTCTTGATGTGATTTCTGGATAAATAGTATTCAATTTGTGGCTATTCTTTGCACTTTATTTTAAAGACTTTTATAAGTATTCAGTATATTTTATGCACACACATAAGCACATATGTACACTTAAATGATAATAGCAGTAATAGTTACTCCCTGATGAAATTTAGAGAAATCCACAGCTATTCTTTAAGACCAAACTTATTTACACTGGGAAAACTAATGAATTACATGGACTGTAATAGATATCTTCATTGTTTGGATCTTCCTAGTTTGGGGGAATGGGGCTAATTTATGCTATTCCCTTAGAGATGTGGTTTTGCATTTCATTTGCTATTTTGGAAGGACTTTAATCTAGTTCTTCCCCTTCTGACAAACTTCATTCTATAGGACATAGAACCATGTGGGGATTGCATTAGCTTTTGCATATTCTAACTATACATTCAGGAATTTGAGAAATTGATCAGAATTTTTATAGGGGCTCATTTAACACACTGTGAAAGAGACTTAGGGAAAATTTCTCTTTACTTCTCATTTCCACTAACCTTCTCTTGAATGAGTTGTGCACGTGACAATTTAGGTCCCAGAGATTCATGTAACTAAAAGATCAATGTCTAATAATTCTCCAAGTGTTCAAAGGTATTTTCATTTCCTCAATTCATAGTCACCCTTATAAGGGATACAAGGTTCCTTTGGATAAGTTTACAGGGGATATTCACAGTATGTAATTGTGATGAGTCATTTTTAGGAATACCTAGTTCACCATTTATCCAATAGGATCTCAGTTTCTGAACTGACTCAGTTTTGGATATTGAATAAATCACTGCACTTATTAATTTTGTGACTCAAGAGAAGTCTTAATATAGCAGAACTAGATTTAATTTTGAAGGAGATGGAAACTTACAATGCCTTGTAGAAAAAATGAAACTGAGTACTCTGACCTAGAGTTGCTGCGATAGTGGGGACTTGGAAGTCTGATGTCACCTGGTGTCAGTCAAAAGTCAAGAGGTGAGTTGGAGCCCACTTCACTCAGGTGTGGGGAATGTCGATCCAGACTTGATCCAGTTCCTTTCCTTGGGAGAAATTTGGTGCATGGGATGGAGGAAGGCTTGAGAAAATCGAAGGCAGTTGCCTGGGGCCATCCCCGATGCTGCATGAAGTTTTCATGTCCAGAATCTGACCCCAAATCTTCTCTAGGGAAAGAAATATCAACCATTATCTGTCTCTATGTTTCTGATTGACTTGACCTGACAGTGGAGAGCACTCTCACCCAATGAATCTTGGGTCCTCAGAAAAAATCTTGGTCTGATCTAAAGTCTTTGGGAAAGAGGTGACAAATTAAACACCAGAGCATGAACCAAACAATCTCTCTGTCTTCAGAAATGCTTCTAAACCAACTCGGTCCACACTCTGCCTCAGCACAGGCACACATGTTCTGTTCTCTTTTGAAAAGTTTTGTTCAGAGGGGAGCCTCAACCTCAAAAGTGATAGTAAGAGATGACCTAATTACACTTGAGATAAAGGAGATGCCTAATGATTTGCCTCATCTAACCTGGCCTGATAACCAACTGGGGAAATGAAAAAGGGTCTCCAGAGCAAACATAAACTGTAGAACCACACATTAAGAAACTTATTTTAGAGAAGAAAAAACGGTTAGAATGCCCTATGCATTGTGTTTTGCCTCTGAAGCTCAAAAAAAAGCTTCCTTCACTTAGCTTCTGCAGATCTCTATCTCACCAAGGCTTTCCTTGAAATGTATATTGTGGAGGCCAGCAGGGCTTGCAGATAAATGATTTGGAGCTAAAGAAAAAAAAAAAAGTGTCACTTTTAAATCCAAGCCACTTGTGGCTGGGTTCTTACCACACTGCTTTCTTAACAAATTGCTCCCTAAGCACAAGGAGGGAAAAAAATGAGTGGTCAAGTCTTCTTTACCTTGAGAATTTTAACCTGAGGATTTCAGGGCTCTCTCATTCTTTCATTCTAATTTGAGCCAAAAGGTAAATTCCAATCTGATAGAGATGGTCTACAAGCTCCTTTACTAATTATGGCTATGTCACTTTTTTTCTAGAATAATTTATTTTTTTAAATTATCTATTTTTGAGCTCATGGTTTTGTGCCGAATTCACATTTAATCCTGTGTGCCTAAATTATTATAATTTTCTGATCAGTCTTATTCTATTTGACTATAGAGGTTTTTACATTGTTTATTTCAGAGGCCAATTTTCAAGGGTTAGCTCTCAAACACATTAGGAAAATTTCCTCTTACAAAGTCCTATGTAGGACACAGATATGGTGATGTTGGGAATAAATCTAATAGGGGTTCTAATAAATATATGAAGAGTTGCCTTTTACCTGTGGAGAATCTACCTACAAACAACTACAAGGTCTCTGTTTCTTGTCTGTTTTGTGTATGTGTGCACACCTGTGTATTGTGTTGTGTCTACATATGTACTTATATCTATATATCATGTATCATGGTATCAAAATTGCAATATAGATAAATGAGTGCTCATAAATTAAAATTTGAATGAAAAATGGAAAGAAGATTAATTTAAATTAGGTAAATGAATGAGAGTAAAGATGTCTTTAAAATTTGTGACTCACAAGTTTTCTAGGTGGTCAGGTAACAAAGTGTTGGTTTCTATTAAATGTCCAGAATGTAATATGCATGGCTTCTAGGATTTTTCTTCAACAAGGAAGAGATGGCTAGTATTATTAACTATGCTTGCATGATATCTTGAAAACAGTTGCTATGAGTTAAGATTCTATCAGGTATAATTTATATGCAAAGAATGTAAACTGTTTCAGTTGAGTTTCCACTACAGTGCTATAAAAACATAAAACATTTCATCTTATTATACTGGAGTAATTTGTCTAAATTCAGAAATTTCATAAGATGTGTTTCAGAATCTGAATTTAAAAAGTGTCAACAGCTAGCAAAGAGAAATAAGAAGGTTCTAAGTATGAAACTATATTTTAATATAGAAAGTAGAAGGTAAAAGAAGGATTTCTGGATGCAACAGTCCTTTGTGTGGTAGAATAAGAAGTTATAGAATGTCTAAGTGTGTTACTGAAGGTTTGTGGAGGAAAAATTTCAAAAAGTTTGTGTGTAACTTAGTTGGTTGTATATAAGTAGCACAATCAGTTAAAGTTATTTAAGACTAAGGTCAAATAATTTACTGATAAAAACCAAAATTTGATCCCATATGGGTTAAAGTAACAAAGATATCTTAAAATAATCTACTTTTATCTATCAAGATAATTTCTTGTGTATGTTAAGTTTTATTCTTTAGAGGAACTTCTCTTAAAGGAATTATGTTTAAACAACTCTGGTTAAACAACAACTGTTATTTCAGACTATTACACTACATTACAGATTCTGAATTTTTCTTTAAAAGCTAAACTTGGTTAATATAAAAATATCAGTGTAATTGTAGTGCTATTATTGACTTCTTGGTATAAAAACTCCATTCTTATCTTCCAAATATACAAGTCTTTAAAGTATAAGGTTTAAAAGAATATTTTATCAAGCTGGAGTCCTTCAAACTAAAGTTTAAAAGGTTGAGACTATAAAAATTATGTTTCTTAGTTCATAGCTATTATGCAAGCTAAATATGTTTTTACTCTTGTTAATTTCATTTTGTATTTTCCTTCTAAACCTTAAACTGTTGTCTGTTAGTGCCTTATAGGATTATAACTTCTAATATAGCAACCTAAATTAATTTGAGATAATAGGCCATCACCTATAGTATGATGTAAGGCTAATTTCCAGTACTAATATTGACCAGTACTAATTAAGTAGAAGGGGTAAATAACTATAAAGTTATAAACATTAAAGTAAAAACCCAGTACTCATACTTTAAGATTGCTGAAATTGACTTGTTGGATGTTTTCGACCAAAGCTTAGAGATTACAGTTAAGAAAATGAAAGGTCCAAGAAAGAAAAATAATTCAATATTTGGCTCTTGCCCTCTTAAGCCAGCTTGGACCCAGGGAATGATGGGACTTCTCTGAGGGCTTTGCAATTCTGGGCCACTTGACCTACCAATTAGGGGTCCAATGAACCCTGGAGAACCGAAAGCCAACCAGTGCACATGCTATAAAGAGGAAGGTCACTGGACATCAGGAAATGTCCCTGATGCTTTCAGGGGAAACCATGTGGTCAGTGAGACCCTGTCCATGCTGGCAAATGGCACTAGAGGAGCAAAGAGGTTTCTCTCAATTTCCCAAGAGTGATCCCTTGAGGGAACTCAATTGACTCTTAACAATAGATAGGAACAAGGTCAGTTTGACCAGGTTGGCTTAAACACCTGGCAAAAACATTTACAACAAAAGTACAGCCATACCCAGGCATTTAAAAGAAAATATGATATTTCTTTTAATGGAATTTAAGATGTACACTTATGTCAACCTGTTGCCTCTCAAATTCTGAGGCAGTTTTCCTTTGTAATACTCATATTTATCCCTCCCTTCCAAAAAAATTGGACTGGTCTCTGTACAATGGTTTTCCTTACTCCTCAAACTGATGTTTTAGCTAACAAACAGAGTTTATCTATCCCAATAGTGAGGCACACCAGACACAAGAGAGCTCTTCAGTTTATCCCCTGATTCACAGGGCTAGAGATAACTACTAGGATTGGTAAAGGAGCAGTAGAATTAGAAATCACTATTCATTACTATAAAAATTGTCAGTATAGGTTATTGAAGATATCCAACAGATTGCCAGTTTCTACAAAATCAATTGGATTTCCAGGCATTTGTCATCCTGCAAAATTGTCAGGGCCTAGATCTCTTTACTGCAGAATAAGGTGGCCTCTGCCTCAGGGAAGAATGTTGCTTCTATGTTAATAAGTCAGGAATAGTAAGGGATAGAGTAGAAAGTTAAAGGAATGAGCTCCTAACCTAGCAACCATCTCTGCCTCTGCTAGATGATGCAGAGGACTCCCAACCTGGATTTGATCCATTCTCCTAGTTATCTTATTTCTCTCCCTTTTTCCATGTTCCATTAATCTTTTCCTGAGGTTTCTGACAGAATGTGTCTCCACCATCTCCAGGGAAACCACCCAAGAACATATGAAAGCTTTTCATCATTCAGACTCTAGAGGATGTCCCAGCAATTCCCCATCTCAGCAGAAAGTAGCCAGATATGATGATGTTGCCCCAACTCATTATACCCTTTTAGAGTCTGGAATGAAAGGAGGTGGAAACTGACAACCCTTCTGACTAAAATGGAAACTGAAGACTCTGACCTTTAGCAATTTCCCTTATCTGCCAAAGTTCCTCTGCCTGCCAAAAGTAAACCTGGATCAAAATTATCTTACAAACTTCTCCAATGATGTGACCCTGCTAAATCCTGTAAAACTCATACCCTCCTTGTAGCCAGTCACCATTTTCCCCTTGAAAATATGCCCCTCTGTTATTTAATAAAGCATCACTTATCCATTGACCTGTGTCTCCCTTTCTTTTTCTTTTTGCATTCTCCTTAATTTGCTTTCAAATTTAGCTTCTCACATTTGTACTAAATAAAATCTAAATATGCTACCTATATTATATTTTTACAAACTACATGACTGTTAGTCTCCTTGAGTAATACTATTGTTATTAACCCTCAGATTCTCATCCCTATCTTAGTAAGCATCCATACCCATATCGTCTCAGGGAGTTAAGTTCTACCACCTGGACTCTGCCATTCCAGGATCCTATTATCACTGTGAAATCTTGGAGCCCATTTCAATAATAGCACTAGTCATTCTGACCTTTATCCACTAACCTACAGAAGACAAAAAACTATAGCAATTTTAAGGAAAATTGGAGCTCTTCTTAGCTATGTGTTTCTCAATTTTTCAATGTCCCTTATGCTTTTAGGGACATAATTAGAGGGTAGGTGAGTGAATTGCACATCATACATCACTTTCAACATTCCCATTTCAAATGTCTCTTATTTCTTCTTCTATGTCATAATAAAGGACTTCCAACAGTTCAACCTCATCCCATGGAAGTCACCATTGTTTGCAGACCACTCAGCATTCAAAGATACAGTTAGAACCATTTTCATGTACCCAATCTAACAAAAAATCAACAATTTCATATAAAATCAACCATTTCAAAAAATTCAAACCTCATCTAAAGTTAACTTTCTCTCTGCCTAATCTAGGACTCTCAGAATTTATATAAAAATATATTTTTGCTAACAAATGATCAAATTCTTTTGGTGTATAAGTTTTATTTTCCTGGGTTTAAGTTTTATTTGCCTACTAAAACTTAGAAACCGACTTCAGTTAAATGTCTAAGACACAATGAGGAATGGTATATGGAGTGGATAAGAGACTGCATATGCAGAAAAAAAAAATACTTTTGGTTTTGTGACCACAGGTAATCAAACCCAGATAATAAGGAATAAAAAAATATTTTCTCAGGTACATATGTTTGCAACACTCAGAGCAGTACACTTTCTTTCATATGATCTTATTCCACTTCTCAAGCTTCTACTATTCCTGAATAGGAATAGCCCTAATTCTGAGGTTGCAAATTTAGCCTATGTTCTAATTTTGGAGTTTGTAGGATTAAATCCCTTATCTGTTTTTCAGCTCTGTGAGCTTCAGAGCTAGAAGGAAAAAGTCATTTTAGGGAAGTGATAGAAAGAAGTCATATAAAGTTATATCCTAATTATAAGTTAAATGCAGCAATATTGGCATTAGGAAGTATTCATCTACTTTTTATGGTTTAACATGTTTATCAGTTCAGATAAGTTTATTTGAATTAAAATCTTAATTTGTGGAGTAAGCCAGCTTTCCAGTGGGTGACCCCAGCCAAAATCACCAAACGGGCTGAAAAGAGAGAATTTCTCAAGCTATTCCTAACCAGTGAAGATTGATGGCTTACCTAAAATTAGATTGGTGTTTTGAATATTTAGGTAAGAACAGTTTTGAGAAAAGCCTATCAGTCATAGTGCTGATGACAGAAACAATATTGAAAGAAATGGCTGATGAGGCATACTTTATTGAAATAAACATTCATTGCATCCCAACATGCCTCATCAGCCATTTCTTTCAATACTGTACATTCATGTGGTATAAATTATAGGCTTTATGTGTTATTATTAACTAAACTTATAAAAATGTAAATTTTATATGTATACATCATGGTCATAAATAAGTGAATATAAGAGAATTAGGAATTTGTGATATGAAGACACACTTAAATTATAAACACAGTAGCATGCTATCACCCAGAAAGAAGAGAATATAATAAAATCTAGTTAATCCATTTATCTTTGGTTTGGGTTCTCCAGAGCACAATTTATCTTTGCCTTATATTCAATTGTTAATTGTCATGTGGACAAAATAACCAGTCTAGCACCACAAGATGTTTTGCTTTTTTCTCCTAAAAACAAAAACAACAAAACCTTTGAACCATGAACTTTTTGAAGTCCTCACATTTTTTTCTTTTTTTGATCACTCATATATCTTTATACTTTTCAGACTTTGAGATATTACTGTTATAAAGGAATAAAGTCTGAATCCAGAGATTCAGTCCTGGATCAAGTTATGTACAATTTGTTGACTTAAAGGGAAAGTCATTTAACTTTCTGGACCTTAATTTTCTCCTATATGAAATGAAGGGAGGCAATGAGATACTTCTCATGGTTGTGTTACATTAATGTAATTCTAGGGATTGGTTGTAAAATCATACCCTCTCATACATTTGCCTTAAATGTCATTATGTTTTATAACCAACCTAAGCAAAATCTCTATCTTAATCAATGTATCAAGTGACACTAGGATAAAAATTATCTGCCACTGAAAGAATATTTTAAAATGAAAGTGTTAAAATATATATAAAATCTAAAAATATTAAGAAGTCAAAAGCCTCTCTAAGCAAGACATAATTCCTGTGTTATAAAATAAAAAAATATAAATAAATATGACTATGAACTGCAGGATTAAACAATCCAAAGGGGTGCCATTTGTTATTCACATAGAACAACTTTCAGATTGCTCATTTTAACAGTCAAAAATGCATATTAGTAAGAACAGGGAATCAGGAATTTTAATGTACAAGAATGTAAGTCCAGGAGGGAGAGAAATTGTATAAAAATTATGTCAAAATTTAAATGTGAATATACTTTGGTTCTTTAAGTTCTAGGATGTTACTCACTGGATAAGTTAGCATATATACAGAGTATTGTATAAACACAGATGCCGTCTCTAGCATCGTCAAGGCAAAGATATTAAAAATAGGAAGAAGGAAATAAGAGTTACAAAAGAGGGATCGGGGTTGTGGCTCAGTGGTAGTGTGCTTGCCTGACACTTGTGAGGCACTGGGTTGGATCCTTAGCACCACATAAAAATAAATACATAAAACAAAGGTATTATATCCATCTACAACAACAACAACAAGCAATTAAAAAATACCAAAGAATTATTAAAAAAAAATAAAAGTCTAGCAGTAGATGTCTGGTTACCAAACCAAGTTGCTTATATAAATATACTATCATTCCCTCCTCACAAGAAGAAGAGACAGACTGTGCAGGCTGAAATGGGAAGATCTGCAAGATTCACCATATTTCATAGATTTTTACCATGCATTTTCTTCAGTGGCTAATATATTAGAAAAGTAGATCATTAGGGAAATTGTGATGCAATTTTATTCCCTGCAAAACAAAACATCAGACTCGAACTAGTGAGATGACTGTCAGTTGCCTGGAAGAATGTTCCCTGAGAGCTTTTTGGTTGTAGGGGTTAAAAGAACCTTCCCCCAGCCTCTTAGGTCAGTCTGTGATTTTGGCATGTGTGGGAATATACAGGAAGTACTTTTTACATTTTTTTTATGCTGTCTTCTAAGAATTTCTAAGGCATCTAAGAACTTGATAACACAAACAATAATATTTTGAGAGAAAACAGAGACTGTGGGAACTCAAGTTGAAAAGTCATTATAAGGATTTTGGGTTTTGAATATGAAAATTTAGCCAAACTTAATAAACATGTTTGCTTGAATTTTCCTTTTTGATGCACATAAAAATGTCTATCTTATAAAAGTACATGTCCAATTAAAACTAAAAGAGCTCATTGTTTTTAAGATAAGTCCTCAATGATAAAAATTTTGTGTTATAACTTAACTGGTAGCATCTTTATTTCTTGGTTGATTATAAAATATTAGTGCATCTTTCAAATCTAAGATGATGTCTTAGATTTCATGAAACATTGCATTGGTACATAAAAAATGTTAATATAAAAGAGGGAAATTATATATTTTCATTTCTGTGGGAAAAAATAAAGTAGTTAATTTATGCTGCCCTAGGCATGAAAAGTATCTGGAAAAGCACTCACGAAAAAACTTGTGGCAACATGGACTAGAAGGAGCCAGAATTGGAAATTGGAGTATTTTCATAAAAATTCCTTTTATACTTTTTCTTTTTTGCCACACAAATTGTTATAGAATAAAATTGGATTATTTCAGTCTCCTCAATAAATTTATGAATGAAAGCCAATGTTAAATAAAGTATTGATAAAATTGCTTAAGTGACTCTTATAAAAATTACATAATAATTCTCAATGTCTCTACATATTTATTTCCTCAATTGGTATATTGAAGAAATTAGAAAATGGGAGATAATTTTATATAAAATTACAAAAATTGTAATATTCCATTTCATTCTACATCCTTTTTATTGAAGTTTTCCTCTCCTTATTGGTGTCCCTTTCTCTTTGATAGTTGCATGTTAAATAACATGGCAAGTGTGACTTACTATTCATTCACTATTCAGTCAAAAAAAGGAAGAAAGTTGACTTTTTATTACCACTCACATCAACTCACAAAAAGAATTCTTTGTTTCAAAAAAGATTATTTATGTCAGCTTGTAAATATGCATACAAAATAGTTTAAGCATAGTGACTCTCACCTCATGTACATCCACAATAAATTAGTTTTAAAAACTATGGATAAGTGACAGAGGGAAGGGAGGAGTGGGTGGGGAAAGAGAAAGAGAAGGAGAGATACTGGCGTCTGAATGAGAACAAGCTATTCCATGCTTGTATAATTAAGTCAAAATGAATTCTACTGTCATGTATAACTCCAAGGAACCAGTGAAAATATGAAGCTCTAAAATAAATGTTAATTCATTAGCAAGTGCAAAAATTCTGATAAACCACTTTTGTAGACTGCATCACTTATATAAAAAACATAATTCAGTTTGTTCTGTTGACTCCGACAAAAGCATTATGTAATGAATACATCTTTTTTACCTACTCACATGTATTTGTTAATGTGAACAATATTTTTAACTTAAATTATTTTATAAGATTTCAATATCCCACATTGGTGCTGTTGCATAGCATAATTCTTGCATAGTTATGGAGATTCATTCTTGGTATTTCTTCCATACCCTAGGATTGCCAATACTTTAATGTAAGTATATAGGGACTGTGAGACATAAGAACAAAATGAAATTAGCCGAGGTATATAAGGATAGGTCTTGTTAGTCATTACGAACTTGTTCACCTAGACATTTTCATCTTTCATTGATCAGTATGCCAAAATGTCTTTTCCTATGTGTTATTAGATAAACACAGACCCACGCCCCCCCACACACACAGAACAAATACTCTTGATCAGTTGGTGATTAAAAATCATATTCCTATTTTGTCTTAAGACAATCTCCAGAATTATGCACTGTATTACTTGATATGGTTAAGGATCTGATAGTTAAAAGTAGTAATAATATTATATCACTTTTCCAGGAGAAATAAAATTAGGTAAATGACCACTATAGTGAGATACTTCACCACCTCATACTAAATAGAACATTATATTTTTTAAATTTTAATAAATATTTTTAAGTTTTATTGCATTGAGTTTATAATTAAATTGACATAATTGGCTTTATACATTCTTTAAAGAATATTTGAATTAAGAAATATTTATTGGATGCCTAATAAATGAAAAGTACTGTGCCACATAGTAGGAAATATAAAGAAAAAAGTTTGAAATTAAAAACAAATTTAGAAATATATTCTTGAGCATCATCTGTTGTGTTGTTTTCATACTTCTAATTATGTGCAGTGAGTCATTAAAATATTTCTTACCATGCTATCAATAATCCATGAGATTATGACAAAATTAACAGAAAATGGTCTAGCTGTGAAACTAAGATTTTCTGTTCTGTATATAGTAGTTTGTTCCATAGGATGATAGAAATCACAGCATCGTTTAAATGTAATGCTCAAATATTGACATACTATATTAATAAGAGCTATCTAATAAAAAACTTTATAATCAATGTATTTGTTGATTTAGAGATGACTCAAGAGTAAAACAAAATTCAAATGAGACATAATAAACTGAGACATGAAAATCACATATTTGGAGCCCAGAATAATTTATTATCAAATTAAAACAAATAATCAGCAAAGATAATGCTCTTTCTCCTTTAACAAGTAGGGCAATTTCTGTGAATCCTAACATCTGGTTATCAGCATTTAAAAGGAAATGTCCATCTGCCTGAGGTCTATAATGTAATTAGGCACATTAGCACTCTATCTTTTATTTGGGGGTATTTTTCATGAGAAAACATGACTTCTGAAAGCTGTATAATGCCAGTAACTTGAGCCAATTAATTAGCATAAATACATTTTTGAATTTTAATTCCTTTGCAAAAATTGTGATTAAATGACTTCTTTAGGTAGTATTCGTGAAATGTTTTCTCACATTTCTATATGATATAAAACTAGCATCTTCACTGAAGGAAGCATTATTTGCAATTGCTGTTAAGTCAAAACTTCATTTATCCATAAGAACAAGATACAAGATTAAAAATAGTTTTGTGATTAATGACCATTGAGAGTTTTGGACAACATGTTTTAGCTTCTGATTTATTTAAAATTAAACAGAATTTTAAAGAAAATACCCAAACAATGAGTATATTTATGATTGTTCCATAGTTGGTTATTAAAGCAAATAGAATTTAAAATGGCTTTGTTTTAGCCCAATTGATTAATGTTAAGCACAGATTATGCCATCTTAAAAGACATTTCATTATTGAAGAGTAGGGTTTATACAATAATGTGTTTAACCAGATTGTTCTAGTTTATATAATTTTGAATTATAAATCATTGTTAAATCCTTACATAATGATCAAATATTTTGTTTCGTGCTCTTAAAATGGTGTTTAGAACCACATCATAAAAGTCTATGTTTGGTGAAAAATAAGGACACATTAAATCTGCATAATTCTTTTGACACTAGGGATAATTAGACGTGTGTCATGTTACAGGCACTAGTTTATTTTATGTTTAGTGCTTATCTGAATGAGAAACTTATATTGATGTTGAGAAATTCTGGTCTTCTTCAAAAGGTTTTTAATATAGTAATCACCATTTTTCCCCTGGGTAAATGAAGTCTTTTCTATAAATGTTTAGTAAATTACATTCAGTTGAATATTGGTGTTAATCCTTAGGCATCTGAAATGGTAAATATTGAGGAAAGCCCAACCTCCCTCAATGAAAGTTCACTTACTCTAGGTTGAATTCTGCTTTTCTGAGTTGCTCTTCATGGCACCTTAAGATCAGCTGAATTGTGCAAAACAACTACA
The DNA here is from genome assembly GCF_902686445.1 of Sciurus carolinensis. Lineage (NCBI taxonomy): Eukaryota > Metazoa > Chordata > Mammalia > Rodentia > Sciuridae > Sciurus > Sciurus carolinensis. The sequence continues at coordinate 59,771,648 of NC_062213.1, read as the reverse complement.
CGGGAAATTTGATTTCAAACATTTTCATCAGCACAGTTCTCTAAGGTATTAGTATTGTCTCTAATTGAAGCACTAAACTTCCGGCACTTTTTTCTTTTTCTTTTTAGCCATTATGCTAAGGACATATAATTTCTGCTGATTTAGGTATCTTATGTCAGGGCAGTAAGTATGCAATTAGGTTTAGTTTAAGTGATAGCAGCATGCTATAAATAAGATTCTTAATTGTGTTTGCAAGATTAAAATTCAGCCTCATTGTTTGTTCCCTTTATTTCTTTGGTGGCATTGTGGTATATTCACATTGCTACCTCTAAATGAATGTCAACTTGTTTTACCTCGACTGCAGCCGATCGATACTTCATTAGGCTGAATTGTCTTGTGCCCATGCAACCTTGAAGCTGTGGCTTAATTACCATCCGTATTATGCAGTGGCTCAGAAAGCTGTGCTCAGCTGTGACAGTTTTGAAAACAAAAAAAATTTAAAAGCCATGGCATTACCTATGTGTAGAAAAAATGGCCACTTGATATTAAAAAAAAAAAAAAGTAATATTTAGTAAATTAAGTACTGATGATTTTTTTTAAATCATTGATATATACAAATATAAGTTCACATTATGGAACTCTCCTTATTTTATAAAACCCTTTGAATGGAAATATAATTTCCATGATCAAGCCATTGTGCAGTAAAGATAATTTAAAACTAATGGCAAAATTGCATTCATATGAAAGAGAAGAGAGGGGAAAGTGCAGTCAAATGGCAATCATGACAAATGACATCTCTTGTCCAAGAGTCATTTTTCCTCACTAGACTGATTTGTCATCCTCACTTTTGACATTTTTCATCCTGCTATGAAATCACACTGACAGAATAAGATATTTCAAGACTTAACAGCAGGCCACAGAAGATGGTTTTGTGCCTCCATTTATTTTTTGGTTGGCTGTTTCAATTTTGATTTCTAAGCTTCTAAAATCTGGACATACAAAACTTGGTCCTAACAAAATAGTATCAGTTAAACAACTCTGTGGAGGAAGATGATTTCAAAATAAAGTGTGAAATGATATGAAATATTGCTTAATTGACAATAAACCTCTCTACTGCTCATATTTAAAATGTACCAAAATACCAAAAGTTTTGTTTGGCATATCATTTAATGAATATTTTAACAGATTCAGCAGTTTATGCCAAAGCCCTGAAATTGAAACAGTTCCTTGGAAAAATAATCAAAACAAGGAGCTTGTTCATCACCTCATAGAGGCACAAAATTGAGAGGGGAATTTGGCTTTATAATTTGCATCAGTTTTCTAGGGCTTTCGAAACAAAATACTGCACACTAAGGACTTAAACCAACAGAAATGCACTGTCACGGTTCTGGAGGCTAAAATTCTGAGTCCTGTTATCAGCAGGGCTTTGCTCCCTCTGAAACCTGCATAGGAATGCTTTCTTGTCTCTTCCTGGAGTTTGGTGGGTTGCCAGCAATCATTAGCATTCCTTAGTTGGCAGCTGCATAACTCTCCACAGACTACACATAATCTCTTCACAGAACTTGAGTATGAGGTGGGATTCCTTTCTTTTCTCTCTCCTTTGCTTCTTTTCTTCCCCACCCCTCTTTGTCATTCTCCCAGAACTATTTCTTGAAGGACTACCAAATGCAGGAAATTAAGCTGATATTTAGGGATATTTGAATCCATAGTAACTTTCAAGTACATCAGTTTCATTTATAGGTGGAGTGTAGGGAATAGTTAAGTACTCTAAAAGTTTTTCAAAAACATACTTTTCAGTGTTAACTGGCATATAAATCACTAGAAATACTGCTTAAATGAAAATTCTGAGATAGTAGATCTGTCCTGGGGTCCAAGGTTCTGCACTTGAATCAAACATCTTAAGAGTTGCCTATGCTACTGTTTCATGGCACATACACTAAAAGGCATGATTAGAGGAACAAGAATGAAGTTCAGCTAAAGAGCCAGAAAACTCCTGGAGAATAAGGTTCCTTGGGGCCCATACACTAAAGAGCTAGCAGTAGGTTGCATATACAGAAAGGAGTCAAAGGTGTAGCAAAAGATACAGAAATGTGCAAAAAGAATGACCTGAATTGAGGAGTCCAGAGTGAGTGGGAAGGAGGTGATATATTGATAGATGATTGCAGCTTTGCCGACCAGGTTAAGGATTGTAAACTTAACCCTAGTCAGTGGAGAACCAGATCTGTATTAAGCAGAGTGACCTTGTGTCAAAGAAATCCATATAGCAAGACACTTAAGAGTCTGTTCAGCAAATCTTCGTTGAGTACCTGCTAGATGCTAAGTACTATTCTTTCATAAAACACTAGTGAAAAAGACAAAGTCTCTACTCTGATGGGCCTTGCATTCTAGTGGAAACAGTCTTCAGGAAGGAATCCCTGTGGGAGGCGAGGCATCAAGGGAGAGCATGAATTCAAAATGCCAAGGAGATCTGAGGATTTCATCTCATGCAAAAATATTATTGTATGTTTTTAAATGTAAGGTTTTGAAGTTCAAGATAAATATAGAAATAGTAAACATATATTTGCCTCTGTTCCTTCCTTTACCTATTCTAAAGTAGGAAAAGCATGATTTAGAAAAGGGGGTCAGGTGGATAATTACATGCTACAACACACACACACACACACACACACACACACACGCACGCACGCACGCACAATGGGGAAAAGGAGAGAAAGCAAAAGCAAAAAGGGAGCCGCTAAACAGACAGGTAAGTGGTAACTGTTTCAGCTCAACAGAATGCGGGAGTCTAGGATTATAGCTTCTTGACATCATAGGAAGGCACCAAGAAGCAAGCAGAATCATCCTGAGCAACCCCAGGAAACCTCAGAAATTGTAGATAATGTTTGTTTGTTTGTTTTCTACCAGGGATTGAACTCAGGAGCGCTTAACCATGGAGCAACATTCCCAGGTCTTCTTATATTTTATTTTGAGATGGGGGGGGTCTCAGTAAGTTATTTAGGGCCTCACCAAATTGCTTGCTTTGAACCTCAAATCCTCCTGCCTCAGCTTCCTGTCAGCTTCCTGAGTTGCTGGGATCACAGGCATACCTCACCATGCCCAGCTGCACTGGGTATTATTTAAAGTGCAGGTGCTAAAATACAAGGCTTTGTTAAATATCTGAATAAGGAACAAATTAGGCAAGTGAGATCCTTCCCTATCCTATCTAGCCAGATGATTATTTATTCCTCCTGGGTTAGAAGATGGAGAATGAAGAAGCAGATATCTGGAAAAGATGACTAGGAATCTATATTCATGAATGCCAACAACAACTGAAGAACGAAAGCCCGGATGCTAAGAAAAAAGTTCACATTCTGAATAGTGAGAGGCCCTTTCCCTTATCCTGCTCAGGTCTTTTCTCCCATTTAGCCATGACAACAGTGGCAGCCAGATAAGAAAGAATAGGTCATTCTTCCTCATGAAAATGATGAAATCAAATGAATCAAACACCATTACCCTAGGTAAATGTATGATTACACAAATGGTAAGCCTCTACTTCATGTACAAACAGAGAAACAAGTTGTACCCAATTTGTTCACAATAAAAAATAAATAAATAAAAAAGAAAATGATGAAATCAAAGAAAAAGAAGGAATACACAAATACCTACACAGATTACTTGCTAAAGAAGGCCTCCAAAGAAGCCCCACACAGAAATGGAAAATTTCCCCAACTCTTTGGTTTCTTTTAAATATCAATGATTAATGACGGAGTGAAGAAATCTTCTAAAATGATCAGCAACTGAAGTGAAAACAGACTGAGGAAATTAGAGCAAAGAGAAACAAGATAAGATGGAAAATAAAATAAAGCAACAAAAACAACAGCAACAAAATAGGAGGAAAAAAAATTTCCTAAAATCCCAAGGGGAAGCCATAAAATAAGATGACATTGAGAAAAAAGCTCTCGGAAACTCAATTTTTTTATGGAATGATGTTTTTCATAGTACATAGAAAGTTTGGAAGTTAAAATTGAGCTATTTAACTATCTTCTTAGAAAGTATGAAGACATGGCAAAAAGATGGAAGATATCACAGAAAAGACAGGAAAATTAAAAGAAAACTGAGGGGGTTTTCAAGATGGCAGACTAGAGGGCGGCTACATTTCATGTTGCTCCAGGACTCAAGATTCAAAAGAGGAGATAGTGAGTGACTTGGGACCAACTCAAAGCCACCGGGTGAATTTCTCCCATTGGGGAGGCGTCCCGGATGGGGCGGTAGCCCCGGAACGCAGAGAACTTTGTGAAGTAGAGTTGCTTGGCGAGACGCCCCTCCCCCCGCTGGAGCGGTAAACACGGACAGCAAAGCGTAGCAAAAAAACGGAGCAAAAAAACGGCAGAGCGAAGTTTCCAGGACTGCGCACAGCTTCTCTAAGGAGGGGCAACCTAAGGAGACTAGTCTGCGAAGGGTGAGGCTCCCAGGCCCAGGAGGTAGGTCAGGGCCCTGGGAACGTTGCCTAGGAAGGCTGCCTTGCCCAGGTGGCAAGACACCCCTCCCCCCGCTGGAGCAGTGAACTCAGAAAGCAGGGAACTTTGCAGAGGAGGCTGCGCAACAACACACCGCTTGGTTTTGGAGCGATCTGCCGGGGCTTCTGCGGCTGCCAGAGAAAGAGTTGGGTAGGGAGCTATTTGGTCTCAGCAACCGCCTGAGCAACGGGGAGGGGGCTGTCCGGAGGAGGTGGAGGTGCACAGTGAGTGGCTTGGTCTCCAAGTGCCCACACAGAACACCGGGTGGCTGCCTGGAGGAAGAGACAAGCAGCGGGTCACTGGGGCTTGGAGCATATGTACGAGGCTCCAAGTGAATCCTCAGAGGATGGGTCGCATAGCCAGGCGATTAGGTGCAAAGTACGGTCCGGTCTGGGGACCTAGGCACCTTTTCTTGAAAGAGCTACACAGAGACCAGCTGAGGGGCGGAGCGAAGGTTCCAGGACTGCGGGCAGCTTCTCTGAGGAGGGGCTACCTAAGGAGACTCATCTGCGAAGGGCAGGGTTTCCAGGCCCAGGAGGTAGGTCCAAGCCCCTGGGAACGTTGCCTGGGAAGGCTGCCCTGCCCAGGTGGTAGTTGTGAACTGAGGGGAACCTCTAGGAGGGGAACTGACCAGCGAGACGTCCCCACTGAGTGAGTATTCCCCGCCGGGTGAGGTTTTCCCACAAGGACGATAAAAACCAGAGACATAGGCCCAAACAGGCCTTGCCTCAGCCCGCAGTCTAGTTCCCCTTTGGATGACCATTGGTCAACAAGTAGAGGCACCTCTGCCCACTAGCAGGGAATATACCCCACCTGAAGACCACCACCCCTAGAGAGACAGCTTCCTAGGGGAACACCGCAGTATCAACTTCCTCTAAGACTTCAGGCTACTGAAGGATAAGAGGGGATACACTAGCAATCTTCAGGGACATTATAAGTCAATAGAGGAAATCTGCAACATCTCTGCAGTCCACTGACACCTGAACAACATGAGAAAACAAGGGAAGAAAATGCCTCAAACAAATCTGGATGTTACATCAATAAAATCCAATGACAGCATGGCAGAAGAAATGTCAGAAAGGGAGTTCTGAATGTACATAATCAACATGATAAGGGAAGCAAACGATGAAATGAAAGAGCAAATGCAGGCATTGAATGAACACACCAATCGACAGTTAAAAGAGCAAATACAGGAAGCAAAAGACCATTTCAATAAAGAGTTAGAGATATTGAAAAAAAAAAAACAAACAGAAATCCTTGAAATGAAGGAAACAATAACCCAAATTAAGAACTCCATAGAAAGCACAACCAATAGGATAGAACACCTGGAAGACAGAACCTCATATATTGAAGAGAAAATATTTAACCTTGAAAACAAAGTCGAACAAACAGAGAAGATGCTAAGAAATCATGAACAGAATCTCCAAGAACTATGGGATATCATGAAAAGGCCAAATTTGAGAATTATTGGCATTGAGGAAAGCTTAGAGAAACAAACCAAAGGAATGAACAACCTATTCAATGAGATAATTTCAGAAAATTTCTCAAATCTGAAGAATGAAATGGAAAATCAAGCTCAAGAGGCTTATAGGACTCCAAATACACAAAATTACAACAGACACACAACAAGGCACATTATAATGAAAATACCTAACATACAAAATAAAGACAGAATCTTGAGGGCTGTGAGAGAAAAGAACCAAATTACATTCAGGAGGAAACCAATACGGATATCAGCAGATTTTTTAATCCAGACCTTAAAAGCTAGAAGGGCCTGGAATAACATTTTTCAAGCATTTCAAACATTTTTCATTTTTTAAAAGAAAATGGATGCCAACCAAGAATCTTATACCCAGCAAAACTTACCTTCAGATTTGACGACGAAATAAAATCCTTCCATGATAAACAAAAGCTAAAAGAATATACAAAAAGAAAGCCAGCATTACAGAACATTCTCAGCAAAATATTCCATGAAGAAGAGATGAAAAACAAAGAAGCAAATCAGCAAAGGGAGGAGATATCCTAAAGGAACTCTCAAATAAAGAGGAACCAAGTCGTGTCAAAAAAATGAATAAAATGAGTCAAATGACTGGGAATACAAATCATATCTCAATAATAACCCTGAATATTAATGGCCTGAATTCATCAATCAAAAGACATAGACTGGCAGATTGGATAAAAAAGAAAGATCCAACAATATGTTGCCTGCAAGAGACTCATCTCTTAGAAAGAGATACCCAAAGACTAAAGGTGAAAGGATGGGAAAAAACTTACCATGCACATGGACCCAGCAAAAAAGCTGGGGTATCCATCCTCATTTCAGATAAAGTGGACTTCAAGCCAAAGTTAATCAGAAGGGATAAAGAAGGACATTTCGTACTGCTTAAGGGAACCATAAATCAGCAAGACATAACAATCATAAATATCTATGCCCCAAACAGTGGCTCACCCATGTATGTCAAACAAATCCTTCTCAATCTCAAAAACCAAATAGACCACAATACAATAATACTAGGTGATTTTAACATGCCTCTCTCACCACTGGACAGATCTTCCAAACAAAAATTGAACAAAGAAACCATAGATCTCAATAACACAATCAATAATTTAGACTTAACAGACATTTATAGAATATACCATCCAACCAAGAGTGAAGACACTTTCTTCTCAGCAGCACATGGATCCTTCTCTAAAATAGACCATATATTATGCCACAAAGCTAATGTTAGCAAATACAAGAAGATAGAGACACTTCCTTGTATTTTATCAGATCATAATGGATTGAAACTAGAAATAAATGAAAGAGTAAAAAACAGAAGTTACTCCAACACCTGGAGATTAAACAATATGCTACTATATGATGAATGGATAACAGAAGATATTAGGAAGGAAATTAAAAAATTCTTAGAGGTAAATGAGAACAAAGAAACATCATATCAAAATCTCTGGGACACTATGAAAGCAGTATTTAGAGGAAAATTTATTTCATGGAGCACATTCAATAAAAGAAGCAAAACTCAACAAATAAACAACCTAACACTACAGCTCAAAGCCCTAGAAAAAGAAGAACAAACCAACACCAAAAGTAGTAGAAGACAGGAAATAGTTAAACTCAGAGTTGAAATCAACAAAATTGAAACAAAAGAAACAATACAAAAAATTGACAAAATAAATAGTTGGTTCTTCGATAAAATAAACAACATTGATAAACCTTTAGCCACACTAACAAAGAGAAGACGAGAGAAAACCCAAATCACCAAAATTCGGAATGAACAAGGAAATATCACAACAGACACGAGTGAAATACAAAACATAATTAGAAGCTATTTTGAAAATCTATACTCCAGCAAAACAGAAAATTTCGAAGATATCAACAAGTTTCTAGAGACCTATGAATTGCCTAAACTAAACGAGGAGGACATACACAATTTAAATAGACCAATTTCAAGTAATGAAATAGAAGAAGTCATCAAAAGCCTACCAACAAAGAAAAGTCCAGGACCTGATGGTTTCTCAGTCGAGTTCTACAAAACCTTTAAAGAAGAGCTCATTCCAATACTCTTCAAAGTATTCCATGAAATAGAAGAGGAGGGAACCCTCCCAAACTCATTCTATGAAGCCAATATCACCCTGATACCTAAACCAGACAGAAACACATCGAGGAAAGAAAATTTCAGACCAATATCCTTAATGAACATCGACGCAAAAATTCTCAACAAAATTTTAGCAAATCGCATACGAAAACATATTAAAAAGATAGTGCACCATGATCAAGTGGGTTTCATCCCAGGGATGCAAGGTTGGTTCAACATCAGGAAATCAATAAATGTCATTCACCATATCAACAGACTTAAAGTCAAGAATCACATGATTATTTCAATAGATGCAGAAAAAGCATTTGATAAAATACAGTACCCCTTCATGCTTAAAACACTAGAAAAAATAGGGATAGTGGGAACGTTCCTTAACATTGTAAAGGCCATCTATGCTAAGCCCATGGATAATATCATTATCAATGGTGAAAAACTGAAAGCATTCCCCCTAAAATCTGGAATAAGGCAGGGGTGCCCTCTCTCACCACTCCTATTCAATATCGTCCTTGAAACTCTAGCCAGAGCAATTAGACAGACCAAAGAAATTAAAGGGATACGAATTGGAAAAGAAGAACTCAAACTATCCCTATTTGCTGATGATATGATTATATACTTAGAGGAACCAGGAAATTCCACCAGAAAACTTTTAGAACTCATAAGTGAATTCAGTAAAGTAGCAGGATACAAGATCAATGCTCATAAATCCAATGCATTTTTATACATAAGTGATGAATCTTCAGAAAGAGAAATTAGGAAAGCTACCCCATTCACAATAGCCTTGAAAAAAATAAAATACTTGGGAATCAATCTCACAAAAGAGGTGAAAGACCTCTACAATGAGAACTACAGAACACTAAAGAAAGAAATTAAAGAACACCTTAGAAGATGGAAAGATCTCCCATGTTCCTGGATAGGCAGAATTAATATTGTCAAAATGGCTATACTACCAAAAGTGCTATACAGATTCAATGCAATTCCAATTAAAATCCCAATGATGTACCTTACAGAAGTAGAACAAGCAATCATGAAATTCATCTGGAAGAATAAGAAACCCAGAATTGCTAAAGCAATCCTTCGCAGGAAAAATGAAGCAGGGGGTATTGCAATACCTGAACTTCAACTGTACTACAAAGCAATAGTAACAAAAACGGCATGGTATTGGTACCAAAATAGACAGGTAGATCAATGGTACAGAATAAAGGACATGGACACAAACCCAAATAAATATAATTTCCTCATACTAGACAAATGTGCCAAAAATATGCAATGGAGAAAAGATAGCCTCTTCAACAAATGGTGCTGGGAAAATTGGAAATCCATATGCAACAAAATGAAACTAAACCCATATCTCTCACCATGCACAAAACTAAACTCAAAATGGATTAAGGACCTCAGAATCAGACCAGAGACCCTGCATCTTATAGAAGAAAAAGTAGGTCCAGATCTTCAACATGTCGGCTTAGGACCAGACTTTCTCAACAGGACTCCCATAGCACAAGAAATAAAAGCAAGAATCAACAACTGGGATAGATGCAAACTAAAAAGCTTTCCCTCAGCAAAGGAAACTATCAGTAATGGGAAGAAAGAGCCTACAGAGTGGGAGAAAATCTTTGCCAATCATACTTCAGATAGAGCACTAATCTCCAGAATCTATAAAGAACTCAAAAAACTCAACACCAAGACTACAAATAACCCAATCGACCAATGGTCTAAGGAAATGAACAGACACTTCACAGAAGAAGACCTACAAACAATCAACAAACATATGGAAAAATGTTCAACATCTCTAGTAATAAGAGAAATGCAAATCAAAACCACCCTAAGATTCCATCTCACCCCAATCAGAATGGCAATTATCAAGAATACAAGCAACAACAGGTGTTGGCGAGGATGTGGGGAAAAAGGTACACTCATACATTGCTGTTCGGGTTGCAAATTAGTGCAGCCACTCTGGAAGGCAGTATGGAGATTCCTTAGAAAACTTGGAATGGAACTACCATTTGACCCAGCTATCCCACTCCTTGGCCTATACCCAAAGGACTTAAAATCAGCATACTACAGAGATACAGCCACATCAATGTTCATTGCTGCTCAATTCACCATAGCCAGATTGTGGAACCAACCTAGATGCCCTTCAGTTGATGAATGGATAAAGAAACTGTGGCATATATATACAATGGAATATTACTCAGTCATAAAGAATGATAAAATTATGGCATTTGCAGGCAAATGGACGAAATTGGAGACTATCATGCTAAGTGAGATAAGCCAATCTCAAAAAACCAAAGGAAGAATGATCTCACTGATAAGTGGATGATGATACATAATGGGGCGTGGGAGGGGTTAGTTTTAGGGTTAGAGTGAGGGTTAGGGAGGGGGGCAAGAATGGGGGAAGGAAGGACTGTATAGAGGGAAAAGAGGGATGGGAGGGGTTGGGGGAAGGGGAAAAATAACAGAATGAATTAACCAACATCACCCTATGTAAATTTATAATTACACAAATGGTATGCCTTTACTCTCTGTAGAAACAGAGAAACAACATGTATCCCATTTGTTTACAATAAAAAAAAGAAAAAGAAAACTGAGCAAATCAACAAATTTAACATAGAATTTCTAGTACAGATAGGACTGAGTTACAGATTGAGAAGGCCCACAATATATTCCAGACAGTGGGAGAAAAATAATCCAATGAAAACCCAATTTGTTAAAATTTTTTTTAAAAATAGGGGTAATTCGAGGACTTAAAGCTTCCAGAGGAAAAATTTTAAAAATACATATAAAATGAGCCATGAATCTCCTAGTTTTTGAACTTTAAATACCATACTATAGCCTAGAGAAAATGAGGAATGTTTCTAAATTTTTAGAGAAAATTATCTCTAACTTGGAATTTAGTTTTTAGACTGTCATCCAATTCTTAAAAAAAGATCTTTTATAAAAACAATGTATCCACTCAGAAATAAAGGTTTCTGAAAGTTGTAGATGAGTCAGCCATAGGTTCATAGACTGTTCAGCAAAAGATAAGATGAAGCCATCACTTCTAGGGTTAATAAAAAATATCATAAAAAACTAAAGACAATGTGTACTTGATTATTCATCTATGTATATTAGATGCATAATTACAATAATGCAAATATGATTGGTTTCAAACAAATGTGAGGATAGGCGTTAAAAGAGTTTGCGAAAGATAAGTTATTTTCAGCTTTAAGAGGTAAAATGATAACCTCTAAGGCAAAGAAAAAAATTAAGTAATTATTGTGTTAGCAAACTATTTAGAAACATGAAGTTGTACACCAAAGACAAAAGGTAAGAGTTGGAAATAGTTGCCATTGGCAAATACAGAGGAAACAGGAAGTATTGCTTTTCAACCAAGATTATTTGAAATGTGAAATTATGTGCATTTACTACTTTGAAAATAATAATGGGGAAATGATTTTAAAATCTTGTGTATATGAACTATACTGTAAGGAGATGTACGAGAGTCTGTCCAATAGGATGAGGGATGAGTTAAGGTTACGTACCTTGGCTCAGATGTGCAGGAAAACCTTTTCTAAAGGAAGGGATGTTTAAACTGCCTTGAAGAAGGAGGGGGACCCAAATCTCTCAAAAGAAAAAAAAAAAAAAAAGCTTTGAAGTAAGTTGCACTAGCAAATGCAGGGACAGTGACGAGAAAGAGATTGGATATGGCGAAGGGAAAATGGGTCCTCAAGTGACCTGAGGTATAGAGGGAGAAGCGAAAGAGGTCTCCTGTGAGTTTACAAAGGTAGATGGGGGCTATTTAGGGCATTCTTCAAGTTGAGGAAAATCAAGAGGAAAACATCTAAGTCCTCATTCTATGGGCACATGAGTGATAAAGCATATTATTATTTAAAAGGAAGGTTCTGGAAGCAGGAAGGGGAAAGCTGTTGCTGTTTTGGGTAGAGATGATGAAGGTGTTAATAGACAGCTGTGGTTGGTATACAGCTCTATCTTGGAGGTTGGGATTTCTGATAGAAATGTAGGTGAAAAAAGCAATGAGGGTGAAAACTGAGGGAACGGTAGGAACAGCAGAGATATACAGACTGGAAAGACAGTTTGGAAGCAGAATTTCAAGACCTAGTGACTATTCTGGTAGTGAGAATGGAGGGAAAAGTCGTGGGTGGTGCAGATAATTCTAGCTTTGGGTATGGTCGGGGTCAGGGATATTGCCCCTTCTTGAAATATTAGGAACTCGGAAAGTCTTAAAAAAAATCAGTTATTCCACTAGGCATATTTTGATAGCAGCAAGTGCTAAAGCTACACAGTAATTTTTGGAATCATTCTACAGCTTTCAAATGAGATCTGTCAGAAACAATTTTCCTTACTTTTGTTATCCTTAAAACAGATTAAAGTGCCCAGTTGTTAAAATATTATTTAGCAATAGAACTGTTACCTGTTTTGTTCCACAGGCTCATGAAATTGAAATCTGCTCTATTAAATTTTTTTTCTTCATTCACTTAATTCAATTGTGTACACTTCCTGGTAATTATTCTCTAAATTCCTAACTTTTGTGCAAAGCTCATCTCTGTTTTAGTCTCTCACCCTTCTTGTCCTGAAATACTGCAGAATCTTCCCTGTGATTCTTCTATTCTTTCCCTGATTTTTCTTCTTCAATTTCAACTATCTGTAGTAGACAACTGACTTTACTATTCAACCATTGCTTGGCCACAGTATGCTCATACGAAGGCCACACTTATTCATTAAACTCTTGATGATGAGATCTACATGTCAGTTTTTTTCATAAAAAATGTCATTGGAAAATTGCCTCTGTAGCATGTGTGTTTTTTTAGTTTGTCTATTTTTTATTTTCTGTTATATTGATTAGAAAGTCTTCGTAGGGTGAGTAAAGTCCTATTATTTGTTAGTCCTATTATTTTTTATTATTTGTTATTTGTTAGGGCATCATTATTCTTATTCAATATATCCTTATGTGAAAAAATACTAGAAACTTTCAGCTCTAAAATTCTGTTTCTCAAGTAAACAATTTCCTGTTCTGAAACACTTCCATTTCTTTTCCACTAACTTGTAACACTGTCAGGATAAGTGGACGTTAAAAGTAAAATTTAGTTCTCCTGAAAATCAAATAGTTAAGCTGACTGACGCACCCAGCTGCTGCTTCTGCTACTTATAATTTCTTTACATGTGGATGTATTGTATTCTTATTCTGTGCCAGACACGGCATTGTCATCTGACCATAGGACAGTATATGATGTGACTTCTGTCTTGGTATGCTATCTTTATTCTTAATCCCCTTTCAATTTTGAGTGTTTAGGACATAGAGTATAAAGTGACTTTGCTGATTTGTCTTTTAAATTATGTTTCAAACCCTCAATAGTTTCTGGAATGATCTGTGATGGTTGGTTTATTATTTTGCATGCTGATTTTGGTTTTATTTTTTTTTAACCTCCATAGTTTATATTTTACATTCAGCTGTAGCATGTATATAGTGCATATATGCAAGATATTCAAATGTATAAAAGTACCACTTTTTAAAAAATAAATAAATAAATACTTCTGGTGTTACGTTAAACAGCATCAAATAACTCCCTGAGCATATATCTTATACTGGTTTTAGAAAGAAACAACTGACTTTTTATAACTTTCACAGGGTTCAATTACAGGAAAAATAACAGAAAATATAACAGAAGAAACTGGATAATAATTTCGTATAAGAATGATTTGCAACTTTAAGGAATGTTCACCTACAGTATTGGTATGAATTAAGTTAAATAGCTTCTATATTTGTTTTTCCATGTAATATAGAAACTTCAGTTGAAATTCTTTTACGACTTATTGGTTGCATAATATGCTTTTGTAATAATGTTTATTATTAGGTAAAAGCTATTACTGATTCTTTAGAGTAAATATAAAATTAATTCATATATTCATAAATACTGATTTGATTAGTATTCATTGAAGTCATTTGCTTATTAGTCTCGAAATACTAAACAAACAATATTTAAATTCATTTTGGGATAAAGTTATTAAAGATTTTTCTTTTCTTTTCCATTTTATTTTATTTATTTATTATTGTTTGTAGTACTAATGATTGAACCTGGGGCCCCACACACAGTAGTTAAGCACTCTATTACTAAGCTGAGTTGCTAGACCTTCTTTTTAAAATGTTCTTATCCAGGCAGGAGCATATAGTGCTTTGTAGACCTGCTGAAACATCTCACATTTCACAGTGAGTGGGAACGATTATTGATTCTACATGGCTAAGAGATGAGCTTTTGAGCTGAGTTTTGAGTTCACAGTTTACAACAATGATCTGGTCAGAAATATTTTGAATTATGCAAGCTTAGAAGAATGATGAATGGCACTGTTGGATTTTCATCAGGACACACAGACCCTTTCTTGCTTCCTTCATAGCAACATGTGTCTTCAGTAAGTTCCAAAATCACCAGAGCTGGATTCAGGAAAGGAAGGGTAATGACAGCAATTTCAAGTTTCAGTGAAAATTTGGGGAGGTTGCAGGGGATAAGTCCCATGTGAAAGAAAGCTTTTCTATTTATTGCTATGGCAATGGTATCTTACACACAGTAGGTGATCAGTGAATATTATGTAAGAGAGTATGAAAGGAACTTTCTGAAGTCTCATTTATCATCAACTCCTTTTTCTAGCTTCCAGTGCTAGATTAAGACTTTTAGAGGACTAAACTACATAAATACTACTATATACCACACTAATCATAAATTTTGAATGGTTTCCAGCACTTAAATAGGAAGCATAAAACTTCTTTATACTTAAATATTAAAAAGAACTTCTCTTTTTCATGTTTCTCTCTGCAAAATTCTAGATAAAATAATTCAAGCTTCTATTTTAGGGACATTGATGTGTGTATAACTGGTGACGCTTTCTGTCTTACTATCTGGATGTTGCGGAGTCCTCCAAATGTTTGAAGTCGTACTTTCATTCAAAGTTGTGCCTTGCAATTTAAAATCAAGGAATTAGTTTTTCTTTATTTTAAATATTTTTAGTTTTGATGAAAATCACTTTCAATTCCAGTTTTAAAAGTTTCTTAAAGTATTTAAAGTAGGTGTACAATTTTTGTTTTGAAGTACTATAATGTCTTTTTAATTTTTTTTCTACATTTTTAGTATCTCTTCAAACCCCCAGAAAACAAGTATAGCACACAAATAGGTCAGTATGACTTTCTATAAGAGAAAAGTGAACTGTCCAACAAAAGACAATGAGAAAAAAACCAAAATTATTATATGAGAGAGACTTAAGCATTCATCTTGACTTCTGGCATGCTGTCCTTCAAGAAACTTCATTTCAAAGAGATAAAAAGGTAGATGCTTGGATCTGGGCACCAACTCTGAGTACTTATAGGGCTTAGCTGATAGTGTCTTGGCCTTAGTGTATTGGGCAAAGAAACTGTATGAGAGGGAATGAGAGGGAAAGAGAAGGGAAACAAAGTAAAGGATTCTGTGACACTCTATCTTTTATTAATTTCAGTCATAAATTTATGTGTATAAACATTAAGGACTCAGAAAAAATAAGAAATTATACATCTAGATTTGAAATTAGAATTGATGATTTTAGCCAGATCCCCAGAACTATTTCTAAGATGAAAAAAATTTCTGACAAAATTCTCAGTTTTGCAATAGAGAGTGACAAAAGGATGGATTTATGCCTTTATCAATGGTATATACCTTACATTCTCCACATACTACAAGAAAACAAAATGTAAATCAGTGTAGGAGGATTGGTAAATGGCTCATAGAAGCTAGTGGGGGAAATCAGATCCTGATCGAGAATTGACTAAATGTGTTAATGGAACTTTTATTAATTCTTCCTATGTTTAACTATTCACCTTGTGCATTCCTCCCATTTCCATTACTGCAGAAATACCTGAGATAAATCAATTCAAAGGGAGAAAACATTTATTTTGGCTTGTAGTTTGGGAAGTTTCAGTTCATGACTGATTGACCTCCTCGTCCTTGGACCTGTGGCAAGGAAGCTCTCCATGGCAGCAGCATATGGTGGAATGAAGCTGTTTGCCTCATAGCTGGGAATGAGAAAGAAAGAGAGAGAAGGAGTGAGAGGAGGGACTGAGGTCCCACAATTCCTTCAAGGGCATACCCATCATGAATAGAAAACCTCCCACTAGATCCCATAGCTTAAAGTTTCCACCATCTCCTAATAGTGCCATTGGCTGGGTGGGGAAGGAAAAAACTGACCTTTGACATATAAGCCTTTGGGGCATATTCCAGATGCAAACTATAGCACCCCATATCATATTTGTGCAAAGTAATGTGAAGCGGTAGAATTGACTACCAAGGTTACAAAACTTTATACAGTGTGTCATGATTAGTCTCAGTGATGCAATGCAGGTTTATTGTAATATAACTTAAATTTGCCAGCCAGTCTCCCCTTAAATGTTATGTAATGTGAAGTTTGAGGAAGCTTAAGAGTGCCAGAATGGTTTATGAAATTGTCTGCAGAGACCCAATTATGTGAGAATTAAAATAGGACAATATTACGGATTCTTTGTAAAAGAATAAATGTAGCAATTTATAGACAATCAAAACAATCAAAATTCTGAAAACAAAGGATTCAATATTGAAGAAAATAAGCAAAGTTAGTTTACAAAGTGTAGCATCCATCACCAAAGTTGAAAATCACCGCTAAGTTGATTTATGAAAAAGCACACTCATATAGAGTTAAACTCATTTTTTCCAGTGTTAAGCATGCCAAGGAAAAGTGCTCAACCTTGAAAAATATAGGAAGCTTTTTTAGCATTTTAATAATTTGGGTCATTGGAGATAAAGAATTCTTATGGAATTTTCTAGCAAGTTAGCACTTCCTAACTTTGCACTAGACTTTAAAACAACTGTTCAGGCATAACTGAATGTTAACGTCTCACTAGTAGACGATTTCTGACCCACATTGAAATACCAAAATCACAGGAGTATTCAATGAATATTTAGCAAGTACCCCACATATTATTCTTCTACATGTAAGAATAATGGTGATTTCAGGGAGTGTTTCTTTGTTTATAAATAAACTTTATTCAGTAATTAGCAATTACAAATCATGCTTCCAAGTAAAAGTGTTTAAAATTTAGTTTTTCAATTGTATGGATTAAATAAGACCTTTTCTCCATAATCATTTATGTTTTATATTTTAAAATTTATATTCATAAAGCAAAATTAAATTCTTCATATGTACCAATATTTTAACTTTCCATTTTAAGTAACCTTAGTAATACAGTCTTGATAAATCCATTTGATAAACATGTTTTGAGCTATTTTGTCAGAAGTCTGTGCAAAAATTTTTATTAACTAGAAATTTTACTAATTCTTTAACACTATTTTAACCTATGTAAAACCTTTGGAGTTTTGTGACTCAATTAGAAAGATAAAACCCTCTTGATGCCATCCATTATTTTACCAGCAACACTTTTATGGTTATGATCAAATACATGAAGATACTGAAAGATATTAGTAAATTTTCTCAAAGCAAAGAAGTTGTGTTGTCTGCAAATAATTTTATGAATAATTTTATAAGAAGACTATGTTATGCACAGGACACCTGAGCCCAACCTGTCTTGACTCGTCCCTATCAACAGAGAGGCAGTCAGGATAAGATAAAAGTGACTTTTATTTCTAGTCATGATTTATCCTCTTGCTAAGCCCATTTCTTAAAATAATTGTTTCCACATTTGTTTTTTTAATTATTACAGCATTTTTTGTCCACTTATTTTTCAAAAAAAAGAAATAGAATTCCATGATTGGATTTACTCATACAAAAATAGCACTAATGATTGTATTTGAAAAATATTTTGAAGGAATAACAAAGCACAAATGTCATCATCCTTTAAAAATGAATGAAGACTAAATGCAAAAGATGTTGCAATCCATGATTATAATAAAATTAAACCTTGTTTATGGATAGGAACAGGAAATTGTATCAACATAAGAGCAGATGCATTTTTGGTGGGGACTTAGGTAAGGATTTGAATTAGAAATAATACTTAGGTAATAAAACATCTCATCAACATCAAAATAAACCATATTTCAGTTTTTTTATCATCCAACATAACAAAGTCTCAGGAACAAACACTATGGTTTATCATTTTTTAAACAATTGAATTGAGGTACATTTTATATACCATAAAATGGATCCATCTAAGTTCACAGTTCAGTGGCTTTGAGTATTTTCATAGAGTTGTACAACCATACAAAATCTAATTTTAGGAGATTTTCATCAACCCAGAAGAAAATTCCATATACATTAGGAGTCAATTTCTACTCCTACTCTTCTCTACCTTCCCTCATTTTGCCTTCCTGATTATTATCCTTTTGCATGTCCATACTTTGAATATTTCACATTAAGGTAATCAAATGATGTGATTTTGTGACCATAATCTATTTAGCATAATGCTTTAAATCTTCATGGTAGCATGGTTGTGTACTTTCTATTATAGAATAATATTAAATTATATCAGTATACCATACATTGTATATCCATGCACAAGTTTAGGGATATACTTTTGGACCATTATCAACGATGATGTTATGAACAATCTCTTTGGATAGAAATATGTTTATTTCTGTCTGATAAATACATAGGAGTTGAATTTCTGGGTGTATTAGTCATAGTTCTATAGAGGACCAGAATCAACAGGAAGTATGATTATAAAAAGGGGATTTATTAGACTGGCTTACACCACCAGAAGCTGGATAGCCCATAATGGCCTCTGCAGGCTGGAGAACTGGAAGAACCAGAGCTGTGCAGTCCAAGAGGTGGAAGTCCCAGAACAAGAAGAATCAACAGTGCTACCCTAGTCTGAGATCAAGGCTTCTGGAAACTACCTGGAGAATCACTGGCAGAGTCTGCTTTGGAAGAGTGAGGAAGCAAGAGTCTGATATCCTCAAACAATCAAAGCAGTAATCAAGAAGAGTTGAGATTGCATCTGCATCTGCTTCCTTGTTCTTCCGAGTTTTATTCCATTCAAGCCACCATCCTATTGGGCAATGCTGCCCAGGCTTAGGGAGGGTCTCCACTTCAGTTCACTATCCCACATTCCAATCACTCCTAGACACTCCCTCATTGACACATCCAGAAGCCTCTTAATCATTGACATCTCTGATCCAAACAAGTTGGCAAGTCAATTTAACCATTATACTGTGTCATATAGTAAATCTATATTTACCTTTTTAAAGGATAGCAAAATAATTTTCCAAAGCAGCACCATCATTTTACATTTCTACCATTCATGTATGAATGTTCCAATTTCTCTACAATCTTGTCAACAAGTGCAATTTTCTTTGGACTTTTTATATTTTCCATCATAGTATATGTAAAGTGATATTTCATTATGATTTTTTTTGCATTTAACAATGACCAGAAAGTATATTTCCATCTGTCTACTGGTCATTTTCATACATTTGAGAGAAAAATATGAATTCAAACTCTCTCTTCATTTTTAATTGTGTGAAATTTTTATTGTTTATTTGAGAAAGTTCTCTATAAATCCTGGATATAAGTTCTTTGTCAGATATATGAGCGGCAAATATTTTCTCACATTGTATGCACTGAGTTTCACTTTCTTGGTGAATTCATTTGCCACACAGATGTTTTAAAGTTTGATGAAGATTAACTTGACTGAGAGTCCAGAAGTTAAGGCCCTTTTAGTTTACCTTGGAATAATATTTCCTACCAAGCAAATTAAGATTTAAGATTTTTCTTGACATACAAGTGAATTAAGATTTAAGATTTTTCTTGACGTACTCTTGTACAGAAAATTCATTTTAATTTTTAAGTCTTTGAAGATACTTTTCAAATTTTACATCATATATAATGTTATCTTGTAATCATGAGACTTTTGTTCAGAATATAGAAAAAGCAACAACAAATGCCCAGGAAAAAATGCACACATAATTAGTCACATAAGATTGTACATATGATGTAAGAACCCTGTTAAGACTCTGAAGATTAGAAGATGAGATTCTGTCTGCATGGAAGCTCTTCCTGCCAGATTCCATCTTTTTCTTTTCCACAGACAATGAAAGAATAAATTTTGAAAACTTTGGAATTATTGACGAGATGTAATGATGCTAAATTGTAAATAAAGTAGTTTATGCTGTGAAAATGTAGCCACTTTTACCATATGCTATAAATGTTTCATTATGTATTTGTTTAAAATTTTCTTTTGATTTTCTGGTTCTCTGGAACTTCTCTATCATTTCATTAATGCCCTTATTTTATGAGAACTGAACATCTTACCCTATCAATGGCAAAATCCTGAGATTCTTCATCCACAGAATATTTGGAGAAATAAGTTTCAATGCAGGTAATACTAGAAAGAACAATATACATATGTCATGTAAATTAAAATCTACAACATTAGGGATTAATTAGGAAGAGTAACAAAAGCAAAGACCTTGGGAATCACAGTTTACCTTTGCAATAATTAAAAATATTGCTAGAATGAACATGTTTTATTACCTATCACTTATTTATATTAAAGTAAAAAATTCCAATCAAATGGAAATGAGTTAGCAAGTTATTTATTGAGTTCATACTATGATGTCAGTGTTCTCATTGGTGATTTTCCTTGATTAGAGTCACCTGAGATCTTATAGCCCTCCAAAATGTTCAGAAAGATCCAAAGTCACAAACACAATATTATAAATGTCTTATCATTAGGTCTTTTTTTCTAAAGATTAATATTTGTTAGTCAGAATTTTTAGTATTTACTTGATTTCATCTTACTCTGAAGTCATACTTGAATAGTTATTGAGCAACACACAAGCAGAAGATTATAGAATAAATAAGGATGGGAATCTCTTTCTCTCTCCCTTTCTTTCTCCCTCTTCCTCTCATGCATATACACACAATCATGTATCACTTAATGACAAGCAAATGCTCTGAGAAATATACATAGAGTTGACTTTGTCATTAAACAAATTTCACAGAGTGTAGTTACACAAATGTAGGTGGCATAGGCTACAACCTAAGGTATGAAATACAAACCAAAACTTCACTTAGATTCCATCTCACTCCAGTGAAAATGGCAATTATCAAGAATACAAGTAAAAATAAAAATTGCTGAGGATGTGGAGGGAAAGGTACACTCATGCTGGTGGGACTGAAAATTGGTACAACCACTATGGAAATCAGTATGGAGATTCCTTAGTAAACTTGTAATGGCACTACAATTTGACTCAGTTATCCCACTCCTTGGTTTATATCCAAAGGACTTAAAATCATACTACAGTGATGTAGCCACATTAGTGTTTATAGCAACTCAATTCACAATAGCAAAGCTATGGAACCAACCCAGGTGCCCTTCAACAGATAAATAGATGAAGAAAATGTGGTATACATACACAATGGAATATTACTCAGTTATAAAGAATGAAATTATAGCATTTGCCAGTAAATTAATTGAACTGGAGAAGATCATATTAAGTGAAATAAGTCGGTTCCTCTCAAAAAACAAAGGCCAAATGTTTTCTCTGATATGTGGATGATAATCCACAATAAGGGAGGGCAGAGAGGGAAATAATAGAAGTCCATTGGGTTAGACAAAGGGGAATGAAGGGAAGGAAGGAGGAAGGAAAATAGGAATGACAGTAGAATTAATTGCACATAAATTTCCTATGTTCATATATGAATATGTGAACAGTGTATGTCCACATTATCATGTGCAAACACAAGAATGGGATCCTAACTAGAATAAGTTATATTCCATATGTGTATAGTATGTCAAAATACACTCTACTGTCATGTATATCTAAAAAGAACAACAACAACAGAAAGGAATAGAAGGGAAATAAAGAATATATGTGCAAAGTTCTTGGCACTAGTAAATAGTCCATGAGTGTTAAGTTTGGAGGTGAAATAAATCAGTGAATCTGTTTTCATTAAAAAAAGAATAGTGTGTATTTCATGTGCATTACTATATCACAAGTTTGTTTTAATATTTCAGTATAATTGATGCAATGCGAAAAAAGTCTTTTCTTTCTTCAAAAAAAATTTAACCTTAGCTTATTGTGATTTTTTTTACTTTATTAAGTTTTAACCTTTTCAACTCTTTTGTAAATAACACATCTTAGCAAATATATCATATAGTTGTACAAAAATATTTTTGTGTTTTATATTTTTATATAAATTTTGTTCAACATTTTACTTTCTAAAATTTTTGTTAAAAAAGACATAAATAAGCACATTAGGTCAGGCATACACAGGGTCCAGATCATCAATATCACTATCGTCCATCTCCACATCTTGTCCCTCTAGAAGGTCTTTAGGGAGCAGTAACAGTTATGGGACTGTTATATAGTAAAAATGGATTATTTGGAATCCTCCTGAAAGGCCTATCTGAGGCTTCTTTTGTGAAAATGTTGCACTTCAGAAATATGTCTACAGTGGTTTGCTTAGTTTGTTTTCTTTTTTTGATGATGAATTTGCTTGTAATCAAATAATTCATCATGAACATTGCTATTTATTGAAGAAAGCCTTTGGGTGATGGGGTCCTAGTTTTTAAAATTTTAAGGAACTTATTGAGGTCTGCAAAAGCTACTACTAACCTCTCAATGTGAATTTTCTGTACTTTTTCATTTACTTTTCTCTTTCATTTTATCCAGGTATGTCACTAGGTGATAAGAATTTTCAGCTCTATTATGGTCTTATAGAACTATCAGTCCAATATTAACATTATTTTGTAGCACATAACTGTATATAAATTTAAACTCCTTTGAGAGGCTTTTATTCTATATTCTACATAAATTTTTGTATTTGAATTAGACTATTTTATTAATGAATTTCGTGGTCAAATCTGGTTTTAATATATTAATAGACTAAAAATTAATCTACATAAAAATGAAAGAAAACAACAACTATCTCATTATTGTTGCTAGATTAGTCTTCTTTTCATGTTAAAGAATGCCATGTTAGCTACCTCACTTATATGATAAACCTACTTTAAGAACTAGACTATATTCTTGGTGTAGAGTTTTGTGAGTTCTTTATAGATTCTGGAGATTAGCTCTATCTGAATTATGGGTGGCAAAGATATTCTCCCACTCCGTAGGCTCTCTCTTCACATTGCTGATAGTTTCCTTTGCTGAGAGAAAGTTTTTCAGTTTGAATGTATCCCAGTTATTGATTCTTGCTTTTATTTCTTGTGCTATGGGAGTCCAGTAAAGGAAGTCTGATCCTAAGCCAACATGTTGAAGATTTGGACCTATGTTTTCTTCTACAAGATGCAGGGTCTCTGGTCTGATTCCGAGGTCCTTGATCCATTTTGAGTTGAGTTTTGTGCAGGTTGAGAGATAGGGGGTTTAATTTCATTCTGTTGCATATGGATTTCCAGTTTTCCCAGCACCATTTGTTGAAGAGGCTATCTTTTCTCCATTGCATATTTTTGGCACATTTGTCTAGTATGAGAAAATTGTATTTATTTGGGTTTGTGTCCATGTCCTCTGTTCTGTACCATTGATCTAACTGTCTATTTTGGTACCAATACCATGCCGTTTTTGTTACTATTGCTTTGTAGTAGAGTTGAAGATTTGGTATTGCAATACCCCCTGCTTTGCTCTTTCTGCTAAGAATTACTTTAGCTGTTCTGGGTTTCTTATTCTTCCAGATGAATTTCATAATTGCTTGCTCTATTTCTGTAAGGTACATCATTGGGATTTTAATTGGAATTGCATTGAATCTGTATAGTACTTTTGGTAGTATGTCCATTTAGACCATATTAATGCTGCCTACCCAAGAACATGGGAGATCTTTCCATCTTCTAAGGTTTTCTTTAGTTTCTTTCTTTAGTGTTCTGTAGTTCTCATTGTAGAGGTCTTTCACCTCTTTTGTTAGATTGATTCCCAAGTATTTTATTTTATTTTTTTGAGGCTATTGTGAATGGGGTAGTTTTCCTAACTTCTCTTTCTGAAGATTCTTCACTTATGTATAAAAATGCATTGGATTTATGAGCATTGATCTTATATCCTGCTACTTTACTGAATTCACTTATGAGTTCTAAAAGTTTTCTGGTGGAATTTCCTGGTTCCTCTAAATCTATAATCATGTCATCAGCAAATAGAGAATATCATGCTAAGAGAGATAAGCCAATCTCAAAAAACCAAAGGAAGAATTATCTTGCTGATAAGCGGATGATGACACATAATGGGGGGGGAAGGGGCAAGAATGAAGGAATGAGGGACTGTATAGAGGGAAAAGAGAGGTGGAAGGGTCGGGGGGTAGGGAAAAAATAACAGAATGAATCAAACACCATTACTCTATGTAAATGTATGATTACACAAATGGTATGCCTTTACTCCATGTACAAACAGAGAATCAACATGTATCCCATTTGTTCACAATAAAAATAAATTACAAAAAAAAAGAACTAGACTATAATTATTATTCACCTCTGTCTACTGATAAGTAAGTATCAGATAAGAATATTTAAATGCCTGGGAGTTATATTGATAATGTCATTGGAAAGGAAATATGTATAACACATATTTATAGTAAATATACATTTGATATACACACATATATGCATTACATATTATAGAGTATCCAAAAATAATAATGATAATTTAGTGTTCATTGCATATTACCAAGATTCATTCAGTTTAATATATTATATAACATAGATATTACTGTCTATTTTTATAGATAAAGAAAACTAACATTCAGATAGATTAAACATATTTAGTGTTATTAAGCTCATGAAGATGAATCTGATACAAAAACTCAGGTCAAACTGAATCCAAGGAAAATCTCCATTCTATTTTATCATATGTCCTACCTATTAGTATATACAATGTTAATTTATTGGAAAATAAGTATTGAAGGAAAGGTACCAAGTGAATTATTACAGCTAGGAAAAATTCTACTACATAAAAATATTTGAATCCAAAATAAATATTTGAAATTTATTTAAAAATTTTTTATCCGATATCTCTGGTATGACAAAGGTATCCCTAGAAGAATAGCACTTTTTTCATTAATATTCTAAACCAAAGTGCCATGAAAATTACTGAAAAAAAAAAGAAAAAGAGAAAAAGATTTTATTTTTTCCACACTCTTCATTTTTAAAAATATGTTTATTATTGGATTATAATTACACTTAATAATAGGGTTTGATGGGATATATTTGTATCTGCACATAGCATAATGTGTTCTATTTCATTCCCCCATACATCTCATTTCTTTCTGTTTCTCCTTTCCCCTAATCTCTATCCTCTGGTATATATGTCTCCCTTCTATTTGCATGAGATCCTTTCATCCCTTTTTCCTTTCTAGCTTCCAAACAGAAGGCATATGACCTCTGACTTTTTGAATCAGGTTTATTTCACTTAGAATACGTTCTCCAGTTCCATCTATTTTTCTGCAAATGACAGAATTTAACTCTTTTTAATGGGTGAGTAAAGCTCCATTGTATATTTATACCACATATTCTTTATCCATTCATTGCTTAACAGATACTCTATCCTGGTTCCATAACTTGGTTATTTGGAATTGTGCTACTATAAATGTGGTTTGTATGCTTTTATAGTATGCTTATTTTAATATTTTTATGATAAATACTGAGGTGCAGTATAGCTGGGTCATATGGTGGTCCCATTCCTGGTCTTTTGAGGAAACTTCATACAAATTTCTGTGGTAGTTTTATGAATTTAAAATCCCAAAAAGAGGATAAGTGTTTCTTTTACCTCTGCATCCTCTCCAGTATATATTGTGACTTCTATTCTTGATGTTTGAATTTTAAATGGAGGTTGTTGAAATTTTGGTTTCATTTATTTGCTGGCCATTGTGTTTTATTATTTTGGGAAATATCTTAGTTCATTTGCCTATTTATTGATTGAATTATTTCTTTTTTGTGTTCGTATGTTGTTTTTTGAGTTCTCTATATATTCTAGGTACAAATCCTCTGTCACAGAGTAGCTGGAAAATATTTTCTCCTTTACTGTAGGCTCTCTCTTCATGCTCTTGTTTCCTTTGCTCTGTAAATGCTTTTTAATTCAATGTATTATAATTTTTTTCTCTCTTGGTTTTATTTCCTGATCTTAGGATTTTATTGAGGCAATCTATACCTACATGCACCTATGTATTCACATGTTCACCAGCAGGTGCAGAATTTCTGACCTAATTCCTGGAATTTGATTCACTTCAAGTTGATGTTTTTGTGAGGTGAGTGAAAGGGACCTAGATTCACTCATCTACATATAGATATCCAGTTTTCCTAGCACCATTTGTTAAACAGCTATCTTTCCACAAACATGTGGTTTTTGTACCTTTATCATGTATCTGTGTGGGTGTGGGTTTATCTCTGTGTCATCTGTTTTATTCTATTGTATGTGGCTTTATATCAGTACCATGCAGTTTTCAATAATACAGTTCAATAGTATAATTTGAAGTTGGGTATTGTGATGCCTCCAGCCATATTCATTTTGCTTATATTTGCCTTGGCTATTCTGGGTCATTTTATTTTTCAAAACGGATTTTAGGACTGTTTTTTCTACTTATGTGAAAAAATGTCATTGGAATTTTGATGAGGAGTACATCAAATCTGTAGACTGCATCTGGTGATATGGCCACTTCGAAAGATTAATTCTGTTTATCCAAGAATATAGGCAGTGTTTCCATCATCTGATGTCTTATATAATTTCTTTCTTCAATATTCTTTTTTTTATTGTACATTGTTGCAATTTAGATCATTTTTCTTTAAACTGTTGATGTTCTGGATAATAGAAATGCATGATCTTGGGAAGTCTGCAGTTATAAAAGAGAAAGAAGCAAAATTAATCAACACTTCAACAAATTTTTTTAAGTGATTTAATAGTTGGACATAAAATGAACCAAATGAATGTACCCTTTTCTTAATCATTAAGTGCTTTGGGGCAGGGTTTCTCAATCTATCGACATTTTGGATTTGGTAATTATTTGTTCTGGAGGTCAATTAGCTCTATTTTTGGCTTTAAACCACTGATGCCAATATCATTTATAAATTTGGAATGAGGTTTCCTCCAATAAAGATTTTGTATTTTGTTGTTCTTTTTAGTTATACATGAGAGTAGAGTATAATTTGACTTATTTATACAAACATGAAGTACATCTTATTCTAATTAGGATTCCAGTCTTCTGGTTGTACATGATGTTGAGATTGACTGTGGTGTGTTCATAAATGTACACAAGAAAGTTGTGTCAAAGTCATTCCACTGTCTTTCCTATTCCTTTCCCCTCTCCCTTTCCTTCATTCCCCTTCATCTAATCTCCTGAACTTCTACTCTTCCCTTCCGCCCTTGTTGTTTGTTATCATCCACACATCAGAGATAACAGTCTGCCTTTGGTCTTTTGGGATTGGTTTATTTCACTTAGCATGATAATCTCTAGATCTATCCATTTTCTGGCAAATGTCATAAAGTCATTCCTTTGTATGACTGAGTAATATTCCATTGGGCATATATATCATATTTTCTTAATCTGTTCTTCTGTCGAAGGGCACTTAGGTTGGTTCCAGAGCATAGATACTGAGAATTGAGCTGCTATAAATATTGATGTGGCTGTGTCACTATAGTATGCTGGTTTAAAATCCTTTAGGTATATAACAAGGAGTGGGATAACTGGATCAAATGGTGGTTCCATTCCAAGTTTACTAAGTAATCTCCATAATGCTTTCCAGCGTAATTAAACCAGTTTGAAGTTCCACCAGCAAGGTACAAAGCATACCCTTTCCTGCGCATCCTCACCAACATTTATTGTTACTTTTATTGTTACTTGTACTCTTTGTTGTTGCCTTTCTGAATGGAGTGAAATGAAATCTCAATGTAGTTTTAATTTGCATTTCTCTAGTTGTTGGAGATGTTGAACATTATTTCATGTATTTGTTGACTACTTGTATTTGTTCTTCTGTGAAATGCCTGTGCAGTTCCTTTGCCCATTTATTGATTGGGTTATTTGTGCGGTTTTTTTGTGTTAAGTTTTTTTTGAGTTCTTTAAATATCCTGGAGGTTAATGTTATATTTGAGGTACAAGTGGAAAAGATTTTCTCCAATTCTGTAGGCTCTTTCTTCAAGTTCTTGATTATTTCCTTTGCTGTTCAGAAGCTTTTTAGTTTGATACTCTTCCATTTATTGATTCTTGATTTTACTTATTGTGCTCTGGGAGTCTTGTTGAGGAAGTCAGTTCTTAAGCAGACATGATAGAGTATTGGTTTTTTTTTTTTTTTTTTCTTCTAGAAGATGTAGGGTTTCTTGTCTAATGCCTAGGTTTTTTTCTGCACTTTGAGTTGATTTTTTGTGCAAGGTAAAAGATAGAGATTCAATTTCATTCTGCTACAAATGAATTTCCAGTTTTTCCAGCACATTTTTTGAAGAGGCTATCCTTTCTCCAATGTATGGCTTATGGCACCTTTGTCCACTATGAGATAACTGTATTTATGTGGGTTTGTCTCTGTGTCTTCTATTCTATTCCCATTGATCTTCATGTCTGTCTTGCTGCCAATACCATACCATTTTTGTTACTACAGTTCAGTAGTATAATTTAGTGTCTGGTATTGTGATGCCTCCTCTTCACTTTTCTCACTAAGAGTTGCTTTGGCTATTCTGCACCACTTATTTTTCCAAATGAATTTCATGATTGCCTTTTCTGTTTCTATAAAGAACACAATTGGAATTTTAATAGGAATTGCATTAAATCTATATTATGCTTTTGGTAGTATGACCATTTTGATAATATTTAGTTCTGCCTATTCAAAAACATGGGAGATCTTTTTATCTTCTAAGGTCTTTGATTTCTTTCTTTAGTGTTCTGTAATTTTCATTGTAGAGGTGTATCAACTCTTTTGTTATACTGATTCCCAGTTTTTTTTGTTTGTTTGTTTGTTTGTTGTTGTGTTTGTTTGTTTGTTTGTTTTCTCCTTTTTTTGAAGCTATTGTGAATGGGATAGTTTTCTTAACTTCTCTTTTGGCTGAGTCATCATTGGTATACAGAAACACAATTGATTTATGGGTGTTGATTTTATATCCTGCTCCTTAGGTAAATTTGTTATTGAGTTCTAGTAGTTTCCTGGTTGAGTTTTTAGAGCCTTCTAAGTATAGGAATAGGTCATTTGCAAATAGCAATAGTTTGAGCTCTCATTCTCCTATTTATATTTCTTTAATTTCTTTCTTTTGCCTAAGTGCTGTGGTTACTGTTTCCAGGACTATGTTGAATGGAAGTGGTGAAAGAGGGCATCTCTGTCTTGTTCCAGTTTTTATAGAGAATGCTTGTGATTTTTCTCCATTTAGAATGATGTTGACCTTGGATTTAGTGTACATTGCTTTAATAGTGTTGAAGTATTTTCCTACTATCCCTAGATTTTCTAGTGCTCTGAATATGAATGGGTGCTGTATTTTGTCAAATGCTTTTCTGTATCTATTGATATAATCATGCAATTCTTGTCTTTAAGTCTTATGGATATAGATGAATTACTTTGATTGATTTCATGTATTGAACCAAACTTGAATACCTGGAATGAAACCAACTAGATCATGATGCACTATCATTTTAATGTGTTTTTGTATGCAATATGCCAGTATTTTTTAAAGAATTTATGCATCTATGTTCATCAGGGTTATTGTCCTAAAGTTTTCTTTCATTGATGTGTCTTTATCTGGTTTAGGAACCAGGATGATACTAGTTTCATAGAATTAGTTTGGAAGAGTTCCTCCCTTTTCTATTTCATGGGATAGTTTGAGGAGGATTGGTGTTAGTTCTTCTTTGAAAGTCTGGAAGAAATCAATTGAGAATTCATCTGGTTCTGGGCTTTTCTTTGCTCGTAGACATTTGATGGCATCTTCAACTTCATAGCTTGAAATTGATCTGTTTAAATTTTCTATGTCCTCCTGGTCTAAATTGTGTAGGTCATATGTATCCAGAATTTTGTCAACGTCCTTAAGATTTTCTATTTTATTGGAATATAAGTTTTTAAAATAGTTTCTTGTTATCCTCCTTATTTTAGTGGTGTCCATGGTGACATTTTCTTTTTCATCATGAATTTTAGAAATATGAGATTTTTTCCCCTCTATCTCTTCATTAGCAAGGTTAAGGGTTTATCAATTTTATTTATTTTTTTAAAAATTCAACATTTTTTATTGATTTTTTATTTGTTTTTGTTTCAATTTCATTGATTTCAACTCTGATTTTAATTATTTCCTGTATTCTGCTACTTTCAGTGTTGATTTTTTCTCCATTTTCCAGGGCCTTGAGATGTAATATTAGGTTATTTATTTGGTGACTTTTTGTTCTTTTAATGAATAAGCTCAATTCTGTTAACTTTCTTCTTAGAGTCACCTCTGTAGTGTCCCAGAGATTTTGATATGTTTTGTCACTATTCTTATTTACCTCTAAGTACATTTTAATTTCATCCCTGATGTCTTCTGCTACCCATTGATCATTCAGTAGCATATTATTTAGTCTCACAGAGTTAGAGTAGCTTCTATTTTTTATTTGTTGATTTCTAATTTCATTCCATTATGATCTGACAGAATGTAAGGTATTATCTCTATTTTATTATATGTGTTAAACATTGCTTTTTGGAGTAAGATGTGGTCTATTTTAGAATATAATCCATATGCTGCTGAGAAAAAAGAGTATTTAGTCATTGATAAATACAATAGTGTATATATGTCTGTTAAGTCCAAGTTATTAATTGTATTTCTTAGTTCTATTATCTTTTTGTAGTTTTTGTTTGGATGGTCTATCCAGTGATGAGAGAAGCATGTTAAAATCACCCAGCATTATTGTGTTGTGGTCTATTTGGCTCAAGAAATTGAAAGGATTTGTTTGATGCACTTAGGTACTCCATTTTGGGGACATAAATATTTATGATTGTTATATCTTGTTGACGTATAATTCCTTTAAGCAATAAGAAATGATCTCTTGGTCCCTCCTGATTAACTTTAATTTGAAGTCCACTTTGTCTGATGTGAGGATAGAAACCTCTGCTTGTTTATGAGATCCATGTGAATGATATGATTCTCCCTTTACCATAAGTCTGTGGATGTCTTTGCCTATGAACTGAGTTTTTTGAAGATAGTATATTGTTGGGTCTTATTTTTAAATCCAATCTGCCAGTCTGTACCTTTCTATTGATGAGTTTAGGCCATTTACATTCAATGTTATTGATAAGAAATAATTTTTATTCTGTCATTTTAATGTATTTCTTGTTTTAAATTTGAATTAGTTTTTCCTGTGATTATTCTTCTAGGGTAGTTCATCCTTTGCTGGTTTTCAATTTTATTTTTTGTTTCTTCTTCATAAAATATCTTATTGAGTATGTTTTGTCATGCAGGCTTTCTAGTTGTAAAGTATTTTAATTTTTCTGTATCATGTAACTGTTTTATTTCATCATCATATCTGAAGCTTACTTTTACCTGATATAGTATTCTTGGTTGGCAACCATTTTTTTTGGGGGGGGGCTTGATATATTTTATTCCAAGACCCCCTAACTTTTAGGGTCTGGATTGAGAAATCAGCTGAGATCCGAATTGATTTCCCTGTAGATGTGACTGGTCATATTTCTCTAGCAGTCTTTAAAATTTTATCCTTTTTCTGTATGTTAGGCATTTTCATCTTGATGTGCCTTGGTGCAGGTCTGTGGTAATTTTCTATATTTGGGATCCTGTAAGCCTCCTGTATTTAATTTTCCATTTCATTTAAGGTATGGAAAAAATTTTTATATTATTTCATTGAAAATATCATGCATTCCTTTGGTTCATATCTTTGCACCTTCATCTAGCACAGTAAATCTTAAATTTGGCCCTTTTATGTTACCCCATATTTCTTGATAGTTCTATTTGTTGCCTCTTAACACTTTTTCTCCATGATCAAATTTTCTTTTCAAAATTATTTTGTCTTTGTTGCCTGAAACTATCTTCCATGTGGTCTACTCTGCTGGTGATGATTTCCATTGAGTTTTTAATTTGGTTTATTGATTCCTTCTTTTTTGATAATTTCAGATTTATTCTTTGGCAAGACTTCTGTCTCCTCATTGAAGTGATATTTCACTTTTCGTATTTTCTCTCTGACTTCACTCCTTACATAATCTTTTAACCCATAGATCAGTTTAAATATAAACTTTCTAAATTTCTTCTCTAAAATTTCCTCCCCTGTGACATCATTGGATTCTGTTAATGAAGTATTTTAATTTGTTTGGGACATTTTTTTTCCCTTGCTTTTTCATGTTGTTTGAATGTCTACCCATTTGTTAGTAAGAATAGGAGGCGGCAGAGCTTCTACCATAAGCATTTATAGTGATCCTGAAGATTTCTAGTACCTCACATTTTAAGGGGAGACAAATATTAACAACTAATGCAATGAATATTCAACATTAAACTAAATATTTAGTTTCTATTTTGGTATCTACAATGTTAATTGGCACTATTAATGGAAATGATATGGTAGGCAATTGCCAATTGTAGAGATATTGTTTACAAAAGTATTTGCTATTTTAGAAAAGTAAAGAGGGAAAATGCAGAAGAGATGTAGGATGTAATAATTGAAAGGGAGGATGAGAGAGAGTAGTAGTAAATAGTTAAAGGAAGAATGGAAGGAAAATAGAATCTGTGTGTTAGAAAAAAATAGGAAGAGAATAAAGAGAATGAGGAGAAAAACAATAAAAAACAAACAAAAAACCTATATAATACAAAACCAACATATATTTGTCAAAAACCCTTGTCCTCAAAAGACAGTCAAGACAACTACCTTCAAAAAATGCTCAAAATAAGAAGAATAAGACAAATATGTATATGTTGAAATGTACACAGACCATTCAGTGCACAAAGTTTAAAAAAAGACTTATTTTTTTAGTTAAATAATTTATTTTCTCAGAAATCTCTTTGTCTTGTTTGTTCTTGATGTGACAATCAGAAACCAATTATACTGCATGTATGTATAATATGTCAAAATACACTCTACTATCATGGATATTTAAAAAGAACCAAAAAAATAAAATTTGTGATGGAAGACTAAGAAATTCTTTCCATTGTGAATGTTGAAGACTTGTGTATATTATATTTTCCCAATTGTCTTTCTTTCTGTTTGTTCTTGTTGTGTTTTATGTGCACGACTAGCAGTCTACACCTCTCTATTCCTTTTAGGGGGGCTTGCAGTGTTGTCAATTCTCAGCTTACCTTCTCTACAGTATGAAATGGGATGGGTTAGAGGATGTCGTCAACTCCACTCACACCAAGGGATCTCTGTAGAGTTCTGTGAACGGGGTTCCCAGAGGCAGAGATCCTAGAGGTGGGATTGGGGTCTAGATTGATCTCTGATGCTTTCTAGAATGATGTTTGGTGAAACTTTTAAAGCAGTGCACCTCCAGAACCCAGCTGCTTTTGGTCTGCCCTGAGTATTTGTATCACTTGAATCTTCCTTGAGTTCTACTTGAGTGGTGGAGGAGCCCGTTTTTCATTCCTTTCCACCTCTCAATGCTCCCGTATCTTGGCTAAGTCCCAAAGTGCACATTTCTGTACTCAGTCAAGTCTCTGGTCATCCCCAGCACGTCTTACCAACTGTGAGATTCAAAAAGTGAGATATATCCAGGATCTCTAGGGTCTGAATGTCTTGAATTCCCCTAGGTGCAATATTTTCCACACCTGAATTTCTCGTGGTTTTCTAGTCACACTCAGGGTCACATGGCAGACCTCTGCCAGTTCAGGTTTTATGGCCCAGGTATAATTACACAAATCTGGGCAACCTGAGTTTGGATCCACATCTGCTGGTTGCAGTAGCACATCAAAAAAAGGTGGTGACTGACCCTGTTCCCTACAGGTCACTGGGAGATGCTCAGGATTCTTCTCACTTGAAAGCAAAGTGCAGCTCAACCACCGAATTCGCTCGACAATGTCTCCGATCACTATCCTCTTCATTTCAAGACACACCTTGGTGCCAGCCAAAATGCAGGTTTTCTTAGTGCCGGCAGTGGGTTTTTTAATTTTTGTTGTTTTATTCTATCAAACTTTCTGTGTCACTAGGTCATTCTGAGAGTTATATGCCAATAAGACTTTTTTTCTGTGTTTACTGACCTCAAAGAGAAGCTATTTGTCCTCTTTTCTTGTCCCTTGACAAGGAGCAGTTTCGAAAGTTACCTTCTGTACTCCACCATCTTGACCTCTCACCCCACCTCCTCTTTCTTCAGTGGTCTCTAATTTTAATTGTATAGGTCATTTACCACTTTAATTAGACTTATTTCTATTGTACTTATGTGTTTATTTTTATTTATTAATTTTTTCTGGTAGAGGATTTTGTGTTTTCTAAGTATAGAATCACATCATCTGCAAGCATTGATAATTTAACTTCCATCTTTCCTATTTGTATTCCTTTTATTTTCTTCTCTTGCATAGTTGCTGTGGCTAATCTTTCATGTACTATATTGAATAAGAGTGATGAGAATAGACAACATTGTCTTCCTCCTGATTTTGAGGGTGTGCTTTAAGTTCTTTGCATCCAGTATGATATTGGCCTAGGGTTTAGCATATATAGCCATTATAATGTTGAGATAAGTTTTTGTATGTCTACTTTCTTCAGGGTTACTTTTTAAACATGGATTCATGCTATATTTTATGAAAAATTTTATCCTGCTTCTATTGAGATGTTCATGTGATTTTTGCCCTTATTTTTTGATATGATGAATATTTTTGATATGTATATGTTGAATCAGTCTTGCATCATTGTAATAAGATCAACTGTTTCATGATGTATAATCTTTTTAATGTGCTTTTTAATGTGGATTACTATGATTTTAAGGACTTTTTATCTATGTTCATCAGGGATATTGTTTTATAATTTTCTTTTCTTGGTTTATACTTATCTGATTTTGGTATCTTTGTTCTACTGGTCTCATAGAATGAATTTGAGAGTGTTACTCCACCTTTATTTTTTATGGAATAATGGGAAGAGCATTAACATTAGTTTCCTTTAAAGGTCTCATTGTATCAAGATAAGAATCTGCCAAGTACAGGGCTTTATTTTTTGGAAGCATTTTTATTACTGCTTCAGTCTTATTGCTTATTATTGCTCTCTTTAGATTCTCTATAATTTCCTTGTTAAATTTTGGTAAGTTCTATGTGTCCATTTCTTGCAGATCATTAACCCCCAATTTTACCCTTAACTCAGATATATCTGTGGTGATATCTTCTTTTTTATCCATAGTGTCATTTTGGGTCTTCTTTCTTTTCATTAGTTTGGCTAAGAGTTTATCCATCTTATTTGTTGTTTTTAAAAAATACTTTTTGTTTCATTGATCCTTTGTGTCTTTTTAATTCTTAATATTTTTTACTCTAATCTTAGTTTCTTCCTTTTAATGACTTTGGAATTTTTTTTTTTTCTTTTTTTCTGGGACCTCAGGAGATACCCTTAGATTGTTATTCGGGATAGTTCTGAATTTTTTAGGCAGACATTCATAGCCATAAATTTACCTATTATAACCACTTTTAGAGGTCCCAGAGATGCTGATATGTTTATCTCCATGCTGCTTTGATTCTAGATATTTTTAAATTTATCACCTCATTTTATCTATGATACATTTATTATTCAAATGTATATAGCTCATTCTCCTTGTGTTTATATTGCTTCTGTAGGTCTGTTTAGGAAAAGATTCCATGAAAAACAGACAAGAAAGAGAATTCAATTCTCTAAATCCTCCTTGATTTTTGGATTTATTCACTGAAATCAGAAATCATTCATATTGGTTTCCTCTAAATACAACCTGAAAATTTTCACTTTAGGCTATTAAAACTATATACTTGTTCTATATGTTTGATTATAATTATAATGTGTCATGGAGAGTTTTATTTTTAATATTATCTATTTGAATTTCTGAATGCCTCCTGTATCTGGATATTTATCTAATTCCTAATATTAAAACTTGTTCTGTTATTATTTCCCTAAAAGTTTATCCATGCCATTAGCTTACATTTCATATCCCCCTTTCATGCCAATGATTTTTAAATTTGGTCTCTTAATGTTGTCACAGAGTTCTTGCATATTCTGATCAAGGTATGTTATTTTCTTTCTTGTTGATTAAGTGTTCAATTTCATATACCTTTTCTTCAAAACCTGAAATGTTGTCTTTTATATGATCTAATATATTGTTGAAATTTTCAACTGAATTTTCAATGTGATTTATTTAGTCTTTCTTTTCCAGGATTTATGACTGGTTCCTTTTCAGAATACTCCTCTCTCCCCCATTTTTACTTCATTTTATCTCTTCCTTCATTCCTTAGATATTCTTTCAGCTCAATGATCTTTTTCCTCAACTTTTAGATGTCTTTATCTGGCATAACATCCACATCAGTATCTGTGTATTTATATAGTAGGGGAATTATAAATTTTTGGAGGTGAATTCTTGGCCAGTTTCTTCATAATTTTGAGATACTATATTTAGACATCTGTTGAGATAGACTGCTCATCCTCTTTTATGTACTGTTTCTTAGTAAGCACATTTTTATTGTAAGCTTTGCATTGTGGATGTATTTTAGTTTCTACTTACCTGATTAGCATAAAGTGTTAATTTCAACCCACAGTACCACTGTGAAAGGAAAGAGTAACTGCCAACAATGTACTATAAACACATGCTATAAATTTATTATAAATTCATAAATTTATAAAAATTTATATATCAATAATTTATTAATATTAATAAATTAATAGGATCCAAGATGGTGGCCTAGAGGGTGACTGCACCCCCAGTCGCTCCAGAACCCAGGAGTTAAGAAGGGGAGGCATTGAGAGACTCGGACTGAAATAGAGCCACAGGTGAGTCTGCCCACTGGGTAAAGCTCGGCCCGGGTGGCAGGCCCAGATAGAGGTGGCTTATCAGAGCCGGGCAGGGCAGCTAGAGTCTTCCCAAGGTAGCCTTCCACACTCCGGCAGTGGGCTACTCCCACAAGGCCAGGTGCACGGTGCAGGCCCACAGTGAGAGCCTTTCCGCACAGAGCCAGTTCCAAACCGTGGAACCAGTAAGGGGCTAGGGGCAGCTTTCTCTGGATGCGCTGCATTATCAGATTCCTCCAAGACATCAGGCTACTGAAGGCTGGGAGGGGATACACTGGAAATCTACCGAGACACTATAAGCCAATAGCGGAAAACTGCAATATCTCAGGGTCCCACTGACAGCTGACCAATATGAGAAAACAAGGGAAGAAAATGTCCCAAACAAACCTAGATACTATATCAATAAAACCCAATGACAGCACAGCAGAAGAAATGTCAGAAAGGGAGTTCAGAATGTACATAATTAAAACAATCAGAGAAGCAAACGAGGAGATGAAAGAGCAAATGCAGGCACTGAAGGAGGAGATGAAAGAGCAAATGCAGGCATTAAATGATCACACCAATCAACAGTTAAAAGACCAAATACGGGAAGGAAGAGATCATTTCAATAAAGAGTTAGAGATACTGAAAAAAAAAACAAACTGAAATACTTGAAATGAAGGAAACAATAAACCAAGTTAAAAACTCCATAGAAAGCATAACCAATAGGATAGAACACCTGGAAGACAGAACCTCAGACATTGAAGACAAATTATTTAATCTTGAAAGCAAAGTTGGCCAAACAGAAAAGATGGTAAGAAATCATGAACAGAATCTACAAGAATTATGGGATATCATGAAAAGGCCAAATTTAAGAATTATTGGGATTGAGGAAGGCTTAGAGAAACAAACCAAAGGAATGAACAATCTATTCAATGAAATAATTTCAGAAAATTTCCCAAATCTGAAGAATGAAATGGAAAACCAAGTACAAGAGGCTTATAGAACTCCAACATACAAAATTACAACAGACCCACACCAAGGCACATTATTATGAAAATACCTAACATACAAAATAAAGACAGAATTTTAAAGGCCGCAAGAGAAAAGAATCAAATTACATTCAGAGGGAAACCAATAAGAATATCAGCAGATTTTTCAATCCAGACCCTAAAAGCTAGAAGGGCCTGGAACAACATATACCAAGCCCTGAAAGAAAACGGATGCCAACCAAGAATCTTATACCAAGAAAACTTACCTTCAAATTTGACGATGAAATAAGATCCTTCCATGATAAACAAAAGCTAAAGGAATTTACAAAAAGAAAGCCAGCATTACAGAACATTCTCAGCAAAATATTCCATGAGGAAGAGATGAAAAACAACGATGCAAATCAGCAACAGGAGGTGCTAGCCTAAAGGAATAGCCAAATAAAGGAGAAACCAAATCATGTCAAAAACAAATATGAGTCAATTGACTGGGAATACAAATCATATCACAATAATAACCCTGAATGTCAATGGCCTGAATTCATCAATCAAAAGAAACAGACTGGCAGATTGGATTAAAAAGAAAAATCCAACAATATGTTGCCTGCAAGAGACTCATCTCATAGAAAGAGACACCCATAGACTAAAGGTGAAAGGATGGGGAAAAACATACCATGCACACGGACACAGCAAAAAAGCTGGAGTATCCATCCTCATTTCAGATAATGTGGACTTCAAGCCAAAATTAGTCAGAATGGATAAAGAAGGACATTACATGCTGCTTAAGGGAAGCATAAATCAGCAAGACATAACAATCATAAATATCTATGCCCCGAACATTGGCTCATCCACGTACGTCAAACAAATCCTTCTCAATTCCAGAAATCAAATAGACCACAACACAATAATACTAGGAGATTTTAACACACCTCTCTCACCACTGGATAGATCTTCCAAACAAATATTGAATAAAGAAACCATAGATCTCAATAACACAATCAACAATTTAGACTTAACCGACATATATAGAATATACCATCCAACAAAGAACAAATACACTTTCTTCTCAGCAGCACATGGATCCTTCTCTAAAATAGACCATATTTTATGCCACAAAGCTACTGTTAGCAAATACAAGAAGATAGAGATACTACCTTGTACTCTATCAGATCATAATGGATTGAAATTAGAAATAAATGACAGAATAAAAAACAGAAACTTCTCCAATACCTGGAGATTAAATAATACACTATTATATGATGAATGGATAACAGAAGATATCAGGAAGGAAATAAAAAAATTCTTAGAAGTAAATGAGAACAAAGACACATCATATCAAAATCTCTGGGACACTATGAAAGCAGTACTTAGAAGAAGATTTATTTCATGGGGCACATTCAAAAAAAGAAGTAGAAATCAACAAATAAATGACTTAACACTACAGCTCAAAGCGCTAGAAAAAGAAGAGCAGACCAATACCAAAAATAGTAGAAGACAGGAAATAGTTAAAATCAGAGCCGAAATCAACGAAATTGAAACAAAAGAAACAATTGGAAAAATTAACAAAATAAATAGTTGGTTCTTTGAAAAAATAAACAAAATTGATAAACCCTTAGTCACACTAACAAAGAGAAAGAGGGAGAAAACTCAAATTACTAAATTTCGGAATGAACAAGGAAATATCACAACAGACACGAGTGAAATACAAAACATAATTAGAAGCTATTTCGAAAATCTATACTCCAACAAAACAGAAAACCTCGAAGACATCAACAAATTTCTAGAGACATATGAATTACCTAAACTGAATGAGGAGGACATACACAACTTAAATAAACCAATTTCAAGCAATGAAATAGAAGAGGTCATCAAAAGCCTACCAACAAAGAAAAGTCCAGGACCAGATGGGTTCTCAGCTGAGTTCTACAAAACCTTTAAAGAAGAGCTCATTCCGATACTCCTCAAAGTATTCCATGAAATAGAAGAGGAGGGAACCCTCCCAAACTCGTTCTATGAAGCCAATATCACCCTGATACCTAAACCAGACAGAGACACATCGAGGAAAGAAAATTTCAGACCAATATCCTTAATGAACATCGACGCAAAAATTCTCAACAAAATTTTAGCAAATCGCATACAAATATATATTAAAAAGATAGTGCACCACGATCAAGTGGGTTTTATCCCAGGGATGCAAGGTTGGTTCAACATTCGGAAATCAATAAATGTAATTCACCATATCAACAGACTTAAAGTTAAGAATCACATGATTATTTCAATAGATGCAGAAAAAGCATTCGATAAAATACAGCATCCCTTCATGCTCAAAACACTAGAAAAAATTGGGGTAGTGGGAACATTCCTTAACATTATAAAGGCAATCTACACTAAGCCCATGGCTAATATCATTCTAAATGGTGAAAAACTGAAAGTGTTTCCCCTAAAAACTGGAACAAGGCAGGGATGCCCTCTTTCACCACTTCTATTCAACATCGTCCTTGAGACTCTAGCCAGAGCAATTAGAGAAACCAAAGAAATTAAAGGGATACGAATAGGAAAAGAAGAACTCAAACTATCCCTGTTCGCTGATGACATGATTATATATTTAGAGGAACCACGAAATTCCACCAGAAAACTTTTAGAACTTATAAGTGAATTCAGTAAAGTAGCAGGTTACAAGATCAATGCTCATAAACACAATGCATTTTTATACATAAGTGATGAATCTCCAGAAAGAGAAATTAGGAAAACTACCCCATTCACAATAGCATCGAAAAAAATAAAATACTTGGGAATCAATCTCACAAAAGAGGTGAAAGACCTCTACAATGAGAACTACAGAACACTAAAGAAAGAAATTAAAGAAAACCTTAGAAGATGGAAAGATCTCCCATGTTCCTGGATAGGAAGAATTAATATTGTCAAAATGGCCATACTACCGAAAGTGCTATACAGATTCAATGCAATTCCAATTAAAATCCCAATGATGTACCTTGCAGAAATACAGCAAGCAATTATGAAATTCATCTGGAAGAATAAAAAACCTAGAATAGCTAAAGCAATCCTCAGTAGCAAGAGCGAAGCAGGGGGTATTGCAATACCAGATCTTCAACTCTACTACAAAGCAATAGTAACAAAAACGGCATGGTATTGGTACCAAAATAGACAGGTAGATCAATGGTACAGAATAAAGGATGTGGACACAAACCCAAATAACTACAATTTTCTCATACTAGACAAAGGTTCCAAAAGTATGCAATGGAGAAAAGATAGCCTCTTCAACAAATGGTGCTGGGAAAACTGGAAAACCATATGCATTAGAATGAAATTAAACCCCTGTCTCTCACCCTGCACAAAACTGAACTCAAAATGGATCAAGGGCCTTGGAATCAGACCAGAGACCCTGCATCTTATAGAAGAAAAAGTAGGTCCAAATCTTCAACTTGTTGGCTTAGGATCAGACTTCCTTAACAGGACTCCCAAAGCACAAGAAATAAAAGCAAGAATCAACAACTGGGATAGATTCAAACTAAAAAGCTTTCTCTCAGCAAAGGAAACTATCAGTTATGTGAGGAGAGAGCCTACAGAGTGGGAGAATATCTTTGCCAACCATACCTCAGATAGAGTGCTAATTTCCAGAATCTATAAAGAACTCAAAAAACTCTACACGAAGAGTACAAATAATCCAATCACCAAATGGGCTAAGGAAATGAACAGACACTTCACAGAAGAAGATGTACAAGTAATCAACATATGAAAAAATGTTCAACATCCCTAGTAATAAGGGAAATGCAAATCAAAACTACCCTAAGATTTCATCTCACCCCAATTAGAATGGCGATTATCAAGAACACAAGCAACAATAGTTGTTGGTGAGGATGTGATGAAAAAGGAACACTCATACATTGCTGGTGGGGTTGCAAATTAGTGCAGCCACTCTGGAAAGTAGTGTGGAGATTCCTCAGAAAGCTTGGAATGGAAACACCATTTGACCCAGCTATCCCACTCCTCAGCCTATACCCAAAGGACTTAAAATCAGCATACTACAGAGATACAGCCACATCAATGTTCATTGCTGCTCAATTCACCATAGCCAGATTGTGGAACCAACCTAGATGCCCTTCAGTTGATGAATGGATAAAGAAACTGTGGCATATATATACAATGGAATATTACTCCGCAATGAAGAATGATAAAATTATGGCATTTGCAGGCAAATGGATGAAATTGGAGAATATCATGCTAAGTGAGATAAGCCAATCTCAAAAAACTAAAGGACGAATGATCTCGCTGATAAGTGGATGAGGACATATAATGGGGGGTGGGAGGTGTTAGCATTAGGTTTAGGGTTAGGTTTAGGGGTAGGTATAAGGAGAGCGGTAAGAATGAAGGAAAGAAGGACTGTATAGAGGGGAAAAAGAGGTGGGAGGGGTGGGGGGGGAGGGAAAAAAATAAACATCATTGCCCTATGTAAACGTATGATTACACAAATGGTATGCCTTGACTCTATGTAAAAATAGAGAAACAACATGTATCCCATTTGTATACAATAAAAAATTAATTAATTAATTAATTAATAATATTGATGAATTATTAATTATAATTATTAATATTAATAAATTAATAATATTGATAAATTAATGATTTATAAATTTATTTTCAAAGATTTCTTTTTGGGGGGAGTACCAGGGATTGAACGCAGGGTTGCTTGGTCACTGAGTCACATCCCCAGCCCTATTTTGAATTTTATTTAGAGACAGAGTCTTACTGAGTTGTTTAGCACCTCCCTTTTGCTGAAGCTGGCTTTGAACTCATTATCCTCCTGCCTCAGCTTCCTGAGCTGCTGGGATTACAGGTATGTGCCACCACACTGGGCCTTAACAATGATTTCTACAAGTTTAATGACCAAAGAGAAAAAAGGGTGAAAAATAATTTAGAATAGGCTGAGAAATCAAAGTGTTAATGATAGTATAGTAAGATGAATTAGAAAAAAAAAGGGGAGGGGCGGGGGTGAAAAAAATAAATTGGAAAGGAAAAAGAAGATAAATGGTTGGGAAGGGAAAGGAGGTAGACATTAAATGAGGAGTATAAAAAGGATGAGGGAGAGGGGAAGATAATGAGGATGAACAAGAAGTAAAGAGGTATGAATAGAGAATACAATTAATTGATGAAACATGTAAAATTGGGTGGAATTTTAACACAAAATCTGGAGATGCATTAG
Organism: Sciurus carolinensis; assembly: GCF_902686445.1. Lineage (NCBI taxonomy): Eukaryota > Metazoa > Chordata > Mammalia > Rodentia > Sciuridae > Sciurus > Sciurus carolinensis. Next base: position 59,728,594 of record NC_062213.1, on the reverse strand, counting down.
GAATTAATACCAAACAGTTAATGTAATATCTGTCATACAAAGAATCTTATTTTCTCTTGCTGAGGTTTTTGAAATAGGAGACTTTCTTTCCAGGGTTTTGATTTCACAATATCCTGTGAAGAAGATTGTATGACATCAAAGTCATTCTACATGTTCTCATCTCTGACCCAAATTGGCCAAGCTTGTTCAAGGAGTCTTAATTCTAAGCTCCATTCTCTCCTTGCTTGATATTTTCTAGGGTTGGGTCAGCAAGTCTAGCAGGGGTGCTGGCCAACCCTCTTGTCTGCTTCTAGACAGGCCCAGGTTGCATAGCACCCCTCATTCCAAGATCCTCAGACAGCATGCTGAGGGGTGTGTGAAGTGCATAAGCTTGGGAGAGGTGGTGCATTGCTCACTGCTTTTCGTCTGATCCTAATTATTCTCAGTCTCCCCAGCAGCCATGATCTTTATCACGGATTTCAGATCACTGACTTCAAATGAAAACATTCTTCTCTTTTCTCCATATTACAGTGTAAATGAGTGGCCATTCCTGTGGCCATCCTTGATTTTTCTACAGTTTGTGCTGCAGTCTCATTCCTATACCCAGCCTGATTTGCAGTATGGACATTCACAAATTCAGCAAAGAGCAAAGCTTAAGTGTCTGGTTGGTCTTGATATTTAAAACTAAAGCAAGAATACAAAAATTAAGTCAAAAAGAAAAGAAAAAAGGAAAGAAAGAAAGAAGGAAAAAAAGAGGGAGGAAAGGAAAAGAAATAAAAAATAAAAAATAAAAAAATTAGCAAAATATGAAAAGCAAAGGTAATCTGTAGGGATTCCTAATCTGCCATGTGGGAAGTTTAAACGAAGAGTCTTTTTAAGCCACCGCCACTCCCCCATTAAACTGACTCCACTGTGGAGTGCCAGGGTTTTCTCCTGCACAGGTGCAGCTCATTATTTCCTAGTTTACCTTCTGTTGTGATCATGCATTTGCCAGAGAGCAGTGTCTGATTTTCTTAAACTCTGTGTGAGAATTTCTTCCATCTCATTGGAGGGGAGATTCCCTTACCCCTACTCAGTCACCACTTTTCAGATGCTACTAGCATTAGTTGCTGTTATTATTCTTTTTCTATTCTAAATAATGTTTTCAGTTTTCACTTGGTTGCTTGTCTCCTGGGTTTCCTATCAGCATTCCTCCACAGGTCCCTACCTTGGTTTGCCACAGTAGAAATGCTATTTTAGGGGTTTCAAGATGGCGGACTAGAGGGTGGCTGCATTTCATGTTGCTCCAGGATGCAGGATTCAAAAGAGGAGATAGTGAGAGAATTGGGACAAACTCAAAGCTGCCGGGTGAGTCTCTCCTGTTGTGGAGGCGTCCCGGATGGGGTGGTAGTCCCTGAACACAGGGAACTTTGTGAAGTAGAGCTGCCCGGTGAGACACCCCTCCCCCCACTGGTGCGGTAAACACGGACAACTGGGATCAACGTAGAGGAGGCCGCTCAGCACAGCACTTGGACTCGGAGCAACCACTGGGGCTCCGGGCGGCTGCCTCAGGAGGAGCTGCGTCACGAGCTGTTTGGACTCAGAGCGACCGCTTCTGAACACCGGGGGGCTGCCCAGAGGAAGAGGAGGAACATGGCGGGTCGCTTGGTCTAGGAGTGACTGCATCAGAGCTACAGGTGGTTGCCAGAGGAGGAGGTGAGTGGAGAGTTGTTTGGACTCAAAGCGACCGCTCCTGAACACTGGTGGCCTGCCTGGAGGAGGAGCGCAGTGGGTCGCTTGGTCTCAGAGCAACCACTCCTGAACACCCGGGGGGCTACCCCGAGGAGGAGGAGGAACAGGGCGGGTCACTTGGACTCGAAGTGACTGCCTAGGGCTACGGGTGGTTGGCGGGAGGAGGAGAGGTGAAGTGAGTTGCTTGGACTACTAGTGACTGTGTCGGAACACCGGGCGGCTGTCTGGAGGAAGAGGTGTGTGGTGGGTCTCTGGGACTTGCAGCTATTGTACGGGGCTACAGGTGGCGGCTCAGAGGAGGGGCCACATAGCCAGGCGATAAGGTGCAGAGCAGGGTCCCAGGACCTAGGCGGATTCCTGGTGGAAGAGCCACACAGAGACATGCATAGGGGCGGAGTGAAGTTTCCAGGACTGCGGGCAGATTCTCTGAGGAGAGGCAGCCTAAGGAGACTCGTCTGCAAAGGGTGAGGCTCCCAGGCCCAGGAGGTAGGTCCGGGCGCCTGGGAATGTTGCAGAGGAAGGCAGCCCATCCCAGGCAGTAGTTGTAGATTGAGGGGAACCTTTAGGAGGGGAACTGATCAGAGAGACCTCCCCACCGGGTGAGTCATCCCCGCCGGGTGAGGTTTTCCCACAAACATGGTAAAACCAGAGACACAGGCACAAACAGGTCTTGCCTCAGCCCGCAGCCTAGTTCCCCTGTGGATGACAATTGATCAACAAGTGGAGGCACCTCTGCCCACTAGCAGGGAATATACCCCACCTGAAGACCACCACCCCTAGAGAGGCAGCTTCCTTGTGGAGCACCGCATTATCAACTTCCTCCAAGACTTCAGGCTACTGAAGGCTAAGAGGAGATATACTAGCAATCTTCAGGGACATTTTATGTCAATAGAGGAAATCTGCAATATCTTAATGATCCACTGATTCCTGAACAGTATGAGAAAACAAGGGAAGAAAATGCCCCAAACAAATCTAAATGCTACATAAATAAAATCCAACGACAGCATGGTAGAAGAAATGACAGAAAGGGAGTTCAGAATGTACATAATTAAAATGATCAGGGAAGCAAATGATGAGATGAAAGAGCAAATGCAGGCATTGAATGATGAGATGAAAGAGCAAATGCAGGCATTGAATGATCACACCAATCGACAGTTAAAAGAGCAAATACAGGAAGCAAAAGATCATTTCAATAAAGAGTTAGAGATATTGAAAATAAACCAAACAGAAATCCTTGAAATGAAGGAAACAATAAACCAAAGTAAGAACTTGATAGAAAGCATAACCTATAGGATAGAACACCTGGAAGACAGAACTTCAGATATTAAAGACAAAATATTTAATCTTGAAAATAAAGTTGAACAAACAGAGAAGATGGTAAGAAATCATGAACAGAATCTCCAAGAATTATGGGATATCATGAAAAAACCAAATTTGAGAATTATAGGGATTGAGGAAGGCTTAGAAAAACAAACTAAAGGATTGAACAATCTATTCAATGAAATAATTTCAGAAAATTTCCGAAATCTGAAGAATGAAATGGAAAATCAAGTACAAGAGGCTTATAGGACTCCAAATACACAACATTACAACAGACCCACACCAAGGCACATTATAATAAAAATACCTAACATACAAAATAAAGACAGAATTTTAAAGGCTGTGAGAGAAAAGAATCAAATTACATTCAGGGGAAAACCAATTTGGATATCAGCAGATTTTTCAATCCAGACCTTAAAAGCTAGAAGAGCCTAGAACAACATTTTTCAGGCTCTGAAAGAAAATGGATGCCAACCAAAATCTTACACCCAGCAAAGCTTACCTTCAAATTTGACAATGAAATAAAATCATTCCATGATAAACAAAAGCTAAAAGAATTTCCAAAAGGAAAGCCAGCATTACAGAACATTCTCAGCAAAATATTCCATGAGGAAGAGATAAAAAACAAAGAAGCAAAGCAGCAAAGGGAGGAATTATCCTAAAGGAACTGTCAAATAAAGGAGGAACCAAGTTGTGTCAAAAAAATAAGTAAATAAATAAAATTTTAAAAATGAACCAAATGACCGGGAATACAAATCATATCTCAATAATAACCCTGAATGTTAATGGCCTGAACTCATCAATCAAAATACATAGACTGGCAGATTGGATTAAAAAGAAAGATCCAACAATATGTTGCCTGCAAGAGACTCACCTCATAGAAAGAGATACCCATAGACTAAAGGTGAAAGGATGGGGAAAAGCATACCATGCACATGGACCCAGCAAAAAAGCTGGAGTATCCATCCTCATTTCAGATAAAGTGGACTTCAAACCAAAGTTAGTCAGAAGGGATAAAGAAGGACATTTCATACTGCTTAAGGGAAGCATAAATCAGCAAGATATAACAATCATAAACATATATGCCCCAAACAGTGGCTCATCCATGTATGTCAAACAAATCCTTCTCAATTTTAGAAACCAAATAAACCATAACACAATAATACTAGGTGATTTTAACACGCCTCTCACACCACTGGACAGATCTTCCAAACAAAAATTGAACAAAGAAACCATAGATCTCAATAACACAATCAATAATTTAGACTTAATGGACATTTATAGAATATACCATCCAACCAAGAGCGAATACCTATCTTCTCAGCAGCACATGGATCCTTCTCTAAAATAGACCATATTTTATGCCACAAAGCTAATGTTAGCAAATACAAGAAGATAGAGATACTACCTTGTATTCTATAAGATCATAATGGATTGAAGTTAGAAATAAATGAAAGAGTAAAAAACAGAAACTACTCCAACACCTGGAGATTGAACAATATGCTATTATAAGATGAATGGATAACAGAAGATATTAGGAAGGAAATTTAAAAATTTCTTAGAGGTAAATGAGAACAAAGACACATCATATCAAAATCTCTGGGACACTATGAAAGCAGTACTTAGAGGAAGATTTATTTCATGGGGCACATTCAACAAAAGAAGTAGAAACCAACAAATAAACAACTTAACACTAAAGCTCAAAGCCCTAGAAAAAGAAGAACAGACCAACACCAAAAGTAGTAGAAGAGAGGAAATAGTTACACTCAGAGCTGAAATCAACAAAATTGAAACAAAAGAAACAATACAAAAAATTGACAAAATAAATAGTTGGTTGTTCGAAAAAATAAATAAAATTGATAGACCTTTAGCCACACTAACAAAGAGAACACGAGAGAAAATCCAAATTACTAAAATTCGGAATGAACAAGGAAATATCACAACAGACATGACTGAAATACAAAACATAATTAGAAGCTATTTTGAAAATCTATACTCCAAAAAAATAGAAAATTTTGAAGACATCAACAGGTTTCTAGAGACATATGAATTGCCTAAACTGAACAAGGAGGACATACACAATTTAAATAGACCAATTTCAAGTAATGAAATAGAAGAAGTCATCAAAAGCCTACCAACAAAGAAAAGTCCAGGAGCAGATGCCTTCTCAGCCGAGTTCTACAAAACCTTTAAAGAGGAGCTCATTCCAATACTTCTCAAAGTATTCCATAAAATAGAAGAGGAGGGAACCCTCCCAAACTCATTCTATGAAGCCAATATCACCCTGATACCTAAACCAGACAGAGACACATCGAGGAAAGAAAATTTCAAACCAATATCCTTAATGAACATTGACGCAAAAATTCTCAACAAAATTTTAGCAAATCACACACAAAAACATATTAAAAGATAGTGCACCATGATCAAGTGGGTTTCATCCCAGGGATGCAAGGTTGGTTCAACATGGAAATCAATAAATGTAATTCACCATATCAATAGACTTAAAGTCAAGAATCACATGATTATTTCAATAGATGCAGAAAAAGCATTTGATAAAATACAGCACCCCTTCATGCTCAAAACACTAGAAAAAATAGGGATAGTGGGAACATTCCTTAACATTGTAAAGGCCATCTATGCTAAGCCCATGGCTAATATCATTATCAATGGTGAAAAACTGAAAGCATTCCCCCTAAAAACTGGAACAAGGCAGGGATGCCCTCTTTCACCACTTCTATTCAATATCGTCCTTGGAAACACTAGCCAGAGCAATTAGACAAACCAAAGAAATTAAAGGGATATGAATAGGAAAAGAAGAACTCAAACTATCCCTATTTGCTGATGATATGATTATATACTTAGAGGAACCAGGAAATTCCACCAGAAAACTTTTAGAACTCATCAATAAATTCAGTAAAGTAGCAGGATATAAGATCAATGCTCATAAATCTAATGCATTTTTATACATAAGTGATGAATCTTCAGAAAGAGAAATTAGGAAAACTACACCATTCATAATAGCTTCGAAAAAAATAAAATACTTGGGACTCAATCTCACAAAAGAGGTGAAAGACCTCTACAATGAGAACTACAGAACACTAAAGAAAGAAATTAAAGAAAAACTTAGAAGATGGAAAGATCTCCCATTTTCTTGGATAAGAAGAATTAATATTGTCAAAATGGCAATACTACCAAAAGTGCTATACAGATTCAATGCAATTCCAATTAAAATCCCAATGATGTACCTTACAGAAATAGAGCAAGCAATTATGAAATTCATCTGGAAGAATAAAAAACCCAGAATAGCTAAAGCAATCCTTGGCAGAAACAGTGAAGCAGGGGGTATCGCAATACCAGATCTTCAACTTTACAACAAAGCAATAGTAACAAAAATTGCATGGTATTGGTACCAAAATAGAAAGGTGGATCAATGGTACAGAATAGAGGACACAGACACAAACCCAAATAAATACAATTTTCTCATACTAGACAAAGGGGCCAAAAAAAATGCAAGGGAGAAAAGATAGCCTCTTCAACAAATGGTGCTGGGAGATTTGGAAATCCATATGCAACAGAATCAAACTAAACCCATATCTCTCACCATGCATGAAACTAAACTCAAAATGGATTAAGGACCTCGAATGAGACCAGAGACCCTGCATCTTATAGAAGAAAAAGTAGGTCCAGATCTTCAACATGTCGGCTTAGGACCAGACTTTCTCAACAGGACTCCCATAGCACAAAAAATAAAAACAAGAATCAATAACTGGGATAGATTCAAACTAAAAAGCTTTCTCTCAGCAAAGGAAACTATCAGTAATGTAAAGAGAGAACCTACAGAGTGGGAGAAAATCTTTGCCAATCATACTTCAGATAGAGCACTAATTTTCAGAATCTATAAAGAACTCAAAAAACTCTACACTAAGAATGCAAATAATCCAATCGACAAATGGGCTAAGGAAATGAATACACACTTCACAGAAGAAGATCTAGAAACAATCAACAAACATCTGGAAAAATGTTCAACATCTCTAGTAATAAGAGAAATGCAAATCAAAACTACCCTAAGATTCCATCTCACCCCAATTAGAATGGCGATTATCAAGAATACAAGCAACAACAGGTGTTGGCGAGGATGTGGGGAGAAAGGTACACTCATACATTCCTGGTGGGACTGCAAATTAGTGCAGCTGCTCTGGAAAGCAGTGTGGAGACTCCTTAGAAAACATGGAATGGAACCACCATTTCACCCAGCTATCCCACTCCTTGGCCTATACCCAAAGGACTTAAAATCAGCATATTACAGAGATACAGCCACATCAGTGTTCATAGCTGCTCAATTCACAATAGCCAGATTGTGGAACCAACCTAGATGTCCTTCAATTGATGAACGGATAAAGAAACTGTGGTATATATATACAATGGAATATTACTCAGCCATAAAGAATGATAAAATTATGGTATTTGCAGGCAAATGGATGAAATTGGAGAATATCATGCTAAGTGAGATAAGCCAGTCTCAAAAAAACAAAGGACAAATGATATCGCTATTAAGTGGATGATGACACATAATGGGGGGTGGGAGGGGTTAGTGTTAGGGTTAGAGTTAGGGTTAGGGAGGGGGGCAAGAATGGAGGAGGAAGGACTGTACAGAGGGAAAAGAGGGATGGGAGGGGTGGGGGGGAAGGGAAAAAATAACAAAATGAATCAAACAGCATTACTCTATGTAAATTTATGATTACACAAATGGTATGCCTTTATGCCATGTACAAACAGAGAAACAACATGTATCCCATTTGTTTACAATAAAATAATAAAAGAAAAATATTTAATCTTGAAAACAAAGTTGGCCAAACAGAGAAGATGGTAATAAATCATGAACAGAATCTACAAGAATTATGGGATATCATGAAAAGGACAAATTTGAGAGTTATTGGGATTGAGGAAGACTTAGAGAAACAAACCAAAGGAATGAACAATCTATTCAATGAAATAATATCAGAAAATTTCCCAAATCTGAAGAACGAAATGGAAAACCAAGTACAAGAGGCTTGTAGGACTCCAAATATACAAAACTACAACAGACCCACACCAAGGCACATTATTATGAAAATACCTAACATACAAAAAAAAGACAGAATTTTAAAGGCCACAAGAGAAAAGAATCAAATTACATTCAGAGGGAAACCAATAAGAATATCAGCAGATTTTTCAATCCAGACCCTAAAAGCTAGAAGGGCCTGGAACAACATTTACCAAGCCCTGAATGAAAACGATGCCAACCAAGAATCTTATACCCAGCAAAACTTACTTTCAGATTTGACGACAAAATAAGATCCTTCCATGATAAACAAAAGCTAAAGGAATTTACAAAAAGAAAGCCGGCATTACAGAACATTCTCAGCAAAATATTCCATGAGGAAGAGATGATTAACAATGATGCAAATCAGCAACGGGAGGAACTAGCCTAAAGGAATAGCCAAATAAAGGGAAACCAAATTATGTCAAAAAACAAATATGAGTCAAATGACTGGGAATACAAATCATATCACAATAATAACCCTGAATGTTAATGGCCTGAACTCATCAATCAAAAGACATAGACTGGCAGTTGGATTAAAAAGAAAAATCCAACAATATGCTGCCTGCAAGAGACTCATCTCATAGAAAGAGATATCCATAGACTGAAGGTGAAAGGATGGGAAAAAAAATACCATGCACACGGACACAGCAAAAAAGCTGGAGTATCCATCCTCATTTCAGATAATGTGGACTTCAAGCCAAAATTAGTCAGAATGGATAAAGAAGGACATTACATGCTGCTTAAGGGAAGCATAAATCAGCAAGACATAACAATCATAAATATCTATGCCCCGAACATTGGCTCATCCACGTACGTCAAACAAATCCTTCTCAATTCCAGAAATCAAATAGACCACAACACAATAATACTAGGAGATTTTAACACACTTCTCTCACCACTGGATAGATCTTCCAAACAAAAATTGAATAAAGAAACCATAGATCTCAATAACACAATCAACAATTTAGACTTAACGGACATATATAGAATATACCATCCAACAAAGAATGAATACACTTTCTTCTCAGCAGCACATGGATCCTTCTCTAAAATAGACCATATTTTATGCCACAAAGCTAATGTTAGCAAATACAAGAAGATAGAGATACTACCTTGTACTCTATCAGATCATAATGGATTGAAATTAGAAATAAATGACAGAATAAAAAACAGAAACTTCTCCAATACCTGAAAATTAAATAATACACTATTATATGATGAATGGATAACAGAAGACATCAGGAGGGAAATAAAAAAATTCTTAGAAGTAAATGAGAACAAAGACACATCATATCAAAATCTCTGGGACACTATGAAAGCAGTACTTAGAGGAAGTTTTATTTCATGGGGCACATTCAACAAAAGAAGTAGAAATCAACAAATAAACGACCTAACACTACAGCTCAAAGCCCTAGAAAAAGAAGAACAGACCAATACCAAAAGTAGTAGAAGACAGGAAATAGTTAAAATCAGAGCCGAAATCAACGAAATTGAAACAAAAGAAACAAGTGGAAAAATTAACAAAATAAACAGTTGGTTCTTTGAAAAAATAAACAAAATTGATAAACCCTTAGTCACACTAACAAAGAGAAAGAGGGAGAAAACTCAAATTACTAAAATTCGGAATGAACAAGGAAATATCACAACAGACACGAGTGAAATACAAAACATAATTAGAAGCTATTTCGAAAATCTATACTCCAACAAAACAGAAAACCTCGAAGATATCAACAAGTTTCTAGAGGCATATGAATTACCTAATCTGAACAAGGAGGACATACACAACTTAAATAAATCAATTTCAAGCAATGAAATAGAAGAGGTCATCAAAAGCCTACCAACAAAGAAAAGTCCGGGACCAGATGGGTTCTCAGCTGAGTTCTACAAAACCTTTAAAGAAGGCTCATTCCGATACTCCTCAAAGTATTCCATGAAATAGAAGAGGAGGGAACCCTCCCAAACTCGTTGTATGAAGCCATTATCATCCTGATACCTAAACCAGTCAGAGACACATTGAGGAAAGAAAATTTCAGACCAATATCCTTCATGAACATCGACACAAAAATTCTCAACAAAATTTTAGCAAATCGCATACAAATATATATTAAAAAGATAGTGCACCACGATCAAGTGGGTTTTATCCCAGGGATACAAGGTTGGTTCAACATCCAGAAATCAATAAATGTCATTCACCATATCAACAGTCTTAAGGTTAAGAATCACATGATTATTTCAATAGATGCAGAAAAAGCATTCGATAAAATACAGCATCCCTTCATGCTCAAAACACTAGAAAAAATTGGGGTAGTGAAAACATTCTTTAACATTATAAAGGTCATCTACGCTAAGCCCATGGCCAATATCATTCTAAATGGTGAAAAACATAAAGCGTTCCCCCTAGAAACTGAAACAAGGCAGGGATGCCCTCTTTCACCACTTGTATTCAACATCGTCCTTGAGACTCTAGCCAGAGCAATTAGACAAACCGAAGAAATTAAAGGGATACGAATTGGAAAAGAAGAACTCAAACTATTCCTGTTCGCTGATGACATGATTATATATTTAGAGGAACCACGAAATTCCACCAGAAAACTTTTAGAACTCATAAGTGAATTCAGTAATGTAGCAGGTTACAAGATCAATGCTCATAAATCCAATGCATTTTTATACATAAGTGATGAATCTTCCGAAAGGGAAATTAGGAAAACTATCCCATTCACAATAGCATCGAAAAAAATAAAATACTTGGGAATCAATCTCACAAAAGAGGTGAAAGACCTCTACAATGAGAACTACAGAACACTAAAGAAAGAAATTAAAGAAACCTTAGAAGATGGAAAGATCTCCCATGTTCTTGGATAGGCAGAATTAACATTGTAAAAATGACCATACTACCTAAAGCGCTATACAGATTCAATGCAATTCCAATTAAAATCCCAATGATGTACCTTGCAGAAAAAGAGCAAGCAATTATGAAATCCATTTGGAAGAATAAAAAAGCCAGAATAGCTAAAGCAATTCTCAGTAGAAAGAGTGAAGCAGGGGGTATTGCAGTACCAGATCTTCAACTCTACTACAAAGCAATAGTAACAAAAACGGTATGGTATTGGTACCAAAATAGACAGGTAGATCAATAGTGCAGAATAGAGGACACGGACACAAACCCAAATAAATACAATTTTCTCATACTAGACAAAGGGGCCAAAAATATGCAATGGAGAAAAGATAGCCTCTTCAACAAATGGTGCTGGGGAAACTGGAAAACCATATGCAACAGAATGAAATTAAACCCCTGTCTCTCACCCTGCACAAAACTGAACTCAAAATGGATCAAGGACCTTGGAATCAGACCAGAGACCCTGCATCTTATAGAAGAAAATGTACGTCCAAACCTTCAACTTGTTGGCTTAGGATCAGACTTCCTTAACAGGACTCCCATAGCACAAGAAATAAAAGCAAGAATCAACAACTGGGATAGATTCAAACTAAAAAGCTTTCTCTCAGCAAAGGAAACTCTCAGTTATGTGAAGAGTGAGCATACAGAGTGGGACAATATCTTTGCCACTCATAATTCAGATAGAGCACTAATTTCCAGAATCTATAAGGAACTCAAAAAACTCTACACCAAGAATGCTAATAATCCAGTCAACAAATGGGCCAAGGAAATGAACAGATACTTCACAGAAGAAGATGTACAAGCAATCACAGATATATGAAAAAATGTTCAACATCTCTAGTAATAAGGGAAATGCAAATCAAAACTACCCTAAGATTTCATCTCAACCCAATTAGAATGGCGATTATCAAGAACACAAGCAACAATAGGTGTTGGCGAGGATGTGGGAAAAAAGGTACACTCATACATTGCTGGTGGGGTTGCAAATTAGTGCAGCCACTCTGGAAAGCACTTTGGGATTCCTCAGAAAGCCTGGAATGGAACCACCATCTGACCCAGTTATCCCACTCCTTGGCCTATACCCAAAGGACTTAAAATCAGCATACTACAGAGATACAGCCACATCAATGTTCACTGCTGCTCAATTCACCATAGCCAGATTGTGGAACCAACCTAGATGCCCTTCAGTTGATGAATGGATAAAAAAACTGTGGCATATATATACAATGGAATATTACTCTGCAATGAAGAATGATAAAATTATGGCATTTGCAGGCAAATGGATGAAATTGGAGAATATCATGCTAAGTGAGATAAGCCAATCTCAAAAAACTAAAGGACAAATGATCTCGCTGATAAGCGGATGAGGACATATAATGCGGGGTGGGAGGTGTTAGCGTTAGGGTTAGGGTTTGGTTTAGGGTTAGGGATAAGGAGGGTGGTAAGAATGAAGAAAAGAAGGACTGTATAGAGGGAAAAGAGGGGTGGGAGGGGAGGTGGGGAAGGGAAAAAAATAATGAATCAAACATCATTGTCCTATGTAAATTTATGATTACACAAATGGTATGCCTTGACTCCATGTACAAATAGAGAAACAACATGTATTTCCATTTGTTTACAATAATAATAAAAAAAATCTAAAAAAAAAGGGTAAGAAAAAAAAAGTAAAAAATTTAAAATGTATTATTAAAAAGAAAGACTATTTATATACTCATTTAATCTTTGAATGATTCTTTAATAGCACAAGCATAACAACAGCAAAAACAAAACTGGCCAGAAAAGGGACCCAGCAGAAATTACACTAAATTACATATTAAATTAAGACAGTTTGAAGTACAAGTTCTGCCATATTAATGACTTCGCCAAAATCTTTGGCTCTAATAAAGATATCGGAAGAACATGTCAGAGGATTAAGTATTATTTTCCTAAAGGCTAATTCACAAGGCAAAATGGATCATCTTAACACAGAATCAAGAAGGTGCCCAATAATTTAATTGACTACTGGGAAAAGAAAAATCTCAATACTCTTCACAAGAAGAAAATAAATTCATAGTCTTTACCATGTATCATCATCCATAATATAAGGTATATAATAAAAAATTGCCAGTTATAAACCGAAGGTTGAACGTTCTCTCTGATATGAAGATGTTAACACAACATCAGGTGATGGCATGGGTAGAATAGAAGTTCAATGGGTTAGACGCAGGGTAATGAAGGGAAGGGAGAGGAGATGGGAATAGGAAATAGAAATTTTTAAATAATTTTTTAATTAAAAATATACTAGTTATGATAATAGCTGATAATAGATAACTCATCTATTCAAGATTATTATTCAAGAATTAATCTAGAGTATTCAAACTGGGCATGGTGCCACACACCAGTAATCCCAACACCTGGGGAGGCTGAGACAAAAGAAACAAATTTAAGGCCAGCCTCAGCAAGGCCTTTCCTTAAAATGTTAAAATAGAAAATAAAAAAGTCTAGGGATGTAGCTACATATTAAAACACCCCTGGGTTCAATCCCCAGAACAAATAATGATAATAGAAATTGATTGATATTCAAGTTTTAATGATATTAATTTAAGAGGTAATCAAGAATTTGTAAAACAGTTAATAGACTCAAACCTCCAAAAGATCAAATACTGGAATTAGCAGACAAAGAATTGAAAAGTAAAATTTATAAATATATTAAGAATTTTCTACTAAACATGAACATAATGGACCCAGCACAGTGGTACACTCTTGCAACCTCACTGATTTGGGAGCCTGAGGCAGGAGGACCACAAGTTTGAGGGCAGCCTCAGCAACTCAGTTAGACCCTGTCTCAAAATAACAAATAAATAGGAATGGGAGTACAGCTCAACAGTAGAGCATCCTTGGGTTCAATTCTCAGTTCTACACAAACACTCACCCAAAAATGTGTATAAGGGGTGAGAAAGGATATGAAAACTATAAAAAAAGAATTGGGTGGAAATCCAAGCAATAGAAAATAAAATATTTAAAATATGAATTTATTATAGGGGTTTTAATGGAGATGTTTAAACTTGAGAAGATCTGGTGAACTTGAAAACACGTTCATAAAAAACATAAAATATGAAACACATTGAACAACAATGAAACAAACTGAATGCCAATGGAATGAGTGGGAGAGTATAAATAGAGTTCCAGAAGGAAAGACAAGAAGGGATGAGGAAGGAATATTGGCCAGGTTTTTCTCAATATCAACACTGATTTCTAAGAGTTTCAAAGAATACTAACAGAATAACCATGAAGAAAAATACACTTCAGAACATCGTATTCAAACTGTTGACAACCCAAAATAAAGAAAATATTTCAAGAGCAGCCACAAAGAAAAAAACACATTATGTTCTGGGAAAAAAAAAAATGATTAGAATGAAGGCTGACTTTTCCTCAGAAATAACAGAGACCAGCGACAACAGAATAATATTATTAAAAATACTGAGAGGAAAAAAAAAAAAAAACAACCCTTAAATTTATAGCCAACAAAAATATTGGGTGAATTTATTGCTAGCAGACATGGAATATGAGAAATACTGAAAAATGTTCTTCATGCTGAAGGTGAATGGTACCAGATGGAAATCTAGAATTGCATGAAGGAACTAGTAGCTCTGAAAATTAAAAGTATGTGGGTAAATATAAAAGACTATTTCCTTTAAAATTATGCTTCTTAAATCTCAATTGACTTATTTTTTATTTTTTTATTTTTTTGGTACCAGGGATTGAACTCAGGGGCACTAAACCAATGAGTCACATCCCCAGGCATTTTTTTGTATCTTATTTAGAGACAGGGTGTCACTGAGTTGCTTAGTGCCTCGCTTTTGCTGAGGCAGCTTTGAGCTGATGATCCTCCTGTCTCAGTTTCCCAATCTGCTGGGATTACAGGCATGCACCACTGTGCCTGGCTCTACCGACTATTAATAGCAAAAACATTACCAAACATTGTGAAGGTAATGATCTACATAGAATTATAACAACTGAAAAGGTTGGTGCAAATTAACCTATTCCTTTGTAAGTTTTGTACAATATACGAGAGAAACAGGATATTAATTTTAAGTAGATTGTGATATATTGTTAGCATTTGTTTTATCATTAAGAAAACAATGTAACTGGATGCAGTGGCACATGCCTGTAGTCCCAGCAACTCCTGATGCAGGAGGATCACAAGTTCAAAGCCAGCCTCAGCAAAGGCGAGGTGTGAAGCAACTCAGTGAGATCCTGTTTCTAAATAATATACAAAATAGAACTGGGGATGAAGCTCAGTGATCAAGTGTGCTTGAGTTCAATACCAGTATGGAAAACTAGAAAGGAAGGAAGGAAGGAAGGAAGGAAGGAAGGAAGGAAGGAAGGAAGGAAGGAAGGAAGGAAGGAAGGAAGGAAAGGAGGTAGGGAAGGATGGAGGGAGGGAGGAAAGAAAGGAAAGAAGAAAACAATGTAACAATAAAGGTCTAACTAAAACTCCCAAAGAAAAGGCGAATTAAGCTACTAAAAAAGCAAAAGTCAGGAAAAGTAAGAATAAGAAAACAAAGAACAGGTAAAAGAATTAGAAAACAGCAAGATGACCAGCTCACATGGTCCTCTTGTGATGATTTAATACATCCATTATATTAAACTAATAATAGTTATATTAAACATGAATGAAATGCTCTAATTAAAAGAAGAGTATGTCAGAGAGGATAAATTGTACATTCAAATTAGTATCTAAAAAGAGACACATTTTAAATATAAAAACAAGTCTAGGCTAAATTCAAAAGATGGAAGAATGAATACACAATGCCAAAAATCATGTGAAAGTTAGACAGATTATAAGTCTCTATCATTTAATTTATATGGATTATTTAAAAATATGCAAAACAAATTATGTTGATAGAAATCAGCATGATTTTATCTCTGATGGTAGTGGGCCACTTACTGGAAAAGAGTACAGGAAACTTTGGTGACATAAATGTTCTGTACCTCAATAGGAGTAACAGTCACACATATACACACATTTGTCAAAACCCACAAAACTGCACATTTAGGTTTAGTGCATGTTATTGTAATTTTAGTTAAAAGTTCTCTGAAAATAAGTTTCAATTGAACTAATGCATGAAGTTCCTAAATTTTAACTATATTTAGATATCCAAAAATTTGGAAAGCAAGACCTGTAGGAGAAAAGCAAATATTTATATGAAACAGCTCTCAATTTTAAAAGTCTCCAAGTAAACAGGTATTGTTACTGGATTTAGTCATCAATTACATATTTCTACAGTGACTAAAAAATAAGAGATAGTATTTCATTCAATCCTAATTACTAATGAGATGTATCATTATTTTTGGTAAACATTTCTTGTGAGTTGTTATTAATTTTTATATTCTTTTAATAATTTCTCCTTTAAGTTAATAAAAAGTTCTTAAAAGATAATTTTAAATATAAGAAATGCAAATACAATGAAACAAAATTTCCCTTTTAGTACATCTTTCCAAAATTATCACAATTAAATTTTTGTTCATTTTTTCAAGTCTAAAAAATATGTGTATGTCTTACCAAATTGCTTTGTTTTTGTTTTTTTTCCTGGTTCTTCTATGAATTAATGAAGTTAACTCCTATATTTTTTAGAGGAGAGTGATTAACCCCTTTCACTCCACATAACTCTGATGGGTAAAATACCTTCTCCTTGGCCTCAAGAACTGATGGATGAGTAAACCAGCAAATTTAAATTTTCCCAATGATTACTTAGGGAATGCTTTTAAACTTCCCTAGGATATGACACCAAAGAAGGAAATTCTTGTGTTTATGTTTGCTAAGCCAACTGATGTAAACTTAAGGTTTCTGTGGGCATACGTGGCTATATGGAAAAAGTGTTCTGCAAACAATACAGAGCAAAAGAATTGAGAAAAGGGTAAAGGAAAATATTGCAATAATGTTTAGTGAATTCTGAATCCACCGCTATCTTTTATAGTTTTGTAAGGTCTTAGATATTATGTTTTTGGTTTATTGGGCATTATGTTAGTGTTCCATGTCTGTATCACATACCTGAAATAAAGAAAATTAATAAGAGGAAAAACTTATTTTTGCTCAGGTTTGGAGGTTTAAGTTCATGATCATTTGGTACCACTGCTTTGGGCCTGTGGCAAGGCAGCATACCATGGCTAAAACTTGGGCCAGCTAGGAAGCTAGGACAGGAAGGGGTGAGGGTCCCACCAGCCTCTTCGAAGACATAGTCCTAGTGACCTAACTTACATCCACTTGTGTCCCCCTTTTAAATATTCCACTATATCAAAGAACACTGAGCTAAGGATCAAACATTTAACACATGAGTCTTTGAGGAAATTCCAGGTCTAAATTATAGCAGACCTGTTTGAAGTGAATTCTTATTTGCCTCTGTGAGAGTCTTGTCTACCATAAGATTATTACTAAGGATCAAGTACTCTGGGTTTAACACCAGTCTATAGTTCTCTCCTAACGTACAAACATGGACAATTCAGTAAAACTTGCTAGTTTGTTTTTTTTTTCTTTTCTTCTTCTTCTAAAGATTAATGTGAGCATTAATTTAATGCTTAGCACATTGCTGCAGAAACAATAAATGGCCAATAAATGTTCATTTATATTACTAAGCTCATCATACCATTATCTTACCATTACTTCAGGTCATAAAATAGTGTTTAAAAGTTAATTAGACCATAATTTAATCAAGGATTGTGCTTTATGATAATAAGTACACAGGGTTTTAGGTGACACACATTATTGCCTCTTAACTTAAATTGCCTTTTTACCGACCACACAAACATCCTAGGAATCCAGAAAACTGACATCTCAGATGTAAAGAGACATACGTCACCACCTTTCTGAAATTTCTGTACATTTATGTACCCACATATCTCCACATAACTTTCAGATGTATCAGGACTAGTATGAGTGGAATAACTATTAACATTTTAATAAAATTAAAATCTTTTATTATAGAAAATTCAGGAATGTTATTTTGTAGGGCATTTTTAACTGATGTTTAAATACACAGAACATTATCTAAGTTATCTCAGAAAATAAATATTGTTTAAAGCAGGACCTCTACTAAAAATAAGTGTATCACTGCCAATTTACATTTTCTTATGAAAGTCCAAGTTCAGTGTATATAAAAGTGACTAATATGACCAAAAAATTCAATATTTTAAAGTTACCACTTCTATTTCAATACTACTAATATGATCTTAATTATTTAATGCATTGAAGTTGATAGTTGATTATTAGAAATGTCCAGACATACAAATAGCCTCATGTATAATGTTTATTCAAAAATAAATGTAAGTAACTTCATTAATTTCAATTCTGATTTTTGCATTTTCATCTGTTACCTAATCTAAATTTATAACTTATAACTTCTTTTTAAACAGTGACACAATTTAGTATAGTCTCTTTAGTATTAAATCACAACACTTTGGAATTTTAGATCTATCTGTGAAATGCAAAAATCTTTATAAGCTATAAGGCACTACAGTACCATATTCTTAGTGCGAGTATTCTTTTAAGCAAATTGTTAAATATGAGGTTATCTTTTGACAAGCTGAATGGAGGAAGTGAGATTTACAAATGGAAATTAGCAAAGAAAGAGTACTTGTCAGTATAGTAGTATGAGGTTACACTAAACTGTTCTTTACATTTAGATATGGAAAATTATACTTTACCCATGTCAAGATGAAATCCCATAGATCAAAAACATTACAGGATAAGATAGCAACAAAGCAACCAGAATTGATGTAAAGATAGAATGGAAGCAAAGAACATATAATGACTATCCTCAATATGAGAATGAAAGTAGAGCAATCTACCTCATGTATTGCAAATTTTGAGAGAAATGTTTTGTGAAAAAACAAATTGAAAGATAAAGCCATGGTGACCCTAAGAAATAATTGTGATAGGAGTTTGCAATAGTAGAATATGACTTTCAAGGCGAATTTCTAAGAGTTTGTGTTTATTTTTTTTCTCATTCATTTTTCAAAAGAACATTTAATGAGCACCCACCAGGGTTGATCTTCTCCCTGAGCATTCATGAACTTGTCACAGATTATTACATTCAATTCATACAGGTATGGGAATACTATCATTAATCACCCCTATTTGTAGAGTGAGAAGCTTCAAGAAATCAAGACATGTGCCCGAATTCAGTGGGTAAATAGCAGAGACATGGCAAGTATGTCTGATTTCAGTGTAAGTTTTAACTATAGCACTGTTTTTCTAGGAGCATGTATGTGTGTTTATAGAGGAAAAAAATCACTTAAATAATAATAGTGCAAGTTGCTTTTAGGGAGTTTCCAATTAAACAATATTTTCAGCTCAGATATGTGGCTAAAAATCTGATTCTATGGTCTACACCATTAATTTTGATCATTCCTTTCAGTCTCATTTTCATACATGTACATTCCATGATTTATAGCTTATATAGTCTTTGATATTTAAAAATAATCAATAGTAAATGTGTCATTTACTGTTTTAAAACAGTTTATGTACTGACATATGCTCACTATGGGTTAAATATTAAACTCCTCAATGTAAAATTTTAAATCTGGTTATTATGGGGGCAGTTCCATAATTCTAATGAAGCATATTATTGAACTATGTTAATAATATAAGCTTGAAAATGTTGTCAGTTACAACCAATTTTAACTGTGGAAGTTTTCCTTGGAATAATGTAAAAATAAAAATAATGTACTGAATAGTGTGAATTCTGGAATCAGACAGATTACAACATAGATATAGGAGTGAATTTCTCATCTGTGAATGGTACAAAAATATTTTTTGTGTAGATTAATAAGATAGCATATGTTGGTAGCACCTACTCATTTTTCAATAAATATAATATTCTAGAGTTCCTACCCAGTAAAAAAATGCCTATATTTCACAAGACACATGAGTACCTAGTCAAAGCTTCCTTCATGGTAACATGTGACCATGTCACTTAGTGTAAAGCTTCAGGTTCTGTTATGGTAGAAACTGGTGGTTTCTACCTGCAAGGAATTCAGACCATAAATTGGAAGCTCTGCACTGAGAAAAGAAGCAAAAATCTAGGCATTCAGATCCTCTATGGACACACTCCATCCACAAATGGTATTATATAAATAAAGTCAAGGCTCTCAAAGCTTAATATGCACACAAGTCTCCGAGTATCCTACGGAAATTCAAATTTTGTTCAAGAAGAGCTTGGTGGGACTTACGATATTGCATTCCAATGAAGTTTCTGAAAATATTTGCACCATTAATCCAAGGACCAAACTTTGAATATTAAGAATGCAAGACACTCATGGGCTGTTAGGTGAGTGAGAGAGAAGCACCTATCTTGCCTAAATCATTGTTATCTCAGGTGGCGGGGACCTTGAATACGAATTAACATAATGTGTAAATGAATGTCTTAGTGCAATGGCTTTCAGGAAGCTTTCAATAAGTGATTAACTTTACCTGTATTAGCACTGTTGAATTAGTAGTTATTTAAAAATAATGTTTCAGTTTTAAATTCTTCCAAGATTCTCTAATAACCTAAAAATTCTCTTCCAATTAGATAATATTTTCTCCCTCTACAGGTATGAATGTGGATATATTTGTACACATGCATAAACATATTAAATATTATAAATGTACATATATGTACATATGTACACATATGTATCATGTGCATGTTGTATATCAAATAATAACCTCAAAAGCTATTATTTATTTCTGTCATAAGTGATGTGTGAACCACAATCAAGATTTGAGAATTCTTCAGAGATAAGATCTGAAGCACAGCTATTATGAATTGCCCATGCATTGAAATTTAACCTCTTATCCCCATGGAATACTCAAGGAATTAGTATTTGGTATTATTGGATCAGAATTTAAATACATGATTTAACCATGGCTTTAAAGCAATTTAGATTGTAAATTATAAGATATCATGTACCCCAATTATACTACATAAATAATGGATGGGAAGGATAAAAGCAGAGAAAATTATTGAACCAGTAGTTTAAAAAGATCTAATTTGATATAATAAGAAAAATGTTCTATAAGGAAACCTTGTCTACATCACTAAATGAATTAAGATTTTTTAAAAAATCTGCTAAGTAAAATAACTCTCTGTTGACTTAGAAATGTTTCATAATTATTCATAGAAATACATAGTCTCTAAATAGATAATTATATTAAAATTATATTTCAGTGGCCATTGCTACACTGTTGGTAGATTAAGAAATATTTTAGACATCATCTATAAAGTAAATGTGAATTGAAATATGTATTTTCAGTAATTGGGAATATTCATTTGAATTATTAAGTTTAATTTATATGATCAGTGGACTCAGGGATAAAAAGCTGAGTAACAAATCCATGTTGTTGTTTAGTGAGACATGATAAGGAAATGGACATTTTGGCAATGCTAAATGAAGGAAGAATAACCTCAAAAAAATTAAATGTAGTTATTTTCTTGAAGGTAAATGACCTTTAAAGTACTCCTTTGAAACATTAAACAACTAATGAAAATTCATGTTAAATGACATGGTTGGCAATGCAATAGTTTTAGTCTAAATAAATTTAGTTGTAGTTTTCATTTTCTGTCTTTTCTCTGCCTCCCCTTTTCACATGTCAAACCACCGTAATCTGACCTTTGCCACACAACTATCGTTGTTGGAGGTCAAAAATAACTTGGTTGCCAAGTTAAATGAAAAACCTTCAGCTCCATTTACTTCCCTGTAGTACAACTTCCCTAAATTCTGTTCTGCAGCAACTTCAGCAATTCCCCTTTATATATTTCCCTAACTGCCTCCTGTGTTTCTTCTACCTACCCTCATCTTCCTCCATCTGTCCCTTGAATATAACTGTCTGCCTTACCTGTCTCTCTTTCTTCTCATCCAACTTTGGTGGTTCTCAAACTTCTTTGCTTCATGGTACATTTGAGAGTAAGATTGTTATAACTCTTCTCCCCTGAGAGAAACACACAAACACACTGAACGTTAAGTGCGACTTCAGGAAATTCATGAACCCCCAAACCAAAATGTAGACCATCTCTGAATTAAGACACTCTGTCTGCATATTTCACACATTCACATGGCTGTTGTGATTGTGCATATGCTGACAAATTCCATAGTTTTTTTTGGCTCAGTCACAATAGTTCCCATAATAATTCCAACTTTCAATTAACTTCTTTGGAAGGCTAATACCTAAAGTTCAGCATAAGGTAATTTGCCATAGTCTCTTATTAAAATATCTACTCCTGTCTTGGTGGATGGTCCCATATCTTGTTAGCAATGCGTTCATGTTTGTTATGTGTTTCAGCTTAACACCATATTATAGAATAAGTCACTCAGCCTGTTTTATTTTTTTCTTTTGTAAAATATCGCTTAGTTTTGTTTGCAGCTGTCATCACTATAACTAGGATTTCTGCATCTCCTAAATTATTACAACAGCATCTAGCTTCTTTCCATGGCAGTCTTCTCTGAGCCAGTGGATTTAATCAGTCTGATTCATTTAGCAAGCTCTAATGATACCCATTGTCTACAGGGGGAAAAAGAAGAAAAGAAGGGAGGGAGGGATAAAGAGAAAAAGGGAGGAAGGAAGGGAGGGACTGAAAGAAAGATGAATGAATGCTAGGCATCTAATTCATGTATTAGGAGCAGTACAACATAAATTACACATACAAATTTTCTGTTAATATCTAGTACAGGAAATTTAAGTCAAATATCTCTGTTTAAAAGATTGTGTTATTTCTATTGAACCTTAAGCCTCACCAAATTCTAATTCCGTGATGGTATATGAGCCTTCCTTGGCAGGCACACTTAGACAGATGTTTGACTTTCCAGCAGTCTTCTCTAACTTCTTTATCCCTTGCCTTCTTCCCTTTATGCAAGAAACATATATATGTATATATATTTTCTTCTTCTTACAGATAAAGATAATCATATGATTTACTTTTGAACAAAGAAACCACCAACGGTCTTCTGGACAAGAATTTCCTCCATGATAACAAGTGAGAAGTACGTAGCTATCCTCTTTTCTTTCTTTCTTACTTATCTGCTTTGGTCATTATAAGGGCACACTGCCTGAAACCATAGCAGTTGTTATTTGACCACAAGGTGATAAGCCCAAAGGTGAAAATCATCATTTTTCATGTTGGAGGTAAAAGTAAACACTCTTTCACTTTGAAGATCTTGAATTCTTGATGATATCCACAAGTCTTCAGTTTTCTTCTGAACTGCATATCAAGCAAATAAAAAATTTTATTTTTAATGTGGTTTAAACCATTATAGTAGTTTCTTGACGTGTAGCATAAACCATAATAAATGATATTCCTGTATGATCTGTTTTAATTCTCACTGGTGTACTTATTGGCAATTACAATTAATACCATTTCCCAATCGTAACAGGCACATTATCCTACATTTTTTTGTAGGATAATTTTCTGCTCAGGTTCTGATTTCATATTTATTTTTCTGAATATCTTTCATTTCCTCCTTTGATAGTCTGTCAAATCTCACCTCTATCTAATATGTCCTGTTATTGGACCTTTGTATGTTAACCACAGTCCATTGGAGGGGATGAGGAACACAATAAAATGGGGAAAGGGATTTTTTAAATTCTATTTGCATAATTATCAATCTTCTTAGATTCTGTTTGCTCCAGATTGAGGATTTTATTCATGTTTCCCCAGTTCTAACAAGTGCCCATATTTGGAACACTAATTTGGAAAATAGCAATTCAAGAACTTGAGTCATTCTTTGGGTTTTATTTCAGATTTTCATACAAGGTATTGGTCGTTATTTTGTTTTTAAAGTGTGAAAATTATTTCAAAAGAAGTTTTAGTACATTTTCAAAGATAATATGACACTATTATATTCTAAATGGAGTATATTTGACAGAAAATTCATTTTCTCTGAAATAAGAGGGGAATCTCTGGACTTGGGCTTTGCATCAAAACCATCAGCTGGTGTATCTTTAAATTTGCTTCCCCTTAAGCTACAAGACAGAAACAAGTAGGTAAGCTTCCTATTTCCATAGCAAGTACACTTCTTCTCTCACAAGACAGTTTTTCACTATATCGGAACAGCCATTTACATTCATTTTTTTCTCTTTCACTGGATTTTAAACTCCTTGAAGGTAAGGACTTGGTTTCATTTACTCTAGTATCACCCACACTTGGCAGAAAAGCTTGTTCCATATTTATAAAATAAAAGTTAATTTGCTTTACATTTGCTTATAAATTATGATATCAAAATATTTTATCTCTAAAGTTTGAAGTATTTTTTTTAAATTCTATCATTCCATAGTTTTACACATTGAACAGTTTTTGAAGATAAATTTCTCATTTTATTAATATTTCAGAATTTTATTACTAGTTCAGCATGGACAACTTTTAAGATGGTAAGGGAGGCACAGATCTGAGTGGGCAATATTGGCATTCACTCAGGGAAGAGTATTTAGACATAGCAGAACTTAACCTTCCCTGGAGACGATACCCTCCCTCTGCAAGACATCACCCACCACCCTAAGCATTCCTATTTTGTCTCAAAAATTACACACCTCACCTCCCCAAGGTATACAATTCCTGACAGTCTATAAATCAGTAGGTATAAATTCTGCTTCCAATTTTTAGGTCCACACCCAATAAGAAAGATTAGATATTAATGAAATTGCCTTTATTTAGTCAGTAGACATGTTTCCCACTAAATACAAAATAATGTAGTTTGATAAGCAAGGTTATGAAAGCCTTTGAGTTTTTTGTAAGTCATTTAAAGAAATCTTTTTGAACGTTGTTCTATGATTCACTTGCTTGGACTATATTCTACCTTAGCTTATCATCACTAACATTAATAATACTTGATTTTATGCATATTTTTCAAAAAATTTATTTCTGCTAGGAAAAAAAAAAGGTTAGCAGGTTGTCGAGTGGAAACTGACTGTCGGATCTTGGATTCTTATCCCTTTTCTGAGAACAGTTCCTATTATTAATGTATATTATTACTTCAAGTATGTCAGAAAGGGAGACAAACAGTCAGAGGCAGGGATTTCTCCCTAATTCACTCTGCCTAGCCAGCAAAATGTAACGCAAAATTATTCAGGGGAAAAATACAATTTTCTGTCATCTCTGTCATACACTGATAACAAAGCTACAGGCTAATATGTTTTGATATTTTTGTCACTCATTTATCATGTGACCTTTCATGCTATCATTAATATAGCTGAGGGACAGAGCAGATACACTGAAATAAGGGTGTGGAGAAGTCAGATTGCTTCTCTAACAACCAACGGTCAGTCACAGCAATTTATGCTTTTCTCCAGTATAGCCCTGACTGAAGAAGAGGAATTGTTATTAAAATTTGATATTACTGTCTAGGTTCTGCCACCTAGAATTTGCAACTTTTAGCAATGATGGGAATACTGGAGGGTTAATAAATTTCCCTTTGAATTATGATATTAATACAATACAACGTGCCTGTTCAGATATTCAGAGCATATATATGAAAAAATGTATCCTAGACATTTGAACATTGACTATTAGTCATATTCTGATTTGCCAAATCTAGAGAGCACATTAAAATATTATTGCAGAAATTGCTCTGCATGTGTTCAGCAAAAAAAAAAAAAAATTGTTGATATTTTTAAAGTATAGATAAACCAAAATAATTTGTGGTACTGGGAACACCCAGAAGTTTAATTCATCTTGTGTTTTCTTTGATGATAAATGATACCTGGTTTAAATTTGCATGCAGCCTAACACCATTTCTGACAATGGTCTGGTTTTTATGTTGCCCGTAGAGGCTGGACTGTTAAAATTCCAATATAAAACTAATTTATACTTGACATTAATGAGTTAAGAAATGTTTTATATAGTGCATCAGGGCAGGGAAAGAACTTTACAGGGTTATACTAAAATCAAATTATGTCTGAATACTACCATTATGTACAAAAATGAAAAACCCTTTCCCATTCATAGCTAAGTGCTAATATAAAACTCAATGTTTTTAATGTTTATATTAAGGCAACCATTTTGCTTTCTTTACAGCATATAAAAATATGATAATATGAAAGCAAAGTATCAAAATTTTAAAATATTCATATCTTCTAAAGGTTATGAAATAATTATAGTTTTTTGTTATAAAATTATTAATATTAATCTGAACTATATCTTATTAAACAACAACAAAAATAATGATTCTGTCATTATTACTTTGAAAAATATATTTTAAATACAAATAAATCAGAAAATGACCTTTCTATAAGGAAAAAAACAAGGAGAAGAAGTAAGGGTGACAGTTTTATATACAGAAATTGTTAAGTAGGTCCCAAAGAGACTGTGAACACGTATAGTGAATTCTTAAATCTTATTATAATATGTATTATGTGGGTTGCAGAGCATTTTTTTAGAATCAAAATCAACCCTTAATCAGATCAAACAACTAGGTTGATTTTCTAAAAATTCATCTTATTTTGAATTTTGCTTATTTTATATTTATTGTTTTAAGGCAAAATAATGTAAATTTCATACTTCTAAACAACTTTACAAGTAAAAATCCTGTATATGCTTTTTATTGGAAATGTATTCTACTTGTATTTTGAATTCTATTAGGAATATTTTATTGTATTTTTATCACATTATGTGATTTAAAAATGCATGCATCTGTGAAAGTATGTTTGTATCATGAACAAATGTAGAGCATTTTAGTAAAATAATATACCAGTATATCCATATTTATTAACAAGGAATTTCATAAAAATATTAACTTTATAACTCATTAAATTTATTTCACTGTGTGGCTTCTAAAAACCTTCATGACACATAAACTCTTTAAAGTAATTATGTAAAAAAATTAGAGCATTTGATTTTTATAAGATGACACATAAAATAAATACCTTTTAATATAATGTTCAAGCCTCACTTTGTATTCTTTCATTATACTGTACTCAAGCAAGGATTTGTCAAGATGAACTTTCATATAAGTTCTCTATCAAGAGAAAATAACTTTGGCAAAAGAAAGGAGCTCCAATTATTGGAGGGTCAGAGCAAATTCAGTATATGTCTGTTTCATCCCCTGAATCCTATGAACAGATTATTCACCAAAGTGAATTTTACAAAATTTCACTTTTTCATTTATATCACAGGAGGTTGAGACACTGGTTACAAGAAGAAAGTAGAATAGGTTGGGGAAAAGAAAATGAATGGGAAGGTTTTTATTCTCAGAAGGTAAATATCTTGCATGTAAAGCAAAGACATCCAAGGAAATTTGTATGAGTCATTCCAGAAGGGAATTCTAAATGGTTTAGTGTCTCAGGGATGTAAACTTAATACATAAATGCTTGCCTAATTGCCATTTAAGACAGTTTATGGAAATAGACCACCATTTGCATAATTTAAAGGAGTTTACTATTTTTCCACATATACAAATCTCATAAAATAAAATTTTATACTGATTCTGTGACAATCTTCAAAAAGTTACATGTGGCTATTTATACATATATTTTTCTCCTTGATGCTGGAGGTAGAGCACTGGATGAGGTGGGAGGCAAAACTAAACAGAGAACAAGATCCTAAGTTAAGCTTCTACACATAGCTTTAGAGGGAAAAAATGCGTTCTGCTTTCATTATAATTGTAACATTATTATAAACCTATGAAATTAAGTTTTTATTTCAATTCTATAATAGTATACTTAACAGAAAACCGTGATTTCAAGTCTGGTATTTCTGTTTGCATGTAAATATAGCTGGAGTCACAAACAAAGCCAGCAACCTCACATACTTGCCTTCAGTGGTAAAGGATGGAAAGCCTGCCTGCTACCAATCAGCAAGTGGTTGCTATGGTTACAAGGTCAGGAAATATGCCTTTTCCCCAGTTGTCCAAGGCTTGCACATGTCACTTTTGAAACTATGAATTTTATATACAGGTCAGGAGATGCATACCAAAGAAATAAACAGTGAACTGGACCATAATGACAGCTAACGTTTAAAAGTCCTTGGATTTTTAAATATCTAGGCAAACACATTCTGGTATTTTGAACAGATTGAGTTTTGATTGTTATGTGTTTTTTGAATTTTGTTTCACCTAATGAAATTTTACATGGTAGCATCAAATCATTTTTAAGTACTATAAGCAAATATCAATAACTTGTTTCAAAAAAGAATTCTCCTTTTTTTATTCCTAGAACTATTTTAAATGGGAGCACTGTCACTGGGATATTATGAAAATATAATATCATATAACTTGTAAACAGTGTAAAAACTGCTCTATGGAAATATAATTGTTATGTTTATATGTAAGCATGGTGTTCAAGCTGTTGCTAAAGAGGATTTTTCCTTTTTTAAAAGAGACACGTTTCTTGGTCCATCAAGTTTGTAAGTTTTTAAAAATACATTATTTAAAGACAATTGCATATTAGCAAATAATGAAAAAATCACCTTGTTTGTGAATCAATGAAAATTTATTGGGTAAATTAGCCACAGACCTCACAAGGGAATTCATGCTTTGCATTATATAATGCAAGTCAAGGAAATTTGATAATGTTTATTTAAGTATTGGTATTATTTTTAGGAAAACTTTCCTTCTATAATGGTTTTTCTAATATTCTATTGGTGATAAACTGATATTGTATTAAGTAAATTAAAGGTAGATTTTTGTGTTTTAATTTACAGAAATGATCTTTATTTTCTTACTGTGAAAATGTGTCATTTCATGAAATCTGGGCAATTTTTTTTTTAATTGAACATTTGCTTACAGTAAAATGGTTCAATATTACTTAGAAAGTACAAGGTAGTTTCAATGCAAATGTGCTTTACCTGTGTAAATACACATCTTTAGGTTAAAAAAAAAATCTTCATTTCTGTGGAACATGAGGTGATGATACCTTTCCATTTGAAGTATGATCAGTGTGTGATTAAAATATAGTTTGACAAATATCTCACTTATTATAAATGATTTTCAGGTATATGTGATTAAATAAGATTATAAGAATTGCAACTTTACAACAGATATTTTCACAAAAGAATCCACTCATTTTGCTTATCTTTTCAAATTGAAGTAGATTCTACATTGTATTAATTGATACTATAAGATTTAAAATAGGCCTAAAATACAGAGAAAACATGTTGCCTTTCTTTCTTTCTTTCTTTCTTTCTTGCTTTCCTCCTTCCTGGATTGCTGCTTTTGTTCAAATGAACACTTCTCTTCCTCTCTCTCTCTCTTTCTCTCTCCCTTTTTCTTTTGGGTCAGGAAAGATTAGTCCTTACCTTGATAACAATCCTTTCCATTTTTTTAACTGAAAGCAGCATTCAAATGAGAAACTAAGTACATTTCTTTTCAACAGGCAATTTACCCCATGATGAGATATGCTTTCACTTATTTTTCTTTGACATTCTAGCATCTAGCAGCACAGCAGGTATCTGGAGGTTAGGCTTCAAATAAAGGATAACTACATTCTTACATTAATAGATGCCATTGTATGACTATGTCATATTATTGTAGCATTTAGTTCCTTTAATTGTGCTTTTAAAATTATACATGATAAGCTGATACAGACAAAGAGAGAAAAATATCAAAATCAATTCTGTTGTCATTATTTGTACACATCTGCCTACATATATGTCTAACTGTTCCCCAGGCATATGTTTCTGAGCAATTAAGAAAATGTTAACAGTTTATTTGTATGTTGCAGGGCTCCAAATATTTAAATTTCACTGAATTGACACATTATGCATTATATTTCTTATGGGGACAGAAAATATTCAACTAGAAAGCATCATCATATTGTATTTCTCAATATTAGGAATTTTAATTTCTGAATTTAAAATATAAATAGATTTGCTCATCAAAATTACCATTTGAAGTGCATGTAGTTTACATAGCAGTGTTAATGCTGTTTTTTTTTTTTTTTCCTTCCTTCTCTTTACACAATTTCTCTGAAAGACTGCTTTATGCTATCTTATGAGCCTTTTCCCCTCTTTATGGTGACCTTTCTGTATGGCCAAATGAGTCCAGGGTATATGTCTTGTGGCCTGTGTGCAACCTTGCCCATTAGCCAGTCCCCAAACCTTTGATGTGAACCATCAGCCCTACGATTTCTGTGGTTCATTCATTTTTGTGTTTCTCTAACGATCTCTGCCCTGGCTCTGAATCCTGCCTTTATTGTAGACAGAACTGACAACAGGCAGCCTTGTCTTTCATTTCCTTGATGTACTTTGTACTGTGGTATGGCTTTTGTTAGTATTGATGCAAACATTACCATAAACCACCACCTAGGGACTAGAAACAATTGACTAACTGTTTTCAAATCCAATACACTTAAGTTGATCAGACACAAAGTTTAAGTACAGTTAGCAATAACAGCACCAATTCTGTGTGGTCTCAGTCTCTCTAGACTACAAAATAAAGGTCAGTGGAATGTAGATGCTTATGTCAAGACAGTCTGCAATGAAATTTATTCAAGAGATGAATATTGGACCAAGAACTCATTCCTTCACTTCCTCAACGTGGAACTGCCAATTCTATTTCCTGGTTTATTTTAAATGATTTTCTCTTTATCTACTTAAAAGCTCATTCTTAATAAGAAATATGGTCTAGCATATAGAAGAAACAACTTATGACTTTGATGAGATGTGCATTTCAAATTGACAAATGTTAAAATTTTGCCCTTAGATTCTAAATTGCAAGCTCACCATCACTGAACTTATTATAATAACTAAATGTGCCGCTGCATGCGGAAGAATTACAAAGTTAACTATATTGTAAATGCAAAACTGTGCCTGACCCTTATTGTGTAAGGGGCTGAGGCAGGGTCATTTTCTTTTAGAGACTTGTGAGACCCTAGATTCAGGCTTTGTAAAAAGGGCTATTCAGAGTCAGTTTCCCATATGATGCTTCAAAGATGTCAGCTCAATCTTTGAAGTTTCTCCCTAAAATAATCAACTGAAAAATCGGGAATATAAAAACAAAAAGATTAAGAAAATGAAGTAGAGTTGAGGCATTTCCTATTTCTCAATTGATCTAAGTATTTTAATGGAAATCCAGATTATTTTATTAAATATTCTAATACTTTAAAAATTTCATAAAGTGTGAAGAGGTCTTTTCTGCGGTTATATGTGTACATTGTAATATTGCTTTGAAAATAAAATTTTGGGGGGTGAGGTGTAACATCATAGTACAAAAAGTTCTTGTAAGGATATAGAGTGAATAAGTTTCTAATTTGAATACAATACCCTAATCAAAGTCATGCAGCTGTATGATGTACAAGCTCTGTGTTCTTTTTTCCAGGGATATGTATAGTTTTACATCTTCTATTTTATTATTTTTTAAATCACAATGTTTTCTAGGAATATGAACATAGTTATGCAACTAATATTAAAGGCAAGTGTCAAGTCATATAATGAAATTTTAAAATGGATTATGATATATTAATTATGTCTATAACAAAAGGTTTTATATGCATTTACAATTTGTAGTATTCTATGTATTTAAGTAACAGTTTAATTGTTCTATGCATTCAATTTTAGCAAAACCCAGAATTTGAGACATTTCTTCCAGTTTAATATTCTTTCATATTAGAGAATATGTGACATAGAATCACTAATTTGTAGAACTCCATTTAGTGCATTTACATTATAACTAAATTTGCTGACGCTTACTAAGCCATTCTTCAGTAGACAGATTCACCAAGTTCAATTCACATCACATAGATACAAGAGAGCCAAAATGATTTAAGCCATGAGTTCACTATGTCATACCCTTCTTGACATCATTTTATTTTTTAACCATCTTCCAATGGACCATGTAAGATGTATAGCAGTTGATGGTTTAGGTGACTGAATTTATGTAGAGAATCTCTTGCTGAATTGCTAAATAATTGTATTCTGAAATAGATTTGGTAGGTTAAGCACAATTGTTAACCAACCAAAAATGTTTACTTAAGAGTCACATAATATATACAAACCCTTGAAATGATTATCACTTGTGGTTAATAATCTGATATGACTAAGCTATAATTAAAGACCTTAACAATAAATAGCTGTATTAAATGCTTTATAGTTAAATAAACCATCATTATTCTAAAATCTATTGTTTTCCCTGGTGATTACAGTGGCAGTGATAAGATTTTAGACTAATTTCACAAATGGATTAAAGTAAAAATATTTTAGTTCAATTATGCATTTAGTCTATCTGTTTAATATATGATTTTCAAGTGGTTACTTGAGTAGGATGATTCACTTACGAAATACTCATAAAATTAGGAGTGCTTAGTTTTTAGATTTTTTTTTTAAGTAAGTATTTGGGGTACTTGAAGCAAGCAAAATCTATCTGCACTTTTTTCAGAAAAAAATACTTATTGAGGATTATTTCTTCTTCCATAAAATGTCCAAACAAGTTTATGCTACAGGAAACATGGCATTTTATTCTGTTTTTGCTAAATCATGTGAGCCTACAGAATAGCAATAGTATAATAACTCTGGCAGATATCTTCCAAGAAAATAATGCAGTCCATTTAAAATCAGTTCTTCACATGAAAGAGATATTTTGTCATCACAAATTTGCCATATATTCAATAATTTGTATGAGGTTTTAAGCGTACCTTTAAAGTCCTAATGATTAAACTGAGGAAGAATGAAAGCACCATTTTTTTCTGTTACTCATGTCATCTCTATTTCCACGGGATTCTTGCTCATTTTTAATATTAAATCTCTTCAAAAATGTGATGAAGTTGGTTATGGGATATTCAAAACATTTTCAAGGAACTCTGCTGATTTTTATTTCAGCAGATGTACCATAGATTGCCTCATCAGAATTCAGAGCCACAATCACTGGAGAAAATAGTGGAGAAGAGTTAAAAGAAGTAAATGGAAGGGAGAAGATGCACTTAGGTGTGAAGTAGATGCATGCAATTTTATTCAAACCACCTGGCCATGGGTCAAGTTCACAACTGTGGAAGCCTGGAGAACTGAGAGGAAGATGAGCAGAAACAGGACTGTCTTTCCTATTGGACAAACGAGACAGAAGTAAACATGTAGTATCATTTTGTACAGTGAGGACGTGGTTGCTTATTCCCAAAATAAAAGGTAAAGTCTGTCTTCAGAAATATGAAACATGACTGATGTTTCAAATAAGCTGATTCTTCTTCAAGCTTGATTAAATTCTTTGGGAATTTTCAACTACTATATTTACTACTAAGAAACCAAACTCTACTTGTTGTAAGGATATGTTTAAACAATAATTTTTACTTTAATAGCAATGAAAAATTTGTTAATTAAAAGTGAATGGCAAACTAGTCAAATCCAGAAGACAGTTTGTCACCCAGAGTTTCAAGTTAAACCTGGTAGACTATTTTTCTCTATTATTGCCTCTTTCCTCTCTATCATGTAGTTATAAGGAAATTGAATTTTATCTCCTTTCTCAGATAGATATAGCAACAATTCTTAAGTGAATGATAATATTGGTGAAATTTTGTAGATTTTCACTTATAATTCTCCTAAGTTAAAATAAAAGTCTCCTTTTGTTGAAATCCTAGCTCAGACTGGGATAGAAAAAAATTAACCTACAAATACTGTATTTTTATGGTGTATCAAGAAATAAAGAAAATGTTTATTTAATTCAACCTTTTAATCAGTTGTTATTTCCACTCTATGAATGGGGGAATTTAGAGTAGTTCTGAGTTGTCCATGACACAGTGGCACTAGGTATCCAACCTAAGACTTCTGTCCATGGCACATATTTTTATGCTTACACATATAAAATAAAGAGAATAGAGAAATAGGTTTTAAGGACACTTATGGTAAATCATTTCTAAATTATAACATTGTAATCTTATGGAGGATTAAATATAATAATTAGTACAAAGTTGGTAGTTATTTTAAAGGCGAGCAATAATCATAGCTAATATAAATAAATAAGTGATATTTCACATCATCATCAGAACATAATTCTAATCACATTTTTAGGTATGAATTGTTTTTAATCTTATTTCCATGGCAATAACCTCTAACTTTTTTTCATTTGTAATATTTATAGAGAAGAGGTTTTAAAATGTTTAGATTACACTCGGTGCTAACATTTCTCAGGGTAGCCTTGGAAAGACATCTGCATTAGAGTATTCCTGAAAATATTTGTATTGAATATATGACAGTATTAAAGTTCATCACAGCACTTTGGCAGCTGCTCCAGATGCTACCCAATCTAGGGTTTTAAGATTTCAAATAAGAGCTTATGGGCAGTTGTCAAGGTAATTTCTCTTCCAAGAATTTATTTGGGCAATTTCATTACTCCAGTCACTACAGCTAAGGTCTCTTTCTTAGACTGAGCATAATTTCTTTCAAATTTAGTCAGTGTGTGACACAAACCAAGTAGTGCTTTCACTGACATCTGAAAATCTATGTGATATCAAAGATGTAGCTTGAAGAGAATTTCACAAGTCAGGATTAAAAGTAAATTGTCAGATACATCGACAATTTTATTCACACACTAATTTTTCTTGTTGGGTTATATTTATTTTGTTAAACTTATTACTAGAGATGCAGTATATCTTTTTATTTTTTCCTGGTATATTATGTCTTACCATTCTGCATAATGACCATTATAAAAATCTCTGTAGAAAACCTGTACATGATGATATGTATTTGTATGTGTAGTTATCCTTGTGCATATATGGCTGAATTTCAATGTTTTAAAAAATGTTCAGTATTTATCTTTCAATTATTCATTATATATACAGAAGTCTTAACATTTTTGATTATTTTTCCTTTAGATTGTTCTATTGCATTAAAGCATTTTATGATTTTATTTTATTAAAATTATTTATTCTCCTATAGTTAGGAAGGAAAAAAAGTTATTAGGTGTTCATTGAAGTTTAAAGCTATGCTTAGATATACTAACCATAACTTTTGTAAACATTATCATCTCAGAAAATGGACAACCACTAGTGGGTTTAAACTTAGAGATAGTACCTATAAAACTGAGAAACCAGAATTTGACAAAACCATCTCAATTACTGGGTCACCGTGTCTAAAGAGCCAAACTGAAGTGGAGAGTTGTGCAATTGCTACAGTAATTAAGTCCCCAAGAGCTGAAAACACATTTTGCCTAGATAATCCAAGTAATTCTGACTCAAGTGTCCAAGTGCCTCACTTTAAGATTATCCAGTGTACTAGAAATCCAAACTATGGAAGAGCTAAATCAGAGAAAGATTCTCCTGTCACAAAAGGATTTAGCCAAGTGATTCTTTCATTGTCAAGGAGGAAAGAGCTCCCCAGGAATGAGGAAAATTCTTTGCTTATTAACAACTGGAATTACACAGCCAAGTTGACCAATCTCCTACAAACAAATAAGGAGTTAATGGAACAACAGACCTAATTTCTGATGCTCTTGTTTGTGAGTCCAGGGCAATGCCTAGGGAGCCAAATGGACATGGCTTAGTACTAGGTTCTTTACTTAATAGCTGTCTAATCTTGGAAAATTTGTGTAACCTCTGTAAGCTTTTGTTTACTCGTCTATTAAATAAGTATTATAGTATTGTATGTTGCAGATGATTATTGAGAGA
The DNA here is from genome assembly GCF_902686445.1 of Sciurus carolinensis. Lineage (NCBI taxonomy): Eukaryota > Metazoa > Chordata > Mammalia > Rodentia > Sciuridae > Sciurus > Sciurus carolinensis. The sequence goes on along the minus strand of NC_062213.1, from coordinate 59,693,053 downwards.
ACAATGTAAGACAATTGAAGTGAAACAATTAGTCTAAAACCAGAAAAAGAGCTCTCAATCAACATTGACTGCTACTTGCTGGACTTGGGTTGCTGTGTCCCTCCCATGTGAGAACAGTCTAAATTAGAAGTCACTCTGAAATAGATCACTATGCATATAGAAACTATGCAAATGCTATTTTTCTTCTATTTTCACTCATTAATTTGAAAATTATTTAATAAGTGCTCTGTGCTAGTGATTAAAAATGGCCCAACTCTGAGTGTACAGTCTTTCAGGGAAGACAGATATTTTATTTTAAAAATATTAATGAGCATCAATTTTTGAGAAATATTTCCAGTATCAGATAATTTCTTTCTGGAATGTTCTTAGTAATTCTGAATATGAATGTATATACAAATAGTGATATTTCTACCTGAAATTTTTGACAACAAAAATATACAAAAATGGCATAGTAAAAATTATTTAGATAAATCTTAATTACATAATCTTAAGAGCAAAGATTGTTGTCTGCAACAGGATCCACCTAGTCCAATGTGAAGCATGGGTAACTACTGACTAAAATACCACAATGGGTCATTTTATTGGGAAGAATGACTCTCCTCTTACTTCACTCCTGATATGTTTACCTACTTCCACACATAACAAGGGAAAAGGAATTGAGATTAAATCATTAAAAAAACCCATGTATCTCATCAGAGATGCCACTGACAAATAAAACTGCAAAAGAAAAAATGGGTTTGGCTTTTCCTTTCTGTTGCTGTGACAAAAGGAAAACAAACAAACAAACAAACAAACAAAAAAAAAAACAAAGAAGAAGAAGAAGAAGAAGAAGAAGAAGAAGAAGAAGAAGAAGAAGAAGAAAACACAGTAATTCTGCCCTAGATTGTTCGTGCTTCACACCAGGGTGTGAGGAAACAGTTTTCAGGTGACTGGATTTCAGAAAATCTGTAAGGATTAAAATGAACATCTACCTCTCTATAGATTAGGGGATATCTATATCTATATATTGATAGATAAATAAATACAAGTAGATAGATAATAGATATATATACACATACAAACATAGAGGTGTGGTATTTTTGCATCCTAGAGTTATTTGTGAAAATTGTCACCTTTAACATGAGTAAACACTAATCCTAATGTAGATTCATTTTTTTCTTTAAAACCAGAGGTTGGGAGACATAATTAGTCCAATATGTAGTCCAATAACTAAAATACTTATTATATATCAGGCATGCTTCTAAATACTCTGCATGTGTTAACTCATTCAATGTTGTCAATGATCCTTTGAGGTAGAATATTAGTAAAGGGAAATATGCCACAACCCCAAACTACTGTGACTTAACTTACTATTTATTTCTAACTCATGCTGTGATCTATTACAGTCTGTATGGATTGACTCCATACAGCAACCCAGGGACTCAAGCTTCTTCCACCTTGGGATGGTGCTATCTTCAATATGGTCACGGGAGAATGGGAAAAGAATATGAAGGGTGGTAAACGGGAGACTTTCCGTGGGCTAGAGATGGAAATGGTGTCTACCACTTTCACCCATAGTTCGTTGCCCAGAGCTCAGTCCAGTGGCTGAAAAATGAATTTACATACTAAGAATCACAAAAATGTAAATATGATGAGCATAGATTCAGTCTTTACTAACATCTGACCTCCTATCCAAACACCTATCAAGTTTCTCTGTTTTCCTCTAAGGCAGACAAGATTCCATCCAGCATCTGCTTCCAACTCAGTGTTTATTATTTTAAGTAATATTCAACCTGTATAAGGATGTACCTGTCCATCCAACTACTCTAAAGAGGCACAATATCTTGTCTATCACCTTGGTACCATCCCCAATATATGTCTACCTAGGATACAGTGACATGACTGAAATGGGATAACCACAGCAATAAATGCCATCATGGAAAGTGAACGGAATGCACTCAGTAGAAGCTTTTCTAAAGTTATTTTGAAATTTGTTGGGAAGACATTGGGAAGGCTTCCAAATCTACTGATGAGTCAAGTTCCTTGATTTGGAACTGGTTGTTCTTTTGGAAGGGTTCCCTTTTGTTTCGCTTCATGTCTTCAGATTTTGCCTTCTAATAGACTATTCAAACCTGTTGTGCTTGAGTGAAAAGACCACTATTAGTCTGCTCTTTGCTTCAAACTTGAGAGTTAAGAAATCTCATAAACCTTTCTCATAAAATCTGGGTCCTATACTTTCTTTCATTTTTTCCTGTCAAAACTGAATGTTTTTACCTGACATGTTTTTTTTTTTTTTTTTGATTTTGGGAAACCTATTTAACATAGCCAAATGCAGAAAATTACATAAGAAAATTTTGATTCATTCCAATCACTTCCTATAAAGCTGTCTCCTAGTTATGACAGGCAGCATTTTTTCAAATATTTTGTCACTGCATATCATGCAGTACCATATTTCTAGTCTTCAATATCCATTTCTCCTCTAAGTACTTACCACTACCTCCTGTCTTCAGTGCTTGATAAGGCAGCTTCTGTAACAAAGCATTCAGCACTAATTACAAGGTGTCAATTTCTGTGTTAGGTTGGATAAACAAAGATAGAAATTAAAATTTAAAAATACCCAAATGTACAAATGAGACAGACATCACAGTATAGTATAAACCATAAAATATATTTCATGTTCTTATCAGAGTTTAATGATAATCATACAGTGCTTCAAGTAGTGATTTCTTGGACTAAATCTCTTTCTCAGAGTGGTTGGATGTTTAATATGTGGCCTTTAAAGAATTTGTGGAATGGTATGAGAAACACAGATTTATATATGCAAGATTTTTGTGGGCCAGATTTGAAAACAACCCATATTGTTTATTATTTCTTCTCATATTCCACTTAGGAAGAATCTGTCATAGGCAATTAGTAAGTCTCTATTTTCAGAACTCAGATCTCTAACATTTTGTCAATTTCTGATATATCTACTTGAAAACAGAACTTTTAACTAAAAAAAAAATCTAATTTCAGGTATGGATTTTTTCTAGTACAATTTATTTATTTTTTTGTGGTACTGGGAATCGAACTCAGGGCCTTTTGCTTGCAAGGCAAGCACTCTACCAGCTGAGCTATCTCCCCAACCCCAATTCATTTATTTTTATTTAAAAATTTTAACTGATAAATAATGCCATGGTCTCCATGAATGTCCATTATGGTGGTGGCTCAGAAGACCAGAATGCAGATAGAAATGTGGATAGTAAAGGCCATGATGATAAGGTTTCAGATGAAAATAATTACTCTCTTGGGAATTAAACCAAAGCATATTCTTGTTATACCATGGCAAAGAATTTGAATGCATTTTTTCCAGGTCCTGAGACTTTGTAGGTGGCTGTGTTTAAAGGTGATAAATTAGTTTATTTAGCACATGAAGTTTGAAGGTGGCAAAACATTAAACCTACAGCATTGGTAGTACTGGCTGCTTTGTTCGTTTGTTTGTTTTAGTACAAGGAATTCAACCCAGGGACACTTAACTACTGATTCACATTCCCATCTCTTTTTGTTTTTTATTATGAGACAAGTTTTCACTAAGTTGCCTAGGGTCTTGCTAAATTGCCAAGGCTGGCTTTGAACTTGTCATCCTCCTGCCTCAACCTCCCAAATTGCTGGGATTTCAGACATGTACTATCAGGCCTGGCAATGATAATAGGAGCATAGAGAGCAGAAGAGAAAGATTTGGAACACCTGCAGCATGGACAGAAAAGAAGTTTATGTAAAGGTGCAGCTAAGGAGGACATGCTTGCTAGACCAAATAAAAGGAAGCCAAGTGCTTTCGACCAAGACAATATGAAATATTGTCTTGAGGCACCTCAGAAATAGGCAAGGCCACCACTGTCACAAGCCCAGATATGTAAAAATTGCAAGTTTTTTTTTTTTTTTTTTTTTTTTTTTTTTTGTTTGTTTGTTTGTTTTTAAAGCTTTTCCAGAGAAGAATAGGTTCTGAAAAGAGCCTCAGGGTGCCCTGAGAGCCCAGAACTGCTGCAGGATTATTTTACACCAGTTTTCAGTGAAGACACTCAGAGGCTGGTTCAAGCAGGCCCAGGCACAGCTTGCACTGGAAGCAAACCTTGGAATTGTTCAAGTTATGCTGGCTTTGCAGTCATGCAGAATGCAAGAGTTATTAAGTTCTGGCAGCTTGCACTGAAATTTCAAAGAAAAGTCTAGAAAGTCATGCAGTGTACTGCAAAGTCTAAGTTCTTGCAAACAACCCTTGGAGAAACCATGCATAGCACTAAGGGAGCGGAGTTGAAGTTGCCAATGGAGGCTCTGGAAAGGTAAAACTGTTAGCAATGTATAACCTTCTTCATGGAAAGGGTGGGGGCAGGGGCCAATGTGCTAAGCCAGCCTGAGGTACTAGCCACGTGAGCTGCAACCAGCAAAGGAATATTGTTGCAGTCACTCAAGCCCACAGTAGCCCACATGACCAAGTGTGCCCCAGACACTGGACATGAAAACTGCAGATTGAATATTTTCCCAACTGAGTTTCAATCTTGCTTTAGGATGAATTAAATCCCTCCTTCTTATTACCAGATTATTTACCATTTTCTATTCCTCCCTTTGGAAAAGGAATGCTTACCAGTGTCTGTCTCACCATTGTACCCTGGAGGTATATAGTTTTATTTTTTATTTCAACAGTTTTTCATTGAGTCTCAGAGGAGTCTCTTGGCTCAGACTGTGTGTGTGTGTGTGTGTGTGTGTTTGGTTGAGAATAGAACCCAGGGTCTCTTACATGGTAGCAAGCATTCAATCATGCAGCTACATCCCAGTCCTGGACTTCACTTTAGATCAACGTTAGAACAGTTAAAATTTGGGGAACACATCGTGATTTTGAGATGTAAATGAACATTTGGTGACTGGGACAGAATGCTATGGTTTAAATATGTGTTCCCCAAAGCTCTGTGTATTAAAGGTTTGGTCCCTAGTGTGACATAATTTGGGGGTAGTGGAAACTTTAGTAAGTGGGGCGTAGTGGGAAGTCCTGGGGACAATGGACATGTGCCCTCAAATGGGAGTGTGGGAAACTAGTCTTTTCCTCTTCCTGTTTTTTTCCTCTCTTCTGCTTTCTGGCTTATGATGTAAATGGTTTTGCTCTGCCATGTGCTTTCCATCATTGTCATCTGGTACACCCACCAGAGCCTAAAGCTAGGGAATCATGGACTGAAATGTTCAAAACATTGATCTAAGTAAACCTATTTTTTATAAGTTAGTTTACTCAGATGTTTTGTTATAGTAACAGAAAGCTGACCCATATCTATTAAAACTGTATATACTTATGACCATGATTTCAAAAAATATATATCATATAATGTTTAAATCAGAATAAACATATCTTTCTTCCCTAATATTTATCATTTCTCTGTATTGAAAGAATTCAATTTTTTTTTTCTTTCTTTGCTTTGGAAATATAATGTTTATTATCATTATCTATAGTCACTATACTATGCAAAAGCACACCCAATTTCTTACTCTTATCTAAGTACTGATAACTTAATTCTCTACCTATTCACTCCAGTCTCTGGTAATTATCATTCCACTTTAACTGCTATGAGACTTACTTTTAAAATTCAATGTATGAGTGAGATTAGGCAGTACTTGTCTTTCTATGCTTGGCTTATTTCACTTAACATAATGATCTCCAGTTCTATTTTGTCACAAATACCAGAATTTTATTTTTTTATTGACTGAACAGTATTCTATTGTGTGTACGAACCCCGTTTTTAAAATCTGTTCACTAGTCAGTGGACACTGAATTTCATTCCATATCTTGGCTATTATGACTAGTGCTACAATGAACATGGGAGTGCAGAAGTTTCTTTGACATACCAATTTCATTTCCTTTGTATATATACTCAGTAATGCAAATGATGGATCATATGGTAGTTCTATTTTTAATTTTTCAAGGAACCCCCATAATAGTATTGATCTTGATTAATCTGTCTGGGATATTCTAGGATCCCCGGCAAGTATAATTTTCCTACTCCTACAGTAATGTTAATCATTTCATTTATTTTAATATACTATATAACAAGAAGTCCAATGATTATTAAACTCTATTTGGCCAAAAACAAGTTACTTAGCTAGTTGCCTTTAATGATAATAAAAATGGTGAATATTTAATGAATATTCACTATATTTGTATCTTCCTCACAAAGACTCTGTGAAATAATATTATTTTCACTCCATTTCACAGAAGTTAGGAATTTGATCAAAGTAGTTTGTAAATGACAGAACCAGGATTCAAACTCAACCTTTCTTCTGAATCTAGGGCCACCAATGTTAATTCTCTCCTCCTTACATAGAGATATACCTAAATAGGTCAATAAATAAAGTTCTTCCCTAAAAAATATCTAGGACTAGTTCCTTTCCCTTAAAGTCTGAACATGTGAATGACTTCTAGGGAGAAATGATTGTTCCAGTTCCCACCCCAAGGTTTCTAATTCCAATTTGGTCCTGCTCAGGGAGCAGTGACTATTATGGACTGGTTTCACTTGAATGCACAAGTGAAATACTCACAACTATAAAACATACATACAGATATTCTGCAGTGCTCTAGTCATGAGAAGCAAAGATCTTATTATCAAAAAGAATTATATCTAGGGCTAGATCATTTTAGAGAACTTTATAAAGAGAGTCATTAGATAAAGGGGTGGCTGAGATGGAAACTATGCATTGAGGCTGAGGCAGTGTCATATGGTGTACCAGGATGAAGAACTGATAAAACTGATACTCCTTTTTCTGGCTTTCACTACTCCTAGCTCAAGTTTACTAATTCTTTTTATCGTGCTTATAATTGTTAATAAGCCATAACTATTTTAAGGGACACTTAAAATCTAAATTGCTGTCTTTCTTGTAACTTTGAAGAAATAACTATACATGCTATGTTTTGTTGTTATTAAAATAGTATGTCAAAGAAAAACTATATTGCTTTACCAGTAAAGATAGAAAAAATACAAATACAAATCATACAAGAAATTTTTGAGAAAACATATCATTTGCAAAGTTAAATAAGGATCTGGTATTTAAATAACAGGGGAAAGAAAAGAAGCAAAATGTATTTTGAAAGAAGAGCTCAGATTCCTAACAAGGACACCAGATTCCACATCAAGTTTAGACATGCTTTTAGAAGGGACAGTGAATGATCTCTTTTTACCTGCTTGAATGTGGAATCCATTAAAAGACAGAATGAGCAGTCAAGCCTTCTCTGCCTTCCTGAATGCCAGAAGGAAAGTATATCCCTTATGTGGGACAATTTCTTCCTAAAAATAATTCCTAACATAAAACAAATGTACAGGTGCAGTTAGTGCTGGACCAACAGGCCCCTTCCAGGTCCCTCTGTAAAACTTACAGCAGGGATTAGTAGAGCAGGACCTCTGCTCCTGGTTTTTGCCTAGAACCTGGGAGAAATAGTAGGGAGTGGGTAGCAGGGAGCTGGGAGAATTTTCTTGCTCTAATTCATGGGTAACCTAACTTACTTCACTTCCTTGGTTGGGAGAAGCATAACTGGTAGAACAAGATGGCAGTGAGATTGGAGAAGAGATGGCACAGGCATAGGGAATTGGGCCCCACCGAAGTCAGCTTCCTGGATAATAGCAGCAAAACCACAGATGCAGATGTGGGCTTGAGAAACTGGACCATATTGAGAAATCTGTGCCCCAGAGCACAAGACATCTCAAAACAAAGGACAAATGGCAGCACTATAACTTGGTTGGACCAAAGACTGCGTGTGTGGCTCATAGACTCCAAATGCCCAGTCTAGGAGTGCTAAGAGGGAGCTTCTCATAGCTAACAGACCCATACAAACCCCTAGACAACCCTATTTGGCAGCAACTCACTTGCGTCCCTTCCCAGCACTGGGAATTTTGTTTTGCCTTATTTTTCTTTATTTCAATAATCCTCACCATTTGGCTATTTGTGTCCGTGAATTTTGTTCTTGAAGTTTGTGAGACCATGAACCCATTGGGTCTCAGTCCTGGTGATATAACAGCCACAAAAAGGATTCTCATTAGAACATCCCCCATCCCATTCCCAACAATGTTTATTGACATATAGAGTCCAGCAAAAGTGAAGAGAGAGAGAGAGAGAGAGAGAGAGAGAGAGAGAGAGACAGAGAGACAGAGAGACAGAGAGAGAGAAAAGGAGAGAGAGAGAGAAAGGGAGAGAGAGAGAGAGAGAGAGAGAGAGAGAGAGAGAGAGAGAGAGAGAAACCCTGCTATTATGTATCTCTTGAATGTTAAAGTTGATTTGAGCATTGAAATAGAGAATGAAAAGGAAATAAGGTCATAATAATGTAAAACAAAATAACAAAAAATGAAATAAAATCTATAAACATCATAAGTACTCAAGGAAACTCATTTTCCTATAAAGAAAAAGAACTGATTATTTCCTTCCAACTTTGTTATAACAAGGCACATATCTATGATCTTCCCATAGTGAAGACAAGAATAACCTTTGCCTTTTTCATAGTACTTGCCCATAGTAGGAAATAGAGGAATTCTTATGAGATTAACAAGTTCATCATGGGATTCTAGCTATGCTTCTCCAAGGCTTTGCCTCAGCAAAAATCACAAAACATTTTAAATTAACTTAAATGCAATTATGTGTGCATAGTGGAAGAAATGGAGCTCAACTTCTATTTGTACTGTTTTATTTACAAAGCATGTAAAGAGTCCTTAGGTTCTATGTTATGTACTAAAAGAGATATCCTGAGGAACAAGATATAGTGCTCTATTCCCCACAAAAAAGAACTTATTGAATTATAGGAATAAAAAATAATGCAAGAAGGATCTGCTAGTTTCATAAGAGGTCAATGGCAAAATGTACAGATGAAGGTGTGATTTCAAAAACTTCAAAGAGAAAAGGCATTTATTTATGTTTTCTTTTGTTAGTCTTTTTACACAAAACATTCTCAAATATACATTGGATATATAATTTTTTTAAATGGAACATTTCTGCTCATTTGTAGAAATGTCCATCAAAATGAGCTAAACAAAGTAAGTCTAGAAGATATGACTCAGGGACAATCTACCACAGTGTTATAGTTAATAGGACAGAATGTCATGTGAGGTCTAAATATATCTGAATAAACTATGCAGCTCAAATGCATATCTATTCTGCTTTCAAATGGATGTTATTAAACAGAGTTTCCTTCAAAAATATGACTTAGGTGAGAGTATATAATCTATTTTATCAGTGGTCTAATACTAATGGACAATTATCACTATATAAGCTCCTTTATACTCATTTGACTTAAAAAAAAAGAGTCCTCAGATTCACATAAATATTGGAAGTCTCCACTGTCATTGATGACTGTCTTATAGTCATGAATGTCTGCTATTATACTACAGACAAAGGATGTTTTTCAGTTCTCACATCCCTTCATGTCTCAATGGTATTTAATATTGTTAGCTATCTCACTGAAAAACTCTCTTTCCTTGGCATTTTGACCTCCAATTCTCCAGTATCTCTTCCTACCAACCTAGTTTTGTGCCTCCATTGCAATCTCATCTCCTTTACTTTGCCTTTCTTTTGTATGTCCTTCATCCTGAGTTCTACAACTGTTCTTTTATCAAAATTGGCTCTTCTCTTAGAAAAGGTTACCTGTACTTAGGACTTCAATTACCCTCTCTACACTTGATCTTTCTTCAGAGTTCCCGGAGGTATAATCACCTATATAATCATAAAATCATTTGTAAATTCCAAAATAGTTTCAAATCTGATGTCCAAATTAAAACCTGAGAATCATACTTGATAACTCTCTGCCCTGTGATATGAAAGTTAGTAGTGATGATTTATAAGATCTTATCCCCCCCACAACAAAAAAGCATGAAATTAAAAAATAGTTACAGAAAAAGTAAAAAAAAAAAAAATATGGGTAGCAACTTCAGGTATTGCTGAAGAAATGGCTGCATATTAAAAGTCAATGAGAACCTTATCCAAGTTCTTCCCTGATTATTACTCAATTGTTTCATAACCTTTGTAAGAAGAAAAGATGGAATGAAACACATGGCACTCTGGAAATGAAACATCTCCCCAGATACACAGGGTTTCTATGAAGCAGTGGCTCAGTAAATACTGGGTGGAGCTTTTAAAAAGAGACATTGTTTCTCTCAATGCCAATGGATATGTCTGCTTTGAATCATCACTTATTATCAAAAATGCATTTGGACATAAGCCTTTGGAATGCCCTTCCAACTTGAGTCCTGTCCCCAAACAGGGTGGGTGTACCAGCTCTGGGAACAAATTAAAAGGTTTTAGCTTGTTTGTGTTCTTTTCCAGAGAATAGGCTTCTGAAAAAGATACATTTGCTATTCTTTGTAAACTAGAGGATAATGCATCTAGAGTAACTATCCTGGTACTTTCAGAATTAGCTGGGCAAGCCTTGTTGCTGCCTTAAGAGATTTTTAATTATATAGTTTATTTCAGTAATTGCTTTATTTTATAGTGCACTTACTTCCTGTAAGTGCACTTTGTGTATGTGGCAACTGTTGTTCCTTTAATTATAAGGTTAAGTATCACATAATTACAGGGTAAATACACAGTTATTTTTGTCCTGTGTTGAGGTAACTTGGTATTTGTACAAAGGAACCAAATGGTGCTTAGGAGTGTGTCTTTTGATTTCCATATAAATAGATTTCAACCCAAAATAAAATCATGTATTTCATTATTTTTTTCTTTTAAATGATTTGCAAGTGGCAGACTACAGTACACCTTGATGAAATAAGTTATATTAACAATGAGGCTTTCATTTTCTTATACTGTTGAGAAGACTTTCATAATTTTCAAGGAAAACATTTGTTCTGGTGCCTTTAATACTTAGCAATTTCAAACTTTATCTTTTGTTCTTGCTCTCAACTCAGCTTAAATCTAATATGTTTATCTGAAAACAGAAAAAAATAAAGTCACGATTTAGAGTACATTTTAGTACCAACTAGTTTACAAACTACAGTAATAAAAATGAAAAACATTAACATTCAATTCAAATTTTTTAACTATTACATTACTATTAAAGATTTGTTTTTGCCAGGCATGGTGGCACATCTGTACTCCCCATGGCTTGGGAAGCTGAGATGGGAGGATGGTGAGGTCAAAGCCAGCCTCAGCAAGAATGAGGTGCTAAACAACTCCATGAGACCCTGTCTCTAATTAAATACAAAATAAGGCTAGGGATGTGGCTCCGTGGTTGAGTGTCCCTGAGTTCAATCCCCGTTACACCCTCCCCTGCCAAAAAAAAATTGTTTTCATTAACGTACATAGAATTCATTGTTGCATCTATTTGTACAATGATCCCAGAATTTAAAAGATTTTTTTAATGGAGTGTTTTATACTTCATAATCTACTCATTAATCATATGTAATAACCAAATAGATGTTAATCGTTAATTATTTTGTTCTTCATACTTTTTATGTTTTGCTTACTATTTTCCAAAAATGAAATATCCTTCATCTAATGTGCTCACTATCTACTATGACAGATAAACAAATAAACCAAAAATTCCAATTTGTGTTAAAAGTTCCCCTGTATTACTATATTGAAGACCCAGACACATCACAAAGAAAGTCATTTGTTAATATGAGGGCAGGTGAAGGTGGGACCCAGGAAGGAAATAAATTACTTTTTAAAGATGAAAAAGTGTCATGCACATAGGCAAGATGGATTTTCAATCATAATATATATTTGCCTATGATTTTGAAAATTGCAAGAGTGACAACTCGTTATTTAAACTAGATAAAAACATACATATTAACTGTTGATTTTTAGCAGGTCAAATATCCACAGGATTTTATTAAGCCAAAGTTTAGAATTCACTAATAATAAGATTGTTTAATAACAAAGAGAATTATAAATGTGATTTTTTTTCCCCATTAATCAAAGGTCACCACACTAGTAGAGGTAGAATAAGTCTTTTAGAACTGGTAACCAGAAGACAGAGGACATGAACATGCGGAAATACTGATGGCTAATGGAACTTTCTGTCACCGGGTGGGGACGCAGAGGATCGATGCTAACACTTAGATTTTTCAGAATATATGTGAATCTAAGACTGTGAAATGAAGAGGAAGGAACCCTCTCAGTGGAGCAGTGAGACTACACAGTGTCACACACTAGCTTTCCTCATGATTTGATGTAGGATAAAGAGTTGCCCTGTGTTATAAAGGAGTTAAAACATTGTTCTATGGTTCAATGCATTGCCTGATATCTATTGTGAATTGATAGAAAAATATCCTCCATCTATAATGCATCAGCATTTAAGTTTCCAAGATGAACACAAAAGACACAATTAAAAGCAAAATAGAATGTACCCAGTGCTCCTTGCAATGTTTCCTCCTTTTCCTTAGACTGACGGCTGCCTTTACACACCCATAGTGAATTTGAGCCCCAAATGCCAAACGATGATTACGAAATTCAGTTTCTTATACTACTCCTTTGTAGTCCCTATAGCTATTTCTTTTAAGGAACACTTAGAAAAGCAAGATTCTCCAAGACAGATTAGAACTGGCATAAGCTCTTGAAGCAGAATCGGCAGAGGCAAAGCTTCTGTGGAGTCATTTCCCAATATGTGGAATGAATGAAGGGTTACTGGGAAGCAAGTGCCCTGGGACACTCATCCCGATGCTAAGTGTGTATCTTGAGACAGAATGCACATGAAAGCCAATGCACTAAAGGTCAAGTCAGCTACACGCTAGAGGGACTTTGTATTGGTCTAATATCAAGAATATACTATTTCTTTTACAAATAGAACTATTTCAGGTAAAATTAAACATATTTTGTAACATAACAGACTAAGTTGTGGAATCTTCTAATGTCTTATTATTATAAACTTCATTTATTTTAAAAAGATATTTTGATGAAAATCAGAAGGAACTCTTTTTTTATACAATCCACAGAATCAGAGTGTAAAATGAACTATGGGGTGGTTCAGAATAAAAGGTAATTTACTCATGAGTAAAAGAAAAGACATATCTGAGTTTCTACTTACCAACATTTCAAAACTAAGGTACATGCTTCCTCATCTAACACAATACCAGCTGAAGATGCACTTTATGCTCAGTTTAGTGGGTAAAGGGAATATAATAAAAGGAAGAGAAAGGGAGAAGAAAAGGAATAGATACCTCAGCAATTTCTGCAGTGAATACATTAAGAGGAAATTAACCTCCTCTTTACTTGACTTACTGTGTAATAGAAATGTATGCTGAAAGGTATAATCTTTAAAGGTCTGATTTGCCAAATGGTAATTTATAGACTTTGATTTACACTTTTCAAACTGTTTTCAAGTTTATTTTCTATGAAATCTAAGCAACTAACAAGATTAAGTTTATGATTTTAGTCTTACAAGTTTGATTAAAATTACCACCTTGTCTTTAAACTTTCTTTAAATTATAAAATTTTATAATTCTTAAGCTTCATAAGAAAGGACTACAAGAATGTATAGCATAATAAGATGCTATATTAAGAACCGGCATTTATTATTATGGATCATTTTTAGTAGCATTTGATTATTTTAAAAGCCAAATGACCTTTCATATAGTTTGGATAATGCTTTGAAACCAATGCATAAATATATGCACATGCACACACATACACTCCTGGAAAACATTGTCCAAAAATAATTAGGTTAAGCATGAGTCACAAATCTTGGATGACTCTTTCCATTTGTCCAAATGACCCTTCTGTATGACACAATCACCACGGCTTACATTTCATCATTGACCAAGAATAATGTTTGGCCCTACACTGGCCCTCAGGCAGAACTAAAATAATGTCCATTATGCTTTTCTAACTGTTAATTATATATTCCCACATTGCTGCTTTTCCAACTTGTGCTAGTTACTGTGATATTTAATTTTAAGAACAATTGGCAACCACATGGTTTGCATGATAGAGGGAATCTAAACATCTGAAACAATGTTTCCTCAATATGTTCCAAGCATATGAATTCTGTGTCCTTCAATATAATGCTTAGTTTCTGACACAGAGGAATCTGAAGATCAGAGATTTCTCTGGGCAACTGTCAGCACTGTCTGGATATTTTTCATATGTTTGCCGTATAACCAACTTTAAGCCCTCCTAACACTGATGTACAGAGTAGTCCCAAGATATACTCAAATCATATGTTTATTTACATGTTCACATTGTTCTACACCAAATTTCATGACAATTTATATTTGTAGTAAACGTAAATATTGTTTTCCTGTGGGTTGAAATTTATGGATACCTGAAATAGAGAAAACAGAAGTTGTGGCGTTTTGGGTTTTTTGTTTGTTTGTTTATTTTTTGTTTTGTCGACAAGCAAAATAACTTGACAATCCAAAAGTCTCATTTTGCCTCTCCCAAATGTTTTGTATCTGATTATATCAGGGAAGAAATCCATATTAGGAGCTGGTTTGTCTTGCACACCTTTCTTTAATTTGCTAAGCTCTCCTTTTGACAGAGCATTTGTTCCCAGCCAATGACCATTTAGATGATTATTCCAGATCACAGAAAGCAGCAAATGGGTCTGAAGGAACCCAGAGGAGCATCAATCATCATTCTAACACATGTCATGTTGATAATAAATACCAAAAAACTGGGAATACATAGCCCATAAATCCAGAGGGTGTTCTGTATTTCATTTGGACGTTGTGGCTGCTCTGTTCTTTTCATCTGAATTTGCTGATGTGCTTGGTAAATATGATCTTAGCCTCGGTCATTCTGTATGAACATCACAATAGGCAACTATCCTCACTTTGTAGATACCCTCCCATAGGCACATGCATATTCCTTAGAGAATTTGCAAAACTTTCTGTTTTGACAACTCAACTGAATGCTTTCATTACTCTATGTTAAGGGCAGAGAGTGTAGGAATGAGAAAAGGGGACAGCTTCTGTTCAGACATAGTCCGTGTCCTTTATACACTCTCAAATAACAAGTGGAAGTCTTCAGACACTAGGGATTCTCAGGTAGTAGAAAAAGTCCAGTGTTTCTCATGTGGTGAGGAACCTCAGTACATCAAGAATGTGTGAAGTTACACTTGCCTTGATGGAAATTTCTGTGTTAAATATTTGCTTAACTCTCACTAGACCTAGTTGGCGCTGGGATTATTAAAAGTAAAATAAGTACAATAAAAGCACCTCAGTCTAGTGGGTGAAAGTGAAATTAGCCACCATCTGTGACAATGGCTGCCTCAGTATTTCCTTTTATTATATACTGAAATGATTCAATAACCAGTTTGCAAAATTAAGATACAGATAAATAAAGAACAAAGGTACAGAGACTTGAAAGAGCAAACCCATTTCACTGATGAAATAACTGAGACTTAGAGACACTGACTAACTTGCACATCCTATATAGCTACCAAGTGCCAGAATGAGTAAATAATGTTTGTCTCTATGACTTAGTTCTTTTGCAACTATATTATGGTATGATGGTCTAGACAAGGGTGATGACAACTTATTTGTAGGATTTATTTCAGCTGGCATCTCAATCACTATCAATATGTATACCATCTCCCTGTGGAGGCTTGTGATAATTATTTGTTTATTCCTCCAGCAGGTATGGTCTAGGTCTGTGCCGCCATGTCTTCTTTTTGTACCTGGAGTGTAGCGATGGCAGCACATTTCCTTGCAATTGTGAGTGCTGTGGTTCGAATGATTTTGCCCACTCACAAACTTGAGTGTAGAAAATTAATCCCGACTGTTGGAAAGTGGTGCCCTTGAGGAAGCTTAGCTCATGAGGGCAGAGCCCTCACGAACAAATTAATGACATTATAAAGTGGACTGTGCAGGAGTAGATTTGGTCCTCATGAACACATTAATATTTTTATAAAATGGGCTTGTAGGGGTGGATTTGCTTCCTTTTTACACTTCTGCCACCTAAGGACAGCAATATTTGTCCTTCCTTGAGGTTCCATTTTATGCCATGTGAGAACAGCACAGAAAGAAAGCCCACACCAGATGCCGACCAGTAGATCTTGAACTTCCTGTTCTCTAGAACTCTAAGACAATAAATTTCCATTCTTTATAAATTACCAAGTCCATGTAAGTCTGTGATAACTGTGCAAAAGGACTGAGGTAGTTGAGACAGGAGTTCTCCTACATTTCTAACATCCCCAACATCCATATTCCTGCGTAAGTTCCTTAAGGAAGAAGTAGGCACAATAGGAAGGAAAGTAAGAATTCAAAGAAACATCTTTCTCTCGGTGATCATCTGCTTCCTACTTATGGTATCTGTTTCTGGAGACTAGTAATTATGTGACTGTGTAGGTGGGTAAATCATTAACTTCCATCATCATAAAATTCACCTGCAGCCCAGTGAATTGTGTTAGAAACATTCATTAAATGGATATAAGCAGCCATAACTACAAAACAAGAGTTTCAATATATCTTGTATTTTGGAATAATTTTATATTTATATGAAAGTTGTAAACATAGTACAAAGTTTTCATATATCTTCATCCAGTTTCATATACTTTAACACCTTATGTAACCATGGTACATTTATCCAAACTAAGAAACTAACGTGTTCAAGACTTCACTTAGAGCCATAAAAACATGCATGGATAACAAAGAATAAATTCTATATCATTGTTTGGAAGACAATATTATAATGATACATTTCTTTTGGAATTTATACATGAAATTTATATACTCTTTATAAAATATCAGCAGGATTTGCTTTACAACTTGACGGAATTTTACATTTTATTTCAGAAAAGCTGAGGCTGAGCAAGGTGGCATCCACTTGTAGTCTTGGCCACTCAGGAGACTAAGGCAGGAAAATTGGTAGGTCACCAGAGGCCATCCTGGGCAACTTGGGCAACATAATCAGATTCTGTATCAAATTTAAAAAGTGGAATAATAAGAGAAATTTAACCCATTCTATATTAAAATATATAGTTTATTTAACATAATTTGGTTTTGATTTAAATAGACAATTCTGTCCAAAGAGAAAATTCAGAAATAGATTTACATTAATACAAAAATACAAATGTCTCAATTCAAATCTATAGAAAACAATGGATTATTTCACAAACATAAACATTTTTAATAAAAATTACCACAGTATTATTACAATTTTGAGAACCATATGTCAAAAGAAATTCTCAACATACTAAAACTACTAAGCAGGCTAAGAGGACTAAAAATAAAAGCTCAGAATAAAATTGAACATGAAAATTATGCAAAATAAAATA